>NC_030825.1:55011468-55340136 GCF_001704415.2 Capra hircus | reverse complement strand
CTGAGCGACTTCACTTTCACTTTTCACTTTCTTGCATTGGAGAAGGAAATGGCAACCCACTCCAGTGTTCTTGCCTGGAGAATCCCAGGGACGGGGGGAGCCTGGCGGGCTGCCGTCTCTGGGGTCGCACAGAGTTGGACACGACTGAAGTGACTTAGCAGCAGCACACAGCATATTAAATAGCAGAGACATTATTTTGTCGATAAAGGTCTGTCTAGTCAAGGCTATGGTTTTTCTGGTAGTCACGTATGGATGCGAGAGGTGGACTATAAAGAAAGCTGAGTGCTGAAGAACTGATGCTGTTAAACTGTGGTGTTGGAGAAGACTCTTGAGAGTCCCTTGGACTGCAAGGAGATCCAACCAGTCCATCCTAAAGGACATCAGTCCTGAGTGTTCATTGAAAGGACTGATGTTGAAGTTGAAACTCCAATACTTTGGCCACCTGATGCGAAGAGCTGACTCATTTGAAAAGACCCTGATGCTGGGAAAGATTGAGGGCAAGAGGAGAAGGGGACAACAGAGGATAAAATGGTTAGATGGCATCACCGACTCAATGGACATGGGTTTGGGTGGACTCCAGGAGCTGGTGATGGACAGGAAAGCCTGGCATGCTGCGGTTCATGGGATCGCAAAGAGTCGGACATGACTGAGCGACTGAACTGACTGAACTGAAAGATTCTGTCATTTTTTAAAATTTCTATTAATTTATTTTTAACTTACAGACAAATGATTTCCTCTCATTTGAGGGAGCAAGTCTATGGATCTTTATTTATTTATTTTTTCTGCTGCAGTTACATAACTTGTGGGATCTCAATTTGGAGACCAGGGATTGAACCTGAGCCCTCATCAGTGAAAGCACAGAATCCTAAGCACTGGACCGCTAGGAAATCCCCAGTCTATGAGTCTTAACAAAGGCATTGAGTCATGTAGCCTTTACCACAAACAAGACATATTGCCTTCCAAAATCCCCTTGGGGCTTCCTCTCTGTCAACACCACTGCCACCTGTAACCCCTGGCAACCACCGATCTATTCTCCATCGCCAAAGTTCTGTCTTTTCCAGAATGTCCTATAAATGGAACCAAACAGTATGCAGGCTTCTGAATGTCAGTTCTTTCCTGTAGCATAAGATGTTTAAAATTCATGCATGTCATGGCATGGACCACAGGTTCCTTTTAATAGCTGAGGAGTTTTTCATTGTCTGGGTGTTTCACAGTTTGTGTATCCATTTATCAGTGGAAGGATGAGTTGTTTCCCATTTAACAATTACTTTAAAAGCTGCTGCAAATATTCTCCACAGGGTGTTCTGTGATCCTGTGTTGTTTTTGGTTTTGGTCACTAAGTTGTGTCCTACTCTTTGTGACCCCATGGACTGTACTCCACCAGGCTCCTCTCTCCATGGGATTTTCCAGTCAAGAAAACTGGGGTTGGTTTCCATTTCCTTCTCCAGGGATCTTCCCGACCCAGGGACCTTCCCGACCCAGGGACCTTCCCGACCCAGGGATCGAATCCACACCTCTTGCACCTGCTGCACTGGCAAGTGGATTCTTTACCGCTGAGCCACCTGAGATTCCCGTCTTGCAGACAGGCTAATGGAGGCTCAGAGAAGCTTCAGGGTAGGTCCCTAGGAGTGGGATTTCTGGGTCATATGGTGAGTGCATGTTTAATTTCATAAGAAATTGACCATATGAGGGAATTCCCTGACAGTCCAGTGGCTAAGACTCCATGCTTCCAGTGCAAGGGGATCAGGTTCAATCCCTTTTCAAAGATTTCACTTTTTAAAAAGAGCTGGGTTCAGGGGAAACCAGATAAAATAGGTCAGGTGGGGTGACATGGTACCTCCTTAGGTTATCCATCTTTAAGTCCTTCTTTAAGCCCCTCACTGATCAAGGGGCAACCACAAACCCCAGCATCAGCATCTCCTGGTTTTGTAAGAAATGTGAATCTCAGACCCCGCCCCTGTGCTATTAAATGACAACCTGCATTTTAACAAGAGATCCAGGTGGTTCCTGGGCACCTTAAGGGCTAAGAGGTGCTGGCCCAGAGCATGCCTGGGAGAAACTGATCAAGTGTGCCGTCCAGCCCTCACTGTGCAGATGCTGCCCTCCTGTGGAGCTGCTCTCAGCCTTCTCCCTTTCATCCTGAGTGTATGTTCCTGCTCAGTCGTGTCTGATTCTTTGCGACCCAGTGGACTGCAGTCCAGCAGGTTCCTCTGTCCGTGGAATATTCCAGACAAGAATACTGGAGTGGGGTGCCTTTTCCTATTCCAGGGGATCTTCCTGACCCAGGGCTTGAACCCATGTCTCTTACGTCTTCTGCATTGGCAGGCAGGTTCTTTACCAACTGCACCACCTGGGAAGCCCTCTCCTTTTCAGAGTCTATCTGTATTGGGCTGTGGGTACATATGTTTGCAATCTGCTGGAAATCTGAAATGAAGGCAGAGATGTGTTCTTGGAAATGAGTAGTATATATATTACTCTCTGAAAACACACACACAGATACACACATAAGAAGAATGAAGATAGACAAGATCTAGAGAGAAGTGGAGTTTCGCTTGAGTTTCCCCAAGAGTAGACTCCAAGAATATGACTTGGGAGACAAGACTTTTTAGAACTAACACCCAAAAGAAACGTCCTTTTCATTATAGGAGACTGGAATGCAAAGGTAGGAAGTCAGGAAACACCTGGAGTAACAGGCAAATTTGGCCTTGGAGTACAGAATGAAGCTGGGCAAAGGCTAATAGAGTTTTGCCAAGAGAATGCACTGGTCATAGCAAACACCCTCTTACAACAACACAAGAGAAGACTCTACACATGGACATCACCAGATGATCAACACCAAAATCAGATTGATTAAATTCTTTGCAGCCAAAGATGGAGAAGCTCTATACAGTCAGCAAAAACAAGACGCGGAGCTGACTGTGGCTCAGATCATGAACTCCTTATTGCCAAATTCAGACTTAAATTGAAGAAAGTGGGGAAAACCACTAGACCATTCAGGTATGACCTAAATCAAATCCCTTATGATTATACAGTGGAAGTGAGAAATAGATTTAAGGGACTAGATCTGATAGAGTGCCTGATGAACTATGGATGGAGGTTCATGACATTGTACAGGAGACAGGGATCAAAACCATCCCCATGGAAAAGAAATGCAAAAAAGCAAAATGGCTGTCTGAGGAGGGCTTACTAATAGCTCAGAAAAGAAGAGAAGCAAAAAGCAAAGGAGAAAAGGAAAGATATAAGCATCTGAATGCAGAGTTCCAAAGAATACCAAGAAGAGATAAGAAAGCCTTCTTCAGCAATCAATGCAAAGAAATAGAGGAAAACAACAGAATGGGAAAGACTAGAGATCTCTTCAAGAAAATTAGAGATACCAAGGGAACATTTCATGCAAAGATCGGCTCGATAAAGGACAGAAATGGTATGGATCTAACAGAAGCAGAAGATATTAAGAAGAGGTGGCAAGAATACACAGAAGAATTGTACAAAAAAGATCTTCAGGACCCAGATAATCATGATGATGTGATCACTCACCTAGAGCCAGACATCCTGGAATGTGAAGTCAAGTGGGCCTTAGAAAGCATCACTATAAACAAAGCTAGTGGAGGTGATGGAATTCCAGTTGAGCTATTTCAAATCCTGAAAGATGATGCTGTGAAAGTGCCACATTTAATATGCCAGCAAATTTGGAAAACTCGGCAGTGGCCACAGGACTGGAAAAGGTCAGTTTTCATTCCAATCCCAAGGAAAGGCAATGCCAAAGAACGCTCAAACTACCACACAATTGTAATCATCTCACATGCTAGTAAAGTAATGCTCAAAATTCTCCAAGTCAGGCTTCAGCAATACATGAACCGTGAAATTCCAGATGTTCAAGCTGGTTTTAGAAAAGGCAGAGGAACCAGAGATCAAATCACCAACATCCCATGGCTCATGGAAAAAACAAGAGAGTTCCAGAAAAACATCTACTTCTGCTTTATTGACTATGCCAAAGCCTTTGACTGTGTGGATCACTATAAACTGTGGAAAATGCTGAAAGAGATGGGAATACCAGACCACCTGACCTGCCTCTTGAGAAATCTGTATGCAGGTCAGGAAGCAACAGTTAGAACTGGACATGGAACAACAGACTGGTTCCAAATAGGAAAAGGTGTATGTCAAGGCTGTATATTGTCACTTGCTGATTTAACTTATATGCAGAGTACATGATGAGAAACTCTGGGCTGGAGGAAGCACAAGCTGGAATCAAGATTGCCGGGAGAAATATCAATAACCTCAGATATGCAGATGACACCACCCTGATGGCAGAAAGTGAAGAGGACTCAAAAGCCTCTTGATGAAAGTTGAAAGAGGAGAGTGAAAAAGTTGGCTTAAAGCTCAACATTCAGAAAACGAAGATCATGGCATCTGGTCCCATCACTTCATGGGAAATAGATGAGGAAACAGTGGAAACAGTGTCAGACTTTATTTTGGGGGGCTCCAAAATCACTGCAGATGGTGATTGCAGCCATGAAATTAAAAGACGCTTTCTCCTTGGAAGGAAAGTTATGACCAACCTAGATAGCATATTCAAAAGCAGAGATATTACTTTGCCAACAAAGGTCCATCTAGTTAGGGCTATGGTTTTTCAGTGGTCAGGTATGGATGTGAGAGTTGACTGTGAAGAAAGCTGAGTGCCGAAGAATTGATGCTTTTGAAGTGTGGTGTTGGAGAAGACTCTTGAGAGTCCCTTGGACTGCAAGGAGATCCAACCAGTCCATTCTGAAGGAGATCAGTCCTGGGTGTTCATTGGAAGGACTGATATTGAAGCTGAAGCTCCAGTACTTTGGCCACCTCATGCGAAGAGTTGACTCACTGGAAAAGACCCTGATTCTGGGAAGGATTGGGGGCAGGAGGAGAAGGGGACGACAGAGGATGAGATGGCTGGATGGCATCACCAACTCGATGGGCATGAGTTTGGGTGAACTCCGGGAGTTGGTGATGAACAGGGAGGCCTGGCGTTCTGTGATTCATGGAGTCACAAAGAGTCGGACACGACTGTGTGACTGAACTGAACTGAACTATTTAGGAGGTAACTTTGGGAGTGGAGGTCCCAAGGAGTGGAGTAGAGGACTGGAGACGTGGAGAACTGAGGCAGAGAAGGGAGAAGGGCCAATCAAGGGTGAGCTAGGACTTCCCTGGTGGAGCAGTGGATGGGAATCTGCCTGCTAATGCAGGGGACACGGGTTCGATCCCTGGTCTGGAAGATTCCACATGCTGTGGAACAACTAAGCCCATGTGTCTAGAGCCTGTGTCCACAACAGTGAAAAAAAGGAAAAAGCCACCACAACGAGAAGCCTGCGTACTGCAAGGAAGAGTGGCCCCGGCTTGCCACAACTAAAGAAAATCCAGGCTCAGAAAGAAAGACCCAGCATAGCCAAAAAATAAAAATAAAAGAGTAAGCTAATCTGTGGGGTGCAGCCGTAGGCAACTGGGCTCAATCCTGTTGGGACTCTGAGGAACAAGGCAGAAGGCGCCTCCGGATGTTGCTACTGAAGGATGGAGAGGCTGGGGCATTAATGCGGTCACTCTCATCGCCTTTGGGTACAGGTCGCCCCAGGAGACGTTAAATTCTTCCTCTGGAACTTAACAAGAAAACTGAGTGGTGCCAA
The DNA here is from genome assembly GCF_001704415.2 of Capra hircus. Taxonomy (NCBI): domain Eukaryota; kingdom Metazoa; phylum Chordata; class Mammalia; order Artiodactyla; family Bovidae; genus Capra; species Capra hircus. The sequence goes on along the minus strand of NC_030825.1, from coordinate 55,334,485 downwards.
AGAAAAAGTCGCTCGGAAGGACAGGGGTGCTGAGTGACACGGGTGCTGAGGCGACAAGCTGTCCGTGTGCTGGAAACTGTCAGCTCCAGCTGCAAGTGGGTCAAAGGGGGATGGGGAGGGACACCCACAGTTCCAAGACACACGAATGATCCTTGACGATTTATTTTTATCAGAAGATTGGGTCTCCTCTGTGGCCAGAAGCGATCATTTCCCTTCTCCTCGTAACTTTTTTTTATGAATGAAAAGCAGTTTCTCTCCTTCACCTCTCCATCAATGCTCAGAGAAAAATAACGTGAAACGATCGGCTTTAAGGAGCACTGAATTGTTCCCTTTTCTGAAGTGTAAAATTACCAGCATGCCCAGGAGGCTCAAAGAGCTCAGTCAGGCTTGAAAGAAACCATGCCAAATGAAGTGAAGCTAATAAGGCATGTGAAACAAGTATAATAAATATCCTTAGAGACATACGGCAGGGTATCGAAAATCTGAAGAAGCCTTATGAAGTAGAACCTAACTGGTAATAAGGGATATAAACAATATAATTACTGAAATAAAGAACTCAATAGGTGTGTTAAATGGCAGAACACATCCAACTAGAGAATAAATGAGTGAGCTGAAAATACTCTCCCGAAAGGCAACTGTAAAGGACAGAGAGAAACCCTCGAAGAAACAAAACTCAAGACGTGCAGAAGATATATGTTAAAAACTCTCACTTCTAGCATATAGAATCTCTCTGAGGAAGAGAAAAGGGAGATAGGGTAACAATATGTGAAAAAAATAAACTAAAAAGAGAAAAAAAGAAAAACAAAGCAAAATAGTAAGAATTTTACAGCTAATATTATTGTTATAGACAATACCTAAGAATCTGAACCAAGAACTCAAGGCACCATACTTCATGCTGAAATATTTATCATACAGCGAGCCAGATAAGTGTGGTGGAGAAGAGGAAGGGAATAAGAAAATCGAACAAATATTTGTGGAATTTTTCAATACCAAAGAGCTAGAGGGACTTCCCTGGTGGTCCAGTGGTTATAAATCCTCCTTCCAGTGCAGAGGATGTGGGTTCCATCCTCGGTTGGGGAACTATGATCCCACACACCACAGGGTGACTAAGACCATGGGCCACCACAAAAGAGCTCATATGTCACAACTAAGGCCTGACACACCCCAAAATAAATACTTTTCTCAAGTTTCTAAAAAATATACCAGAGAACTAGAGAAAAATCACAGAAGTCTCGAGCAAGGGGGGGAAAAAAGATTCTTTATTAAAGGATAAAAATCAGATTGTCTCCTGCAATGTTGTGATTTATAAGAAATATATCTATTTAATTATTTGGATGACTAAAATGTATTTCTCAGGTGTATTTGGTCTTTGCTCATAGTTCCTAGCTCACAGTTCCCAAAACCCTTGGAATTTCTTGAGTACTGAGAGCAAGGAGCATCTTGTTTAAATACTTGATCTCCTATCCTCATTTTCTTTCTTTTTTTAAATATTTATTGTTTATGTAATTAACTTGTTTGGTCACAATGACTCAGTTGCAGCATTCGGCATGCTACATCTTTGGTTGTACGTGTGGAATCTAGTTCCCTGACCAGGGGTCGAACCCAGGCCCCCTGCATTGGGAGTGCTCTGTCTTAGCCACGGGACCACCAGGGAAGTCCCCTGTCCTCGGTTTCTGAAAATGCTTCAGAGCCTTAAAGGTGAAATGGGTGTCTTATTATTCATAACAAGCTGCTTTCCATCACAACTGAGATTCTGTTAATGAAGGTGATTTCTGCAAAGCACCTAAGGATAGGGGTTAGTTGCCAGGGGAACCAACCGTGACTGGGGGTTGAAACCTTTAGCCCGGCCCTTGATTTCCAGGGAGGAGAGAGGTTGAAACGATCACCAATGGTTGATGAGTTAATCAATCATGTCTATGTAGTGAAGCCTCTGTGTGTGTGTGTGCTAAGTCGCTTCAGTCGTGTCTGACTCGCAACCCCGTGGACCGTAGCCTGCCAGGCTCCTCTGTCCATGGGATTCTCCAGGTAAGAATACTGGAGTGGGTTGTCATGCCCCCCTCCAGGGGATCTTCCCAACCCAGGGATCAAACAAGGCTCTCTTGTATCTCCTGCACGGCAGGCAGATTCTTCGCTGCTGAGCCATCAGGGAAGCCCAATGAAGCTTCTATAAAATACCAAAACGAAAAAGAGGGCGTTCAGAAAGCTTCTGGGTTGGTGAACACAGGAGATGCCGGGATAGCGGGGTGCCCTGTCATGGAAGCTCCACTCCTTTCCCTCCCTCTTCGCCTGTTCCTTGCCCCATGCATCTCTTCTTTCTGGCTGTCCCTCAGTTATATCCTTTTATCATAAACTGTTGATCTAGTAAGTAAAATGTTTCTCTGAGTTCTGTGAGCTGCTCTAGTAAATTAATTAAACCCAAGGAAGAGGATCCTGGGAACCTCTGGTTTGTGCCCAGTTGATCAGAAGCTCAGGTAACAACCTAGATTTGTGACTGGTGTCTGAAGTCCACGGAGAAGGTCATAAGAACCTCCATCTGCAGCGGGGGGATCAGAGGCACAGGCTTGCAACTGACACCTGAAGTGGGGGAGCTTCCCCGGCAGTCCAATGTGCTTCCAGTGCACGGAGTGAGGGTTCGATCGCCGGTCACTGAGATAAGATCCCACATCCTGCGGCATGATGCAGCCAAAAAATATAAAATAAAATAAATGAAGTGGGGGAGGTGGGAGAAGGTGGGAGTGAATTCTTGTAGGACTCAGCTCTCAACCCTATCTCCCTGTAGGTAGTGTCAGAATTGAGGTGAATTCTCAGACACCCAGCTGATGTTCTGAGAACTGTTTGTTGGAAGTGTAGGAAATCTCTCCTCCACATTGGGAGTGAGTCTCAGAACACCAAAAAGAGCATCTAACTTCCCGCAGCAAATCTAGATGCAAAGAGATAAAGAAGTGACATCCTCCACGCAATGCTAAACTGCCGTCTCAGTGTAGAATGGTACAACCAGATGAATGGTCATTTACCTGGAAGGTCATATTTGATAATTCAGAAAGCTTGCCTCCCATAGACACTTTTTGAAAGAACTTGAAACAAACAAGAGCAGAAATTAATTCAGAAGGAAATGACAAGTTGTTGGACATAAGGTGGATTTTTTTTATAGGTAATTATCAGAAAAATAAATGTTTATCCATATAAAATGTGTTAGTTGCTCAGTTGTGTCCAACCCTTTGCGACCCCCTGGACTGTAGCCCACCAGGCTCCTCTGTCCATGGGATTCTTCAGACAAGAATACTGGAGTGGGCAGCCATTCCCTTCTGCAGGGGATCTTCCTGACCCAGGGATCAAACCCGAGTCTCCCACATTGCAGGCAGATTCTTTACCATCCGAGCCGCTCAGAAAAAGAAATGCTTGTCCATGTAAATTTACATATAAAACTCAAGGTGATATACAAATGGGAGTTGCATGATGTGGGTGGACAGTGTGGAGGAGAAGATGAAAGGATGCTTAGATTTTGTCTTGTTTGGGGGGGAAACATAGATACTGATGTGATTATACAGTCCGCAAAATTCTCCAGGCCAGAATACTGGAGTGGGTAGCCTTTCCCTTCTCCAGGGGATCTTCCCAACCCAGGGATCAAACCCAGGTCTCCCGCATTGCAGGTGGATTCTTTGCCAGCTGAGCCACCAGGGAAGTCCAAGATTACTGGAGTGGGTAGCCTATCCCTTCTCCAGAGGATCTTCCCAACCCAGGAATCAAACTGGGGTTTCCAGCGTTGCAGGAGGATTCTTTACCAGCTGAGCTACCAGGGAAGCCTGATGATTCAAACACTAACAAAAAAAAATTAGAATTCAGTATTGCCTCTCAATAAGGGGAATCACTAACGGATGATATTAAAACTTTCAGAGACTTCCCTGGCAGCCCAGTCATTAAGACTCTGAGCTTCCATTGCAGGGGGCGAGAGGTTGATCCCTGACATCACATGCCACACAATGCAGCCAAGAACTTTTTAAAAATAAAGTGAATTTTTAAAAAAATTTTCAAAGCAGTAGCAGGAATATAACTGATATACTCAGTGGAAACATGAGAGTAAAAAAAAAAATCAGAGAGCCTGGTGTGGACACAAAAGCAAGAATAAACACGTGGGACTGCATTAAACCAAAAAGCTTCAGCACAACAAAGGAAACTATCGACAAAGTTAAAATGCAACGTCCCGAATGGGAAGAGACATCTGCAAACCTCATATCTGATAAGCGGTTAGCATCCAAAATACATAAAGAAATCACACCGCTCAATAGTAAAAGAGCAAATGATTTTTTTTAACTTTTTTATTTTGTGTGGGGGTATAGCCGATTAACAGACAATGCTGTGATAATTTCAGGTGAACAGCAAAGGGCCTCAGCCATGCATGTACACGTATCCATTCTCCCCCAAACTCCTCTCCCATCCAGGCTGCCACGTAACGCTGCAGAGTTCCACATGCTCTGCAGTAGGTCCTTGTTGGTGATCCATCTCACATACACCAGTGAGGGGGCTTCCCTGGTGGCACAGTGGTAAAGAATCCCTCAGCCAGTGCAGGAGACACAGGTTCGATCCCTGATACAGGAAGATGCCGCATGCCTCGGAGCAACTAAGCCCGTGCGCCGCAACTATCAGGCCTGTGCTCTAGAGCCTGGGAGGCAAAACATACTGAGTCCACACACCCTAGAGCCCGCGCTCCACCACAGGAGGAGCCAGGGCAAGAAGGCCACGAATCGCACCTAGAGAGCAGCCCCTGCTCGCTGCAACTAGAGAAAACCCCAAGCAGCAATGGAGACCCAGCACAGCCAAAAAGAGTACATATTTTAAAAAAGAATAAAGAAGTATACCAGTGAGGCCTTTGTCAGATTCCACTGTGGTGGATAAAACATGGGTCCTGGCTCGAGGTAGTAATAAACCCCTTTATGCTTTTGCATTGCTGTGGACGTCTTATTCTCTCAGTTTTGGGGACTCGGACTCTGGGCATAACATTTGGGGGCTCGTCCGGGATCCCTTTAACTGGGAAGAATAACACTCTCCCGGCAGAAGGGGTTTCCTCACTAGGAGGAGAGATCTCTGAACATCGGTGTTAATTCTGGTTAAGTCGAGCGTAAGGCCGAGGCCTGGCTTGTGCTGGGGAAGCGGCTGGCTCTGTTTTCTGGTTAAGACCAGTGTAAAGCCGAGGCCTGGCTTGTGCTGGGGAGGCGGCTGGCTCTGTGGACGTCCTGCCGGGCGCAAAATCTATTGTTATTGGTGAAAAAGCCAAGACTGACATCCTGACCACTTGGGGTACTCAGGGGCCAGCTTGCCTCCCAATGGACCAGACCCAGTGGCCACAACTGGGACCCTTTTGTCCCTGGTCTCCTCCTGACGTGGACAACTGGCCAGAGTGCCCCGACCGAGAGAATGTTATGATTGGATCACCACGTCCTCTTACCTCCTTTCTGGCCTCAAAGGCAGAAAAATTAAGTTACTGACAGATGAAGAAAAACAGCAGCTACTTGGAGAAGAGGATAGTCTAAAAGAATTAAGTGACCCTGAAGCAAGAAAGATTCATAAAGAAATTGAAGAAAACATGGAGGACAAGAAACTTGAGAAGGAAAAGAAAGAAGAGAGTGAAGAAGAGAAACCTTCGACATCTACAGAAAAGGAAAAAATCATTCGAGTCATTGGAGAAGATGAAAATATTCATTCTCAACCTCTATATGGAACAGATGTCTTCTTGGAGAGAATCGGCTAATCAAGGTACATTGGCCCCAAAGTATCTTGAAGCAATGGCTATACTTGATCGCACACAGGAGAAGTTAATAGAGGTCGAAAGCAGAGCCAGACAAGCTGAGGAGAGGTTTGATGATGTGAATGAAAGACTTCATTATACCATTATAAGAAATAAAGAACTGGAGAAAGAGTTAGAGGAAGTATTGATGAAGTATAAAATGAAGGAGCCTGAAGTGGAAGAAGAAGAAAATGAAGGAGAAAGAGAAGAAGAAAAAGAAGAAGAAGAAATCAGACCACCAGACAGAGCCTCAAAATCTCCAAAGAAAGAGATACAGCACAAGGAGGGTTCTAAATCCAAACTCCGGACTAAATCCAAGACGAAACCCAAATAGCAACCACAGGATGCTGGGCTACACCACACCACAGCCATCCCAGATATCTGTGCACTTTTGAACTGACAGTGTGGCTCAACTGACGGGACTCCCTTTGCAGCAGACAACTCAGGAACATCTTCACTTTAAAAGTCACAGTGATGGCTCTAGGCAATCAATCAGTTAGCTTATTTCCAAAATTAAAAATGGTTTGTGTAAAGGTTTTCTAGCCTCTTCAGTTGATTTCCCAGCGGAAGTCGTCAGCCTCTGCCAAGAAAATTATGCTTTCTGAGGACTCTGAACTCTGCAGAGGAGAATGGCAAATAAAAAGCATTTTTTTTTTCAATTTAAAAAAGGGGATCGTGATAACACTGTTAGTTTTCTGCAGCATTTTCAGATTTCTTATTTCAGAAAATAAGAAAGAATTCTTTTTAAATAATTTTAAAATTATTGTTTTCTTCTTTTTAAATAAGTTTTTGTCTTCTCTTCTTTTTAAATAATTTCATTTATTTATAAAAAAAAAAAAGAAGAAGAAGAAGAAGTATACCAGTGAGTGCATGTCCATCCCAAACTCTCTACCTATCCCTTCCTCCATCCTTTCCCCTCCCCACCACCGGCAACTATAAGCTCGTTCTCAAAGTCTGCTTCTGTTTTGTTAAGTAAGTTCATTCAAACAGTCTAATTTTTAAATGGGCAGACAATCTGAACAGACGTTTTCCTAGAGAAGACGTAACAGATGGCCAACAGGGCCAAGAGAATATGCTCAACTTGACTAATTATCAGGGAAATGCAAAGCAAAACCAGAGTGAGATATGAGCTCACAGGGTCATATCTGGAAAGTGCTCATCACAGGAAAACAGGTCATAACTATGTATCGCGATTGATGTCAGCTAGGTTTATTGCGGCGATCATTTCACAATATATACAAATGTGGACTCGTGCTGTGCCCCTGAAACTAATATAATGTTATATCATTTATATATCAATATTTTTAAAGAACTCAGAATTCACAGAGGTCTTTGGAGTCAGATGAATAAAGTTTGATATATGATTCTACGGGGGCTTCCCTGGTAGCTCAGTGGTAAAGAATCGCCTGCCTTTGCAGGAGATGCCAGTTTGATCCCTGGGTTGGGAAGATCCCTTGGAGAAGGAAATGGCAACCCACTCCAGTATTCTTGCCTGGAGAATCCCATGGACAGAGGAGCCTGGCGGGGTCACAAAGAGTCGGACACGACTCAGTGACCAAACAACAACGAATATGACTCTAGACAGGCTTCTGACTCCCTGTAAGCCCTAGTCCTCATTCGTAAAGTGAGAGGAAGAACATTTACCGCCTACAGTTATTGTCAGAAGGTCATGGTCAAATGGGGGATGGCAATGGCACCCCACTCCAGTACTTTTGCCTGGAAAATCCCATGGATGGAGGAGCCTGGTGGGCTACAGTCCATGGGGTCGCTAAGAGTCGGACACGACTGAAGCGACCTGGCAGCAGCAGCAGCAGCATGGTCAAATAGAAAAGTTGTTTTAATGACTGTAGGGTGACCGTGGCAATTGGCTAAAAGCTGAGGATTTGAAACTGAAGTAAGATATTTAATTAGTCTCTTGGTAAATACAGTAAGCGTATAATAATACAGTTACAAGACACTATTTTTTTGCAGCTTTATTGCAGTATAATTGAGGTCCCATAAACAGCATATATTTACAATGAAATATGCATGGGAAACCATCACCACGATCGATTTAACGGACATTTCCATGGTCCCTAGAAGCTTCTCTGTGGCCTTTTGTAGGCTATCCCTCACTCCCTCCTCCCTCATTTTCAGGAAACCACCAATCTGCTTCCTGTCACTAGAGATTCAGTTCAGCTCAGCTCAGTCCCTCAGTGGTGTCACTATAGATTAGTCTGCCTCTTCTAGAATTTCATATTGGTGGAAGCATACAGTATGTGGATGAATTTCTTCTGACCTGCTTCTATCACTCAGTATAATGCTCTGGGGCCGTTCATCATGTCATTGCAAGTACCAGGAGTTTATACCGTTGTTCTTTCTAGCTTTCCATGGTAGTGTGGTAGACAGAATAATGGTGCCTGGGTTCTTCATGCCTACGTGACTGAGCGCCAGTGAAAATCCTGGACCCAGGGGCTCAGGGGAGCATCTCTGGCTGGCAACACTCTGTACAGGTCATCACATGATATGCCTGAAAGAAAGAAGCACCGACCTACGACTCCACTGGGGAAGACCCCTGGGGGAGCTTGTGCCTGCTCTCTCCTGGACTCTATCCCATGCACCTTTCACCTTTGCGGATTTTAATCTCTAGCTTTTTGTGGCAATATACCATAGAGGTGATTATGACAGCCTTTCAGACATCTGTGAGTCTCTGAACCTGACAGTCGTCTTGGGGACCCCCAACACACGTGTCTAGACGTGTCTCAGTTTATACCTCTCAGAATGCCAGGTTTGGTCTCAGTCTCCATCTCTATTTCCATCTCCCAAATCCCATCTCCCAGGTCTTTCCACGTTTCATTTTTTCTATCTCTCCCTCTTCTGCATTTCCTCACAACATCCGCTCTTTCTGTTGATCTGACGGCCAGAATTACAGCCACCTCTTCTCTCTTGATGTAAACCACACACTGATTATTTTTTTAATATTCATTTCTTTATTTGGTCCTGCAGCATGTGGAATCTTAGACTAAGGATCAAACGCGCGTCCCCTGCATTGGAAGTGTGGAGTCCACACCAATGGACTGCCAGGGAAGCCCCTTTACTTTGATTATTTTTATACTAATACAACAAAGTGGGGATCTTAGAACATCAGAAAACAGAGAGTAGATAACAAGAAACACTCTTCCCTGGCTCCCTATCAAACTCAGTGCCAAGCATCCCTAGGCGTTGCCCTTCATGCTCCCATCGTCTGCCAGCGAGTGGGCTCTTCAATCGTCCACAGCCCCAAGCCCCAGTGTTCCTAGGCGGTGGGGACCGACAACGAAGAGATTTCTCATGGCCTGCACGTTTTTCCTCTCCTGTCCTGAAAGAGGACAGGATGACAGAGGATTAAAACATTCCAAGACCTTTATTGTTGCAGCAAGACAAGAAATGAAGAGCCCATAGCGTATCAGTTAACTGCGGCCATTGCTACAGACTGAATATTTGTGTCCCGCACCTCAAAATTCATATGAGGAAATCTAATCTCACATGTGATAGAACCAGGAGGTAGGGCCTTTGGGGTGACTAAGTCACGAGGAATTCCTCACGAATGGGATTGCTGTTTAGTCACTCAGTTGTGTTTGACTCTTTTGTGACCCCACTGACTATAGCCCACCAGTCTTCTCTGTCCGTGGGATTTCCCAGGCAAGAATACGGGGGTGGTTGCCATTTCCCTCCCGAGTCTCCTGCCTTTCGGGCTGATTCTTTACCACTGAGCCGCCAGGAAAGCCTGATGAATGGGGCTGGTGCCTTTATAAAGGAGATCCCAGAGAGCTCTCTGTCTCTATCTGCCATATGAGGACACAGCGAGAACACAGGTGTCCACAAACCAGGACGTGACCCCTCATCAGACTTGGAATCTGTTGGCACCTTGATCGTAGACTTGCCGGCCTCAGGAGCTATGAGAAATATTTGTTGTTTAAGCTACCCAGTCTATGATCATTTGTTACAGGAGCCCAAACAGACCCCAACAGCTGTGTAACAAATATCCCCAAATAATAATGGTTGAAAACAATAAGTATTATGGGGTGGGGTTTTTTTGGCTGCTCTGCATGCAAGGGGGGATCTTAGTTCCCCAGTCAGGAATTGAATTCATGCCCCTTGCAGTGGAATCACAGTCTTAAGCACTGGAGCCACCAGGTAAGCCTTGATAACTATTTTTGTTGCTTACAAGTCCATGGGTCAGCTGGAGGGCTTTTTGTCTTGAGTGAGCTCATCCTTGCATCTGCAGTCAACTGAGGGCTGGGTGGGCGGCTCTGTTCTGGGAGCTGAATGGGTGCTTGTGGTCTATCCAGTGCAGGCGCTCATCCTCCAGTAGGTTGTGGGGATGCTCAGTCACTTCAGCTGTGTCTGACTCTTTGCAACCCCACGGACTGTAGCCCACCAGGCTCCTCTGTCCATGGGATTCTCCAGGCAAGAATACTGGAGTGGGTTGCCATACCCTGCTCCAGGGGATCATCCCAACCCAGGGATGGAACCCGAATCTCTTATTCCCCCCCACACTGGCAGGTGGGTTTCTTACAAACTCTAGCGCCACATGGGAAGCCCTCCTGCAGCAGGTTGTGACTGAGTGAAAGTCGTTCAGTCGAGTCCGGCTGTTTGTGACCCCACGGGCTATAGCGCGACAGGCTTAGCCGAGTCTTATTCCCACGGCAGTGACAGCTTTCCAGGGAAGCAAACGGAAGGCACGAAGACTCTCAGGACGTAGACTCAGAGCTGACGAAGCATCACGCCTGCCATATTCTACTGGTCAAGGTCAGCTCAGGTTCAAGGAGAGGGGAAACTGACCCTACCCATGAAAGGAGGACCTGCAAACTCACAATGCAAAGGGCGTAAGTGAGGGGATTTTTGGCCACTTTTTACTTGTGACACTAACGGACGATGATGATTCTACTCTTTTACAAAAATGTATAAATGAAGCCTGGCATGCTGCAGTCCATGGGGTCGCAAAAAGTGGGACACGACTGAGCAACTGAACAACAATAAAGATAAAACAAGCCCAACTACTCGTCAAAAAGTGTGCCTTTCACAGGAGGATCTGCAGAGAGTGTGACTGGTATTTCAGAGCAAGAAACAACCCATTGCAACAGTCATTAAAGGTGATCTCAAACATTCCAGCCCTCCAGGGCACACCTTCTAAGCCTTCTAGACGCGTGTAGGGTTCCACACTTCTGCCTATTGGAGGTCTGGCAGGGCCATGTGGCTTTCCCTGCCCAATGAAACGTGAGAAGAAGGAATAAAGAATCTGCCTGCTGATGCAGGAAACGCAGAGGATGCAGGTTCAGCCCCCGGGTGGGGAAGATCTCCTGGAGGAGGAAATGGCAACCCTGAAGAGTTCCAGGATTCTTGCCTGAAGAACCCCATGGAGAGAGGAGCCTGGTGGGCTACAGTCTGTGTGGTCACAAAGAGGCAGACAACGCTGAGCGTGCATTGGCACGCACACGCCTGACCATCTTTTGAATTTCCCTTTGGCCCGTCACATGTTGGCTGGGACAGCACTCATCTGAAGGTTCGACTGACTGGAGGTCGCAGGGGGCTTGCTCACCCAGCTGGCAGTCAATTCTGTCTGTCAAGTGGGAGCACAGCAGGGATTTTTCACCAGAGTGCCTGCATGTGGGCTCTCCATATGGTTTGGGCTAAGAAGCAAAATGAACAGTGAAATGAAACCGTTCAGAGTCAGATGGCCTGGGTTTTCATCCTCCCACCCACCCACCACCCCAACACACACACTTACTGCTCTGCAAATTGCTATTTAACCCCTCTGAGGCACAATATTAATGCTAATGCTGTTCATATCATCCCTACTGGATGCTCATATTTTGGTTCTCAATTTCAAGTTTCAGCACAATATCCAGGTCCTTCCAGACCCCTACTGTCCTCCATGTGGCCTAGGCTGGGCCATGACCACCTGTGGCAGATTAGATTGGGGCTCCCCAGGTGGTGCTCCTGGTAAAGAACCTGCAGGAGACGTAAGAGATGAGGGTTTGGTCCCCGGGTGGGGAAGATCCCTTGGAGGAGGGCAAGGTGACCCACTCCAGTATTCTTGCCTAGAGAATCCCATGGACAGAGGAGACTGTCGGGCCCACAGTCCATGGGGAGCAAAGAGCTGGACTCAACTGAAGCGACTTAGCACACAGCAGATTAGGTTCCTCTTTGGAAATCTTTACTCCATCCACCTCATCACCTCGGAAGGAATGTACTTCTGCCACTCTATACTGGGCTTGGCCGTGTGACTTGTTTGGCCAACAGCATGATGGTACACAGAACACAGAGGCTTGACGTGTACCTGTATAGCTAAGCTCACACTTCTGCCATCACAGTAAGAGGAACATTCCTGAAACAGACCACAAGTGCCAAGCATTGGTGTACCAGCAAAGGCCAGCCAAGATCAGCCCATCCACAAACACCTGGGGCAGCCCAGTCAAGATCAGCAAGGCAGGCAGTCACCTCCAGCCCCAGATGACCTCAGATGCACGGGAGAGCCCAGCCAAGATCAGCAGAGCCTGCAGCCACAATCAGCTGACTCTCAGGGTGAGCTCAATACATGTTCGTATCGAAATGAATCAGGACACTACGGTCCTTCCCCGCCGTGTCCTCCACCTGCCTTTTGTCCGTGGAAAAACTTTAGCCAAAGAATCAGTTTAATCAGAGCAGTGAGAAAATGCAGAAGCAGAGGGAAACAGCCCCACGAGACTAAATAATAATAGTTGGGTCATTAAGCATTGTCAAGGACCTTTCTCCTCAAGGGCTATGGATAATATTCTGAGCCATATCCCGTGAGCTGTCTGGTAGATACTGAAACCCCCACCAAGTGGAAGAAGTTAACTACACAATGTCCAAATTGTAGCCCTGAGACAAGCTGCCACAATTCTGAGAATTTACCTCAAGGAAATGGGAACTGGACCTGAAGGCTAACTGTACTTGGGATGACGCTAAGCAGGCCATCGGTGACCCATTTCAAGGTGACTGTCAGAGCTGATTGTGCTGTTTCTGTGTGGAGCCCCCTCCCTCTGTCTATGAACGCTCTTACCCACCGAATGTCAGTGGAGGGGGACAAGCAGTCTCCCCTCCTCCCCACCCCGGGTTGCTGGCATCCAAAATAAAGCAAACGTTCCTATCCACCAACCTTGCCTCTTTGTTGGCTTCTGAATGGCAAGCAGCCAGACCCCATTCACTTTCAGTTACATGCAATGTGTGTGTACATCAATACACAGGTTTTGGTTGTTACCCAACTATAGTTAATTACTCAATTACTACTAAATAGTTTTTTAAATACATTTGATATACTGTTGTTGTTTTAGTCACTAAGTCGTGTCTGACTCTTTGTGACCCCATAGACTGTAGCCTACCAGGCTCCTCTGTCCATGAGATCTCCCAAGTAAGAATACTGGAGCAGGTAGCCATTTCATTCTCCAGGGGATCTTCCTGACCCAGGGGTCGAACCCAAGTCTCCTGCTTTGCAGGCAGATTCTTTACCACTGAGCCAGAGGAGAAGCCCATCTGATGTGTTACCAGACTTATATATCCACAGACTTATCATCATTACATAGCTACAGTGTGACCTCATGACCTCCTTATTATTTTTATTTTATTTATGATCCGTGGACCACATAGCAAGATGGCACTGGCAAAATCGTAATTAATTACCCAGACCAGATGGTAAATGTGGATGACAAGGAAGGCTAACGGCGGTTTTGCAACCGCAGAAGTTTCAGGGTCGTGTGGTTAGGGGTTAACAGGCTGGAAAAGCCCACGCTCAGGATTTCCCATGACTTGACTGGACTTCACCCAGATTTTTCCAGAGGCCAGATGACTTGTGATATTGCAACAGATCAAATGCAGAAGCGACTCTGAAAATCCAGTTGTTTTCTCTTGAGCCGGACATTACACACTCTCAGAAATGTATAGTCATGTCACTCTTCTCATTAATTTTTTTATTTTAGAAAATACAACATTTCTCATTTAAAGTGTTATGTCAAAATCCGGTTTCTGAATGTCTATCAACAGACAAAGAGGTAAATAAAATGTGGTATCTGTGAATGTGGCATCAATGACATATAACTCAGTCTTGAAAAGGAAGGAAAGCCTGAGACACCTACAACATGAATAAACTTTGAAAACATGATGCTAAGTGAAAGGAGACAGATACGAAAGAACAAATGTTGCATGATTTCCTATACATTAGATAGTAGAATAGGCAAATTCTCAGAGACCTGGAGTAGAAGAGAAGTGACCTGGGATTGGAAAGATGAGGAATTATTGTTTGATGGGTACAGAATTTTAATTTGGGAAGATAAAACATCTGGAAATGAATAGTAGTGATGGTTGCACAACAGTGTGAGTTTACTTGATGCCTCTGAACTTATATACTTAAAAAATGTACCATTTAAAAATAAATAAATAAATAAAATGTACCATTTTAACCATTTATACCACCTTTCCTGGTGGCTCAGCAGTAAAGAATCCACCTGCAATGCGGGAGACGTGGGTTCTCTCCCTGGGTGGGGAAGATCCCCTGGAGAAAGAAATTGCAACCCACTCCAGTATTCTTGCCTGGAGAATCCCATGGACAGAGGAGCCTGGTGAGTAACAACAGTCTGTGGGGTCCCAAGAGTCAGACAGGACTTAGCAACTAAACAACAGCAAAGTTTTTGTGTATCTCTTACCACAATAAAATCAATGCAGAAATCCAATGGACTTACCATGGTTATTTTTAAATGAGTTACTAAATTTTGTAACTTCTCAATCTTAATACTTAACTTATTATTGATAGATGTAACACATATACAAAAAAGAAAAAAAAAACTCCTCGGTCCTCAAGAATTTTTAAGGGTGTAAAATGAATCCTGAGACCAACAAGTGTGAGAACTGCTGTTCCACGTACAACTGAGGCGAGCCTGAGCTAGCTGCCCCTGGCACTTCTCTGCAAGAATCTGCAAACTCCCAGAAATTAGTCTCTTCTGGCGCAAGTAGACACGCCCTCTGGTGGAAGTATAAGGTATTGCTTGGCAACGCAAAATTTCTGAGTCATTTGTAGAGCTGGCTGAAATTCTAAAAGGGAGGCAGAGATGGTCTCATGAAATGAGGACTTTATTTCAGCATTTTAATTTTAAACTCTGAACTATGTCTCCTCTCCTGCACATTCACACACACACACAAACACACACACACATATTCATTCAGAAACCCACAGTCACATTCACACACACAAAATTACACACAGATATAAGCAGATGTTCACAAATACAGTCACACACACAGACAAGATCAAACGTACTCATTTACACACAATCTCTCACAGGCCCCCATATATACACACAGAAATACTATCACACACACAAAAAGGACACAGCTTCACACACAGACACACTCATATAGTCATACACACAGACACACTTTCACACGCACACACACACTAAAAATATCGCATCGTTAATAAAGGGGACCAAGTAAATGAACATCATCCTCTATTTTTAAAAAAAGATTGTAATGGAAAATGAGTTTCTTCCCAAAGCCATTAAATAAATGTTGAACAAATAATTAAGATGAATCTAGGTTTGGCAGCGCGCCCAATTAGAGGCCCACAATCCCTTAGCTGAAGTCCTTGGGGACAGACGCATTTCAGAACTCAGAAATGTTCTAATTTTAGAAGGGCAATTCTGAGCGAATGCCGTATATTATGTAACATTCCCAGGGGCTTGAAGTCGACCCCTCTCCATCAAACATGTTAATATATTTGCAGCAAAACGTGTGAAAATTCACGCCAACGGAGATAAATAAAGACTGTTAAGAATGCATATTAGCTGGTTTGCCACCATGTGAGTCTGGGCCAAAATAACCCCCAGAAGAAGAAAAAAATTTTTTTACTTTTTTTGGTTTTTAGGGATTTTTGAAATTCGGAATTTCAAATAAGGAATAGCGGATTCTATCCGAAGGCCCTTCACACATCATTTACGTATACTCTCGTGAATCTTCGACTTCAACTTGGACGTGAGGGAAGACGCCAGGAGCCTGGGGGACGGCGGCTCTTTAGCGCCCCTTCCTGGCAGCCCCAGTCCTTGCAGTTTGGCTGAGGAGTTGGCCTGTCTACCGGCTTGGGCCAGATACCGCGGTAGGTCCTGATTGGGCTAAATCTTCAGCGTAATCCCGCCTTCACTTAACAGTGAGTGGCTCAGGGACCCACATTTTAACCGAGAGGGACAGGTCGTTGGCGCAAGCATCGGCTCTGGGGTTGTCATGTGACCCAAGCTGATCCAATCAGATTGAAGGAAAGCCGTTTGACTCCTAGGAGGCACCTGGCCTCCCTTATCTCTGAAGCACGGTAATGAGGAGCTCTTAGGTACCTGGATCTGTGGGCACCAGGTGAAGCCGCTTGGGGATGAGGCCAGAAAGAACCGGAAACAGTTTAGATCCCTGTGGTGGCCATTGAATGCCGCTGAGCAGCTCTCCCTTTAAGAGATTCTGCTGCTGATAGCACAGCCGTCTGACAGCGCTACCACATTCGTGCCAAGACCATGCCTCCCTTGGGATCACACAGTGGGTACTTACACCAGTCCATTGCAGCCCCATCCAGGAGTCTTCTGATGGGCAATTCTTGCTCAAGGACAGCTCCATAGACACATAAACCCCACGGCACCCAGAGAGGTACAGCCAGAGGCTCCCCTGACCCATTCCCTCCTTTTTTTTTTTTTTTTTTAATATTTATTTATTTGGCTGCATTGGGCCTTAGTTGCGGCAGGTGGGATCTTCAGGATCTTTACTTGCGGCATGCAGTCTCCTAAGAGATCAAGTTCCCCGCCAGGGATCGAACCCAGGAACCCTGCATTGGGAGTGCAGAGTCTTAGCCACTGGACCACCCGGGAAGCCCCTCCCTCTGTCCTTTCACAACTGTCAGACTGATGGGTCATGGTTGCACACATTGTAACTGTACTTCATATACTGAATTGCACAGTTCAGACTGGTGAAAATAGTAACTTTTATACCATATGTATTTCATACGCACACATTTTGACCACCCACTCCTCCTTTCCTCTCCATCACCACCCTTGTCTAGCCACCGTCGTCCCTCATCTCACTCACCGCAGTGATCTCCTTTCTGGGCTCCCAGTTTGCACCCCCACCCCCTACATTTCATTCCCCACGTGGCAGTAAGAGGGTCCCGTTAAGAGGATCTCTTAACAGAGGTTAAGCCTCCACCTCACTAAAAGCCAAACTCCTCACCCCGGCCCATGGGGTTCTGTACAAACTACCTCCATTCTCTTTTCTCCCACTAGCCCCCTCATTCACTCTGCTCTACCCACACTGACATCGTTGCCGTTCCTTGGACAAACCGAGCACCTCCAGCCTCAGGGCCTTTGCACTTCGGGATCCCTAGACCACTATTCCCCCAAGACCTGCAGGTCCTGCCCTTACTTCTCTGAGGCTTCTAGCCAGTAACCAGCAACTTCATCACTCCCTATCCCCTGATTAGTTTTCTCCTGTGTTTATTATTACCTGACATAACACATACATAAGTTATTCATCTCTATTTCTTGTCTGTCTCCCCACCGATCCACTGGCTCCACTGAGTATAAATGTCTCCCTGTTTTGTTTGCTGTTTCCCCGATGCTTAAAATAGAGCCTGGCACATGGTAAATGCTGCATAAATATTTGTTAAATGAGAGATTAAAAGATAGGGACCAAAACAGAGCCTGAGAGGAACAGGAAGAGAGAAGAGAGACCAAACAGGGAGGGGGCAGGGAGGAGACAGGGGAGTGAGGGAAGCTGAATTAGGGGAGAGATGAGAAGGAGGGTTGGGTCGAGGTGTTTAGGAGAGGAGACTTCCCTGCTGATCCAGTGGTTAAGACGCCACATTTCCAATGGGGGGCGGGTGCATTCCATTCCTGGTCAGAGAAGATCCCACATGCCATGTGGCGCAGCCAAAAGTTAAAAAAAAAAAAAAAAAAGATGGAGGAGAAAAGTGAGGAAGGGAGAAGAAATAGCTGAAGCCAGAGCATCAGAGCGGAGAGAATGAGTCAGAACAGAGTGAGGGATAGAAACAGAGTCATGGAGAGACATGAGAGACAGAGACACACAAACGTTGAGAGACAAAGAGACAAATACAGACAGAAAGAGAAAGAGGATAGAGGAGAAGGTGGTGAGGGAGACACAGAGAAAGAGAGCAGGAAAACAGGCTGGGAGAAGAGTGGTGAGAATCAGAGAGGGGAGCCAGTGGGAACAAGGATAGTCCCTCCCTCTCACTCACCATTGGCTGGTGTCCAGAGCTCTGGACTGACTGGCAATCCTTTGGGATCCAAGCTGTGGCTTTTAAAGTCCCAGGGACAGAGGAGGGTGGCGAGTGAGAACATATCATGGTACTCTAAAGGCTTCAGATCACCAGCTTCTTCAATCCTCAGAAAAACTTTATGAGATAAATACTATGATCATCTTCATTCTAGGACCAGAGAGGTTGGGTTAGCTGCCCAAAGTCACACAGCTAGTGAGAGGAAGAGCTGGGATTTGAACCTGGGTATGTTGGCCCCAAGATCAGTGCTCCTAACCACCATCTACACTAACTGGAAAGGGGTGCCGGCTTCCTGAATTCCATTCATCCTGAAGACACCCTCTGGGAAGTGGTGCTGGAGGGGTAGAAGGAAGGAGCGGAGATAAACAGATTGACATTCCTAGCTGGGTACAGATGGACGGCTGTCCCAGTCTGAGAGGCTCCACTTCACCATCCTAAGGAAGTCTCCAGTTCAAGGGAGGTGGTCAGACAGGAAATCACTTCCTGCTTGTTCGTATACCCTGCCCAGAGCTAGACCTTAGTCGTCTGGGTAGGAAAACGGGCTCAGCCACCTCTAACTTTTTAGCAGGACTCAGGTTGCTCTGCCTTGGTTTGCAGGCAACACTGCAGACCAGAGAGGCAGTACTAAGCTTCAAAGGCAGCTGGATGCTTTGATAGTTTCCTCTGTGATTTCCAGAGGGGTCCTACCACCACCCCTGTCCACGCTCATCTCTCAGCTCCCAGGAATGTGAACTCATGCTCTTTCAGCAGTATCCTGACTTCTCCAAATGATTTAGCTTCCGTTCTGGACACTGTAGTTATACAAATCACAATCCCCAGAAACCCAGTTCTCGCTGAGATCACCCCATCTCTTGTCTTGTCTCCTGTGCTATTACCGGAGGCCAGCCCTTTTCTCCCCTCCAGAGGCACTTGTCCTCTGCAAGCATGCAAAAACCTGCTTAGTCCTTCATACCGTCTGACCTTCAACTACCTTGTTGCGGATAAGCGTCTTCTCACCCCAACCCAGAAAATACACGATGGCGATGGAAGAAGAAAATGACACCACCACTATCCCCGCCCAGGGAAGGGGAAAACGCACACAGCCCACCCTGAGTGAGAGGCAATGCCCTGATGCCAGGAAGGGCTTGCCCTCACAATCTTGAGAGGGGAGGCCCCTCTGCAGACAACACGACAAACACCACGAGGCAGCTGGGGCTGGAGTTTATTGCAGGTGGATAGATGCACACGGAGGGAGAGGGTCAGGCTGAGAGCTCCGTGCACAGAATCCTACGGAGGGAGGAGCAGGAGGCAGTGATCAGTATGGGGTCTGCCTGGTGGAGGACCCGGCCTGAGGGCGGAGGAGCTGCGAGGATCGAGGACCAGAGCCGGCTCCCCTTCGCCCCCCATTCTTCAGGATGACAGCTCCGCAAACGCTAGTCATGCAGAGGGAGCCAGACACCAATTCGGAACCGGCGCATCCGCGGCGAGAGCGCCGGGCTCTCGAAGGCTGGCGGTCCATCTTGGGTGAAAAGGAAGGTTACCCAGGTCCTCGGCCCCCCGCGGCCTCCTGCGTCTTCCCCAGCGTCTGGCGGCTCGGGCGGCGGCGGCGGCTGGGGTCGCTGTAGCGGCGGCGGCGGCGGCTGCGCGGCAGCTCGAGCTGGGGTCTCGGCCCGCCAGGGGCTCCCAGGAGGCAAGCGACCGAGGCGGCGGCGGGCGCCGGGGCAGGCAGCGCACCCGCGCGGGCTCCGCACGGAGAGGACTGCGCGCTGGGCGGCGGGCCGGCTGGGGCTGCAGGGGGCCGCGTGGGAACCCAAATGAGACCGTAGTAGACAGCGAGCAACACGGCAGCCAACGAGACGCAGAGAAAGTAGGCGCAGACCGGGGCTAGGCGCAGCCAACGGCCCCGCGGGCCCTCGCTCAGCCCTGCGCCACCCGGGCTCTCGCCGCCGCCGCCCACGCAGCTCGTGCCCCGCATCCCCGCAGCCCACTCGGCCGGGAGCCACAGCCCGCACAGGGCCCGCCCCCCCCCCGGGGGACCGCCTCCGCGCTTAACTCTCCCCGTCCAACCCCGCCTCCGTCTGCGTGGCCACGCCCCCGCGTGGGCGGGCCTCCTGCGGGCTCTAATTCTCCCCCGCCCAACCACGCCCCCGCCAGCGTGGGCACGCCCCCGAACGGGCGGGCCTCTTCCGCGCTCCAAGCCCGCCCCCTCCTCAGCCTCCGGCCAAACACTAGCAAGCCAAGGCTTAACTACAGCATTCTGACCCCGCCCCAAGCATGCAATACCTTGCTTTTTCTCAAATGTTGGTCTCGGCCCAGCCGACTCCTACCAGGCTTCGGCGTTATACCCGCCCCGGAGCTTACCTCCGCTCTTTTCTCTCCTCTTCCCCGCGCCCTACCCATCCCCTTTCGGAACTCAGACTTCTCCCGGCATCTAGCTTCGCCGCTCCCTTGCCAAGCTCAAGCCTTTTAAGTCCTACCCCAGTTGTAATTTGCCTTTAGCCAAGTTAAACGCTACTCCAGCATTCGATTCCACTGTCTTCTCCCCCTACCCTCATCTATCTTCAATCCAGATTCCGCCTCTTTTCTCCTCCTCCACTCCACTAGTTTGAGCACCCCATTCTAAACCAAGCTCTCTGCTGCTGGCTGCGCCCCACACCAGCGTTAGGGATTCCCATCTAAATTTGCGCTGTGGTTCTACCTCACGTCCTAACACCTTTCCTTGTTTTAAACTCCATTAGAATGCGGGCCCCAAACATCCTAACCACGCCCCTCGTTGGACGCGCCTCTTCCTCCACATTTTGTCTTCAGATCTAAATTCAGACTCCGAAGCTCCAGCTCCGCCCTACAACCCAGTCACGCCCCCTCCCCATCTCCTCCCCCACCACCCTCAATTTCTCCCTCTCTAAAGCCATGGGGTCCAAAGTGGGCTCCGGGGAAGACAGAGCACAGCTCGAAGATCCAGACTAAGCCCCTCCTGCCGCCCCCTCCCCATCAAGGCGGGGAAGCGTCAGTCCCCTCCCAGCAGCATCTTCAGGAATTCGGGGAGGCCTGTGGGAGGGGGGAGGGAAGACGTATCAGGGGGGTGGAGGAAGAGCGAGCCCCTTCCTCCCGCCTCTGCCGCCATGGACAAGCCCGCCAAGCACAGCAACCCAGCCTGCCCCCGCCAGAAATACAGTTCAAAGGTTAGCGGAAGCACTGCGTTTAATAGGGACCAGTTCTGCGGCCGGGGAAATCAGGTCCTTCAAGAGTCACTGGTTATTAAGCCATGCCCCAGATGTAAGCTGCTGGAGGCGGAAAACGGCCCGGGAACTGGCACCTACACCCCCATGGCCTCCAAAAGTGGGTAACTCGGAGGTGTCTCAGCCACCCTGGTGCCACAGCGCCCCCTATTTGTGAGACTGGACTATTGCCCTGGCCCCACCCGGTTCACTATCCCTGGCTCCTCCCCCCGCCCTTACATTTAACCCTCTCCTG
The DNA here is from genome assembly GCF_001704415.2 of Capra hircus. Taxonomy (NCBI): domain Eukaryota; kingdom Metazoa; phylum Chordata; class Mammalia; order Artiodactyla; family Bovidae; genus Capra; species Capra hircus. Next base: position 55,312,952 of record NC_030825.1, on the reverse strand, counting down.
GCTGGAGTGGCGGAAGCTGAGGGTAGAGGAGCGAGGCGGCGGAAGGTTAGTGCAGAGCGCAGAGGCCGCAGTCGGCGGAGGCCGCAGTCGGCGGGCGCGGTCAGCGGGCGGCCCCCGGTGGCGAAGCGGCCGCCACCACTTTGCAGAAACGCACCCTCTGGAAGTCGGCGATCTCTGCCGTCTCTTGGCCCTCGGGGTCCGCCTCTGCGAAGAGAAGAGGCGGTCACCTGAGGGCAACTAACCCCGCCCCCCACCGCCGGCCCCCGGACACCCTAGCCCCGCCCCTCCGCCCCACCAAGCCTGGCTGCCGCCCACCCTGCGTTAAGCGATTTACGTCTCAGGCTCCTTTAATCCTCGGAGAGGATCTACGCAGACACACACCCCCGCAACAGATCCCTGTTTACAATCGAATACATAATCTGACAGAGCGAGATGGCAGTCACGTGACCCAAAGACAAAGCGCTTCGGGTACCCCGACCTCAGCCGCCATCCTAAACTCTCCTCTCATCCCAGCCTCACCCCCGCGGACATAAGCCAACCTCTAGCAAGCCTGCCCTACAGGATCTACCTCCACTTCCCTTGCCCACCTTCTGAGTCCTAACCAGGCCTTCCTTGGCTATGCCCCCAAGGCCTAACCCCTACTCCTTGGGAAGGTCGGAGGTCCACAACCCGGCTTCCGCCTGGTGGAGGTGGAGACTGGGTTCTGCCTGTTGCTCCAGGTCCGCTAGACTCCACAATTTTTACCCCAGTGTGTTATGTACTTCTATTCTAATTGACCCCATTTACTAATTTACACCTCAAAACTAACCACGCCCACAGCTAGATCCATTACTCCTCCCCAGTTCTTTATTTTTGACCGACTTGTATTTCAAATCCTGCTCTGAGCTCGTTATCAATGTAACCCACCCCCTTGTTTCTAGATTACTTTGCAGAACCCCTGGGGTAGCCCTCTACCTCCTAATCCCACCCTGGCTCCACCCCCTCACCCCCAAACACACTCAATTCCTAGTGGCTCGGCCTCCGGGAAGTCCTCCCTATAGCTCCACCCCCTTGACCCTGGATTCGTTCCCACCCAGCAGCCTAGCCCCTCCCCCGTTCCCCCCATCCCCGAGCCAGCAGCTACCCCACACCCATAATGGAGACGCATCCACTCCATTCTACTGCCCCCAAACTCTCCTCCCCTCAACCCAAGAGGAATCAGAAGGAAAGCCACCTCCACCACCCCAGCCACTCCCCCAACCTGGAGCTGCCTCAGACCCCTCCTCTTCAGCTTTCTGGGTTCCTGGGGCGCTGGGCCCACTCTCCAAGGAGGCAGGGGCTGGCTGGTCACCTCCTGGGGAAGGGGGAGGCCCAGTCAAGCCCATTCCCCTCCAAATACCGTGCCCCCCCTCCACCCAACCAAGATAGAAGGCTCTGGGGGAGTGAGAGGGGGTTTAAGGACACACGTGGGAAGTGTCATTTGAGGAAGTGATCTCTTTATTGGGGAGGGCACTCTGAATGGCTCAGGGCAGGGCAAGATCTGGGGGTGGGCCTTCTAGAGACAGGCATGGACTGTCCCCCCTAGCCACCAGGGCACACGGGGTCCCAGGGTCCTGAGGGTCCCCCATGCACCCCTCAAGCACACACACAAGCAGCCAGCTTCATGCATTTTCAAACGGCCAGGCCTCACCCGGAGAGACAGCATCTGCCGGGTGGGCGGTCCGGGGAGAATTCAGCTCCATCTCTTCACCCCAGTCGGACACAGGGTGGTGGCCCCCGGGGGGCGAGAAGGGGCTGGAAGGTGTGGCAGGGGCCTGGGGGAGCGGCAGGGGCTCTTCCGGCCTGGCGGGCTCTTTGTCACTGTGTTCCCTGGTGGGGCTCCCACTGGGGCCCCCGCTGGGGCCCCCACTGGGCTCAGCCTCCTGGTGTTGGTGATCTCCGGCTGGTTCCTCTTCCTCATCATCAGCCTCCTCTTCTTCCTCGATCTCCTCCTCCTCTTCATCCTCACTCACGTCTTCCCACTCCTCATCCTCCCCATCCTCCCCCTCATCCTCGCCCTCCTCGCCCTCATCCTCAGGAGGCCGATGGGCAGGGGCCAGGGTCTCAGGCAGCTGTGAGGAACACAAGGCAGGTCAGGGAGAGGCTGCAGGCCCCAGGCACCCCCACACCATGCTGCCTGCCGGGAGCCGACAGCCCGCCCTACCTGCGTGGGCGCTTCCTTGGGGAGAGCAGGTTGCAGGGGCTCGGGAGCTGCGGACACAGCCTCCTTCGTCTCCCAGCGGTCATCGTGGTCACTGGAGGGGACAGAGGAAAGGAATAAAGCCCAGATGAACAGGAGGAAGGGGCTTCCCACCCCAGGCTCGACCTCAGACACAGAGCTACAAAATTCAACAGGTGGAGAGAGCGGGTCTTTGGGATTTCCAGACAAGGAGCCGGCAGGCTAGAGCACCGAGGAGGAAACAGGGCGTGTCCCGGGTGTCAGAGGTGACCAGGCAGAGAGGGGCCAGGTGGGCAGAAGAGACAGGTGGGAGGGCAGGAGGGGACAGATGAGGGTAAAGTGACAGCCAGGCCCCGATGCCCCCGAAACCAAGTGCCTGACCCACAGGAGACAAGTGCCCGAGAGACAGACAGGGCGAAGAAAGGACAGAAATATCCCCCAAACCCACAAGCCAGAGAACCACCAGGGGTAGGGCCACACAGTCCTGCTGGGGTTGTGCATGTGCAAGGCGAAGGGGCCCCCACCTGTAGGCACGGGGCGCTGCCTTAGGCTGGGGTCGGCTGCTCTTCTTCTTTCTGCGGCTGACCTCAGTTTTGTGCTGGGACAGGAACTCCCTGAAAGTGGGGGGCTTGGGGGGCCGGGCCCAAGCCTGGTCATCTGCAATAAAACCCAGGGGAAGCCGGGGGTAGAGAGCACGGTATAAGCTATCCCCACCCCACCCTGCCCCAACCCCCCCAGCCTAGCCAGCTGCCTCACCCTACCCAAGAATTCCCACTCACCATAGCGGTGGGATGGTTCCAGGGCCACAGCTGGGCCATCCTTGAACCTAGGGAAAAAGAAAAGGGTGAGCAGGCAGCTGGTCACACAGGGAGAACAGGTAGGGCGGAAGAGTCATTGGGGGAGGTGGGGGCCACGGTTAGAAATCAAGATCACAGACCACATGGTCGTCAACCCAGATGGGGGAGAAAGCTCAGGATCAGGTGAAAGACAAAAGGCACGTGTGACGTGGCAGTACAAACAGAGAAAAACGATCAGTATTTGACAGCAATTCCCCACCTCAATAAGAACGTGCAAGTTCAGCATCCCCAGCTTCCTGTCCAGCCTCAGCCCCATCACTCTCTCTCACCTCCCGAGCTTAGCAAATTCTCCTACCACGGAGGTCCTGCCTCATGACCTTTGCACATGCTGCTCCTGGGGCTCGCTTCCTCCGATCTCTCCGGGGCCCACTCCGTTACCTCCTTCAGGCCTCAACTTAGAGGCCTTCCTAACCTTTCCAATCACGTATTATTACATACATTGTGTTGTGTGCTAAGTTGCTTCAGTCATGTCCAACTCTCTGCAACCCCATGGACTGCAGCCCACCAGGCTCCACTGTCCATGGGATTCTCCAGGCAAGAATACTGGAGTGGGTTGCCATGCCCTCCTTCAGGGGGTCTTCCTGACCCAGGGATTGAATCCTCATCTCATATGTCTCCTGCATTGGCAGGTGGGTTCTTTACCACTACCGCCACCTGGGAAGCCCAATTCCATACATTATCTAGGTCTAACACAGTAGCCTCAAATGTGACATTAGCTCTATTCACTGCACAATTTGCACTATTCAATGCAAACGCGGGACTTGCTGCAGGCTGCTGTGGGGACGTAAGAGGACTTTCTCAGTCTTAAGCCCAAGAACATCTCCACAAAAGCTCACCTGCCTCCCCCTCAGAAACATCAGCTACGGATATCTGTGCAAAATGTTTCTCACGCTGGCAAAGGCTTAGCTCACAATTCAAAAATAAATGCTCCGACCTCCAGGCACACAGACAAGATCCTCTTTCTTTAGCCAGCACTGTGGCAAAGGACAGAGGATGATGTAAAAACGACAGCTGTCCATCTTAAGATTGCCATTCAGCAGGTCTTCCAGAATCTTCTCCACCTTTGCTATGGCAGTTAGCCCTCCTGTGGATGATGCCTTCGCTTTAAGTTTGACTAATGGGATGTTTCCTGGGACCCGAAAGGCGACAGAGTCAGACCTGAGAATAATAATGCCACCGGGATAAGGTGCTTGGGTAGGTGGGGGACATGGTTAGAGGGATGAAGGGAGGATGCCAAGGGGTCATTGCTACAATTCTTCATGCCCTCCCTGCATGAGAACTCACATCCGCACCCTTGGCTGTAGAATCACTGCAGTACTACAGAGTTGACAGAGTGGAATTTCCTGCCGCAGCAAGGTGGGGTCTGCTGGCTAACAGACGGGGAAGTGTCTCACTCTCCCTCCTGCACATCTGCCAGTACCGTGGCCAGCGCTTCCCCCAGCAGCCCCTTCCCTCAGCGCAAACCCCAGAATGTGCACGTGCAGGGCGGAAGTGAGTTCAACCCCAGCTGGACCCACAGCTTCCAGTCCAGCCTGAATCAGCCCAACTTAGAAGACCAGTGAGCACAGGAGAAAGAAATGTTTCGGGACTTCCCTGGAGGTCCAGTGGTTAAGAATCCACCTTCCAGGACAGAGGATTTGGGCTCAATCCCTGGTAGGGCAAGCTAAGACCCTACAGGCCTTGGAGCAACTAAGCCTGCTTGCCACAAGAGCTGAGCCCAGGCACCCTGGAGCCTGCAGGTCGCAATGAAGAGCCTGCACATCATAACTAAGTCCCGACGCAGCCAATACATAAATAAATAAATGGTTGTAAAAAACTGCATGGCTGAGTCCTTTTGCTGTTCACCTGAAACTATTACAACATCTGTTATTACACTGGCTATACCCTAACACAAAATACTTTAGCTGTTTAAAAAAGGAAAAAGAAACGCTTTTCTGTGCCCTGACACTTGGCGATGCTTACACAGTGTTACCTAGCTCGTGCTAACTGATACACAGGATGAGAAACCCGAGACAGGCCAAGGAGCCAGAGGTCAGGGCCAAGGTCGAGGAGCCCCACAGGCGCGGACAGGGCAGAGACTCACATGCCATCTGTCTTCTCGGCGTCCCACTCCCGCCGCCACTGGCCGGTGGGCTTGCGGTGCCTCTGCAGCCGCTCCTGGTCGATCTTCTCCCGCTCTTGCTTCCAGCGCAGGTACTCGGACCGCTCTCGGCCCGTCATGGAGAGCGTCATGTCCCCGGCGCCGCGCAGGCCGGCCCGGCGGCCCTGCCCCAAGCAGATGGGTAGTCAGGGCTCCGCCCACCACTCTCGCCTGGCACCCCTTCCCTGAGGCCTTCTAAGCTCCTGGGTAGAGCCCGTGGCTCAAGGTCACAGGAAAAGGTGGTGACAGGGTGGAGATCAAAGCCATATCTGCTCACGTGGCACCTTAGAGAAGCCATGCCAGATCCTTCTCTATTCTCAGTGTCCTCACGTGGCTGGGCTGGAGCCTTCTTCCCAACATTCAGCATTATCTGACATCTTATTACATGGCCACTGATTTAGCCCCAGCACCCTAGACAGTGCCTGGCCCCCGGCCGGTACCCAGTAAACATCACTAACGTTAGTAAGGAGGAAAATCACACCAAAACAGATCATAAAGCTACAAAAAGGAGTATGGCTCTGGGGCAACCATCAACTGGAGGGAAGCCTGAGCGCAGGGCTGCAGCCTCTTCCTGCTCTGCGCCCCGCATTCAACATACATCCCTCCCCGTGGAACCCAGAGACCGGCTGCTGGGCGGCAGTCGTGGCCCAGCCGGCCGCACCCACCTGCCGCTCCTGCTCGAGGCCGTAGCGCACCCGCTCGAAGTCAGGGCCCCCCCAGTTGCGCCCGTGCCTGCGGCTGCCTTCCCGGCGGTCCCGCTCAGGCTCCTCCAAGGGCCCACTGCGTCGCCGGGGGTCGTCCAGGAAGTTCCGCACCGGGTTGGGCTCCAGCACGCCTTCCTGCGGGCATGCGGAGTTGGTCGGGGGTTGGGGTGTTGGAGCGCTCCCCCACCCGGCAGCTCCACCCCACCGCCAGGGGGCGCCCGTGGCACTGACCCGCTGGTTGCGCTCGTACTCTGCAATCTTCTCCATCTCCTCGTTCATCTTCTCGATGTTCTGCTTCCGCCGCTCCTCCCACTCCTTGTTGGGGGGAGGAGGGCAGGACAGAGACAGACACACAGGGCGTCAGAACGAACCACTCAACCTGAGCGTTCGTCACCATCTGAGGCTCTCTCCTTAGACCTGTTATGCAAGAAGCCCCTGGCTGGCACCTGGCCACTGGCTCTCTGCACGTCCTGTCAACAGTTAACCAGTAAGCGGGGCTCCAGGTGCCTAGACTTTTTCTGCAAATACAGTGTATGCTGAACACCCACCTTCCTTCTACGGTCCGGAATTTGGATGTGTACGAGGCAGAGGGGACCTATGTGACCAGCCTCAGATAAGAAGCCTGGGTACTAGCTCTCTAATGAGTCCCCAGTAGAAGAACTTTGACATATGTTGTCAATGAACAATTAAGTGCAGCCTGTGTGTCTTTGGGCTTCCCTGGTAGCTCATTGGTGAAGAATCTGCCTGCCAACGCAGGAGACACAGGTTTGATCCCTGGGTGGGGAAGATCCCCTGGAGTAGGAAATGGCAACCCACTCCAGTATTCTTGCCTGGAAAATCCCATGGACAGAGGAGCCTGGTGGGCTACAGCCTACGGGGTCGCAGAGTCAGACACAACTTAGTGATTAAACAACAATTTGTGTCTCCACTGGACGCAGACTCTTGGAAGCTAGCACCTGGTATCCTCCAGACTCTGGCTCGTGGGCCATTTTGCTTTCTATTCTTTCCCTGTAATAAATTTCAGTTGTTAATCCTTCTGGCAAAATGCTGAGCCTGGCAGAGGGGTTGGGGACCCCTCAACGGCTGCCACAGTAACAACTTGACAAATGGCCAGGTGACCCCCACCATCCATTCTCCTCCCTTTCTTAGGTAACAATTCCCCCCACCCTGGGTGGTAACAGAATTTTAGATGAGCATGTGCCCAAGATGCTGGGAACACTTGCATTTCCAAGACTCAGCATACAAGAGAGAAATAAACTTGCATTTGATTAATGCCATGGCACTTTGGGGTCTTTCTAAACATCCTTAAGCAACATACATTGAGCACTTAATCTGAGGATTTCTATGCCTCATGTCATACGATGCTTATGAAAACCTTTAAACCTGATTTTCATTCCTACTTAAGAGCGAGAACTGGAATCTCCTAGAGGGGAATTGAGCTGCCCAAGGACAGGGAACTCATAGAAAGTTGTCCCCTAAGTCACCACTCTGCTAATCTGCGTGGTGGGGTGCGGAGAGCAGGTACAGTAAGAACCTCACTGCTCCCTACCAACTAATTCAGGGAATGACACAGAGAGAGCATGTGTGCATGCACACACGAATGAGGAAAGCACGCATGCTGGACAGAACCCACCAGATACCGTCAAAAAGAGACAAAGGGAAGGGAAGGCAGATGACCAAGCACACAGCAGAGCGCAAAACGGGAGGCAGAAAGAGACAGGGAGAGTACCCACAGCGCTGGTCTAGGGGAGAGAAGAAAGGGAAAGAGATGAAAAAGAGCTGGAGCGAGGGTCCAAAAAAGAAAACAGAGACAGTAAACGACGGATGAAGGATAAAACCCCTTTGAGGGCAGAACAGAAAGAGCAACAGGACACCACTGAGGCTCCCCAACAGACTTCAGGCAGACGTCAGCACCTTCGGCTCCTACCTTGGATTTGCGGTCGGCAATCGAGGCATCGCCACCTCCAGAGAGATGAGGGGACCCCCTGCCCCGACCCCTCCGGCCGCGGCCCCCAGCGCCTCCCCGAGGCTGCTCCCCGGGACTGTCTTCCCAGCTGCGGGATGTCCGGCCCATGCCTGCCCGGCCTCCGTGCTGAGGGGGGGTCCGGCCTCCCTTGCTGACCCCTGGAGGCCGAGGGGTTCCTGGAGACCTCCGGGAAGGACCCAGGTTCTTCTCCTGGAAAGGGGGGAAGGGGGCAAGGTCACTGGGGCAGGGAGACCAGGACACCGCAGGCCCAGAGGGTGGCTGCCAGGGTCGAGGCCTGGGGCAGCAGGGAAGGCTCGTAGGTCTCACAACCCCCCCCCACCCGTCCTCGCGAGGCCCACCCTGGCGTGGAGCTCACCACTGCCACATTCTCCTTCTCCACCGAGCGGCCCTTCCGGGGACCTGTCACTGCTACTCCCTCCAGTTCAGCTTTCTTCCGATCCTCCTCAATCTCCTGGGAGATCAGAGAGAGCAGCCATCAGGGGTCCTGTGTACCGGCCAGATGCCCACAATCCCCTGAATATCCCCAAGTCGGCCCCAGCGCAGACCTCTGTCTGGAGCTCTAGACAAGAAACCCGGTCACTTCTTCCCTCTAAGTGCACCAGGCGGTTCCCCTGCTCAGACCCTCTGAGCCAGAGTCAAAGGCTCCCCCACAGCCAATGGGGCTCCACAGGGTGCGGTCTCGTTACCATCCCATCCTCACCTCCCACTCTCTCCTCTCGCTCACTGTGACCCTCTCACTGTACCTGGAACATACCAGGTTCAAACCTGCCTCAGGGCCTTTGCACCTGCTGCTCCCTTTGCCAGAAATGCCCCTTCTCCATAGATTCTCCAGTCCCCCACCTCCTGCAGGCCTCTGCTCAAAGGTCCCGTTCTCAGGAAGGCCTTCCCTGACCAGCTCGCCTGCCACTCTCCACGCACCACCCCACCCTCCCCCCGCCCCTTCCACAACAGGATATTATGTCTATTTTGCTTCTTATCTGGTTCCTCCCCATAACACAGTCTACTCTGGGTCAGGGATATCTGTCTGCTTTGTTCACTGATATATATCCCAAGCCTGGAACACTGCCTGGCACACAACAGAGGCTCAACATCCTTTTTTTTTTTTTTAAATGAATGAATTCATGAAGAATGAACAGATGAAACCTACTCCTCCTCCTATCTCAGGGACAGCCCCAACACCTACTCTGGCACCTGTGACAGGGACCTGGGCCTCATCCTGGATCCTCTCCTCACCTCCTGCCACCGCCCATCAGTCACTGAGTCCCTCCCAACAGCCCTGTCCCAGGCCAGGCACCTCCTCTCCCTACGGCCCCCCACCCCTCGCCCCCTGCGAAGTCCCTGCCCCAGTATCCTGTCTCCAGTGTCCTCTCCTCCCATCTTCCACCACACAGCAACCAAAGGAGTCGTCCTACAAACCTATCCTGACCTGGCCCCACTTCCACTCAAAGCCCTCGATGGCTCCCCAGTGTCCTTAGGGAAAAGTCCAAACTCTTAGCCTTATGGCCTGCACGGCCAGGCCCCAGCGGGTCTCTGCAGGTCAATATCCTCCATCTGACCCTCCAACTTTAAGCTCCAAGTTTCTGCACAAACTGTCCCCTCTGTGCGGAGTGTTCTGCTCTCCTTTTCAGCTAGCTGGGACTTCCCTGCTGGTCTAGTGGTTAGGAGCCCCTGCTCCACTTCCATGGGCCTGGGTTCAGTCCCTAGTCAGGGAACTAAGACCCCCACAAGACATGCGGTGCAGCAAAAAAAAAAAGACCGGCTAACATCTACTCACCTTTCGAGTCTCAGAATCCCCTCCTCCAGGAAGTCCTCCTTAATATCCCCCAGGCTGGGTGAAGAGCCCCACCTGGGCTCTCACAGAACCCTGAGCTCCTCCATCCCAGGCTGGCCCACTTGCTCATCACTGACTGAAGCCATGGCTGGGCCCCTACTGGCCTGTGAGCCCTGGAAAGGCAGGCCCGGGGTCCCCTCCATCACCGCTGCCGCCCCAGTGCCACTAAGCAATGGGCCCTGATGAATACTTGTGAAGAACAAACCAATGATGGAATGAAAGGAGGAATCCCAGGCTAAGACCCTCGGCTTTTACCCTGACAGTGATGAGGAGTCATGAAAAGGTTTTAAGGAAGGAGAGGTGAGGGAAACTCACTGCGGGGAGGAGAGGGGATGGGGTCTCCCAGGGTGGGGCTAGGGCACCTGGTAGCGCCGGATGAGGGCCTCATTCTTCCGCCGAAGAGCCTCGATCCTCTTGTCCAGCTCAGCATCCTTCTCCTCCTTCGATTTCAGATCCAGTGTGGCTGACTGAGAGGGGCGGACAGTTAAGAGGCTGGAAACCTCTACCTGCCCCAGGGTCTGCGGGCCGAGAACCTCTCCTCCCAAGCCCCCTGCCCCAAAGCTCAGATCTCAAAGACCCCACTTTTCTTCTCACCATTCCACTGGCAGAGTGGGGCCTCGGTCCCAGCAAACCTCCCCTGCAGAATCTGGACACAGCACTGGGGGCTCCTGAGGGCAGAGGGAACAGAAGCACTAAGGCCAATGGCGCCACTCAATCTGTCTCTTCCTGTTCCAGACTGGGGGCTCCTCAAACGTGCACACACACCCCTTCACTCCAACACACACACACACACACACACACACACACACTCACTCCAAAGGAATTCTCGCCCAGTCTCTCTTCTTGAAGCCCCTCTTCTAGTCCACCCCCTACCAAGAAAAGTTTAGACTCAGTACTCTCAAGAGGGTTTTGGACCCATCTATTCTTCTGTAAACAATGTAGTCACACACACCCTGGGAAAGTTCTGGGCCCGCCCCACCACTTAGGGAAACACCCCACACTGCTCCCTTTAAAATGAAAATCCTAGTTCAGTCTCCACACCCCTGTGCTGGGAGTTTAAAACCCAGGCCTCTACCCCAAGAGAACTTTAGGATGAGCCTCTCCCACGACCTGCGCAATAAAGTCCGACTCCCCCTGCTCAATCTGGTGCTGCTTACATCCCGTTTAATAATCTACACCTAACACTTCCCCAGGAATTTCAGCGACGTCTTATAACCCAACACTCAAAAAATAGTCCGAGCCCCATTCCTATTCGTTGCCCCTACCCTCAGGGATATTAAAGCCCCGCCCCCAGCACCCCAACAAAGATTCCTCCAACAGACCCAGGCTTCCCGGGTCTGGTTTGGCCTCCTGGGTGAAGAGCCTCCCCGCCCAGGCGCAGACAAAACCGCCCCGCCCTCACGCGGCTTTCTAGGGAAAGGCTCCAGCCTCCACCCGGTCCGGAACGCCACAGCCCAGCCCCGAAGAGAGGCAAACTTTCCGGCCCCGCCTTTCCCGCCAAACCTCTGACCCCGCCCACACGCGCGTCACTAACCCCACCCCCTTCCGGCGTCCGACGGCCCCGGCCAACTTCCTGGCCCCGCCCACAGGAGCCCCAGGCAGCAGCCTAAGCCCGCCCCCTCCTCCTCGCCTTCTGGCACCGGTCCCGCCCCCGGCTCACCAGCCAACACTTTGGCCCCGCCTCCGATTTGCTAAGCCCAGCCTCTGGTCACGCCCCTGGCTCCGCCCCCGCCCCGCCCGTCAGTGTCTGGTCCCGTACCTAGAGCCCCTAAATTCTGGTTTAGCGGCCCGATTCCTGCGAAACTTTTTGGCTCCGCCCTACCGGCGCCTGGCCCCGCCCCGACCCTCAGGTCAGCCCCTGGCCCCGCCCCTGACTTCCTGGACCCACTTCCAGGACACGCGAAACTTTCCGGCCCCGCCCCTAGTCCTCAGGGTAATATTTGGCCCCGCCCCCAGCCCCAGCATAACTTTTTTCGGGCCCTCCCCAGCTGCCCACCAAAGCTCCGGATGCGTCCGGAGCCCGGCCCACCCAGGCCCTGCCCCGCCGACGGCCCGCCCCCTCAGCACCCTTCTAGCTTCCCATGTGGGCGTCCAGTCCCCGCCCCCCGCGGAGTACTCTGACCCCGCCCCCGCGGGCGGCGGGCTACCCTGCCAGCGCCGGCGCCCGCTCCCCCCACGTGGGGCGTCAGGCCCCGCCCTCTCCGGGCGCGCTCCCGGCCCCCTCCCCCGGTCACCTGTCCCGGAGACCCCGCGGCGTCCGCGACTCCGGCTCCGTCGGCCTCCGCGTCTGCAGCTCCCGGGCCACGCGCGTCACTTCCGGCCTGCACCACGTGAAGAAGGGAACTAAAGCGGGTTACTTCCGGTCTTGCAGGCCTGTTTCCGGGAACCTTAAAGGCGCGGCGCTCCTCCCCGCCAACACCCCCATCCTCCCAACCCCCCACGCCGGGTGGAGGCGGGAGTGGGTTGAGCGGGCGCACGGAGTGTTCTGCAAGCTTGTTCTACTGTCATCTACCTGAATGACCTCCTTCCAGGGAAAGGAAACACCATCCTCTCTCTGGTCTCCATTTGCGTCTCCTCTTTCCTGGTTCCTACAAGTAGGTGCCGGGCGCTGGACTGACTCTTGGAAGCCTGACCTGCCAGCTTGTGCTGGGAGGTGGGCGGGAGTCCCCCACCCTCCTGCCAGTGAAACTTTATAGTTAGTTGTAGGAGCTCACAGTTTTCAATGGAAAGAATCTCTTCTTCCTCTGAATCAGCATTGAGTGCCAGCTCTGTTCTGGGGGGATAGGGAAGTGGGGGTTAAGGTGATGAACAAGGCAGACCGCATCCCTGGACTCTTGAGGGAAGGCACAAGTACATGTGAAATGACAGAAAACAGAACTGTGGGGATTCTTGTGAGAGAGATGAGGCTAGACTGAGAGGGGGTGGCTGTCCAGGCAGGTGACACAGCCTGTGCAAAGGCCCTGTGGTGAGTGAACTGGTGCTTCTAGGGAACTGGAAGATGCTCAGAGGAGGATCTACTGGGTTTTCTACAGAGTCAAGAGGGTTACATACATTAAACAAAGCTTAGACATAATTTACCTATTGTTACAAGTGACGATAAATGCTATGGAACACCCTTACAGGAGGTGATGACAGTTGTAAGTGAGCAGACCAGATTTCCTGAGATTGCTGATGAATTTAGTTTGTGGTCTAAAACATGGGAAGGGAAAATACCTGGCAATGCACTGCCCCTATATGGTTATCATTAACAGCCTTTCAGAGACCTTCTCTACACATACAATTTAATTCTCTTAAAATCCCCCAAGAATTCCCTGGTGGGCCAGTGGGTAGGGCTGGGTGCTTTCACAGATGGGGCCCACGTTCAATCTCTGATCAGAAACTAAGATCCCACAAGCCTCAAGGCACAGACACAGAAATAAATAGATAAGTAAAAATTTTTCAAATGCCTACCAAAATCACTGCATCACCGGCTTCAATCATGTATTCAGTTTTGCCTCTTTGAGGTCTTCCTTGAAACCACTCGTTTGAAAATTTCGAAACCTCCCATGCTTTTCTCTTTCAGTTTTATGTCTCCATCTTACTGTTTACCCTCTAAACTACCGTGTTTCACTTTATTCTCTTGCTGTTCGGCCTCTTAAGTCATGTCCGACTCTTCAACTCCGTGGACTGCAGCACTCCAGGCTTCCCTGTCCTTCACTGTCTCCTGGAGTTTGCTGAAACTCATATCTGTTGAATCACTGATGCCATCCAACCATCTCATCCTCTGTCACCTTCTTCTCCTTCTGCCTCCAATCTTTCCCAGCATCAGGGTTTTTTTTCCAGTGAGTCAGTTCCTTGCATCAGGTGGCCAAAGAGTTGGCGCTTCAGCTTCAGCATCAATCCTTCCAGTGAATACTGAAGGTTGATTTCCTGTAGGATTGACTGTTTACTGACTTTTTCTCAACTATATTGTCTGTGTTATGTCCGCAGTACCTCCAACAGTGCGTCATACATAAGAGTCCCTCAAAACCTATTTGTTTAATGAATGAGTTTTTTTGGCAGGGGGTTGGAATTTAGGTCCCCGACCAGGAACTGAACCCTACCCTTGGCAGTGAGATCGAGGAGTCCTCACCACTGGACCACCAGGGAAGTCCCTGACTGAATCTTGGCTAGTACTATTATTTTCTTCCTTGTTTGTGAAACAAAATGTATGCCCTGAAATTCTATACCTTGAAGTTAGCCCATGGATGGTTGATTAGCTTTTAAACTGCCACGTGAAATTCTCTCCTACAGATGAGCCATAATTTAGTCCAACTGGTCTCGTGGATATTCAAGTTGTTTCCAACTGGGGAGGTTGCCAGCGATGCAGCATTGAATTTCTATAGGCGCATAGCTTGATGACTGCATGATCTGTGATCTTGTTCACAAAAGGGCTCCTAATGTCATGATTAAGGCTGTTGACTCTGAAGCCAGAAGATCTGGCTTTGAATCCTGGCTCTGTCATTTACCAACTGTGTGATCTTGGGCAACACGCATAGGAAACTTCTCTGGCCTTCATCTTCTCCATCTGTAAACGGAGATCATAACACCATCCTACTGTTTGTTGCACAGAATTCAATGGATTCATGAATTAATAGACACCCAGTGCTTGGCCTGAAATATTGTAAGTTCTCAATAAATGGAAACCATTCTTCTGTCTTCTAGGAAAGCAGATTGCTGAATCACAGGTTAATTCCCATTTTTATTTTCCAGGGGAAAAAAAGAATGAAGAGAGGTGGACCCAGGGTATGTAGAACCTGAAGTTTATACCAGTTGAAAACCCTCCTGAAAAAAAGAGTGGGAAATTCCCTGGTGGTCCAGTGGTTAGGGCTTGGCGCTTTCACTGCTGGGGGCAGGGTTCAATCCCTGGTCAGCGAATTAAGATCCCACAGCCTTTAAAAAAATGTACAAGACTGCAAGGGCACCTCCCAGGGTGTTGGGCAAAGCTGTGGAAATAGGGGGACCCAGAGGGTTGCACTTCCTCTGTTTCACAGGAAAGCTACTTCTGATGGTGGCTGCTCAGGAAAGACCTAGTGCTCACTTCCACTTTTCCAGGCAGGACAGTGTTGCAGGTCCCCTGGCAGCCTCACGGACAGGGGTATTCTCCGTCTTTGATCTTTGCCAATATCACAGCCAAAGAGTCTGTCTCAGTGTAGTTTGAGTGGCCACTCTCTGATTAAAAAGTGAGACTTCAGGCTTCCTTGGTGGCTCCATGATAACGAATCCACCTGCCTGTGCCGGACACACAGGTTGGATCCCTGATCCCGGAAGATCCCACACGCCGCCGAGCAACTAAGACCGTGGACCACAGCTACTGAAGCCCACGCGCCCTACAGCCCGTGCTCCGCAACAAGAGCAGCCACTGCGATGAGAAGCCCGCACGCCGCAACTAGAGGGTAGCCCCCGCGCGCCGCAACTGAAGCAAAGCCCACACAGCGATGAGGTCCCAGCCCAGCCAAAAATTAATTATTTTTAAAAAGGGAAACTGAGCACTTTTGGTATGTCTACTGGGGATGAGAAGGTGAGATAGCAGAGTGAGCCAGACCTCGAGAATCCCTCCTTGAGACGCTCAGCATCTTCACCAGAACTCTGGGCAGTGAAGGAAATTCTTTATCATCTCCGCTTTACAAAGGAGAGCACAGAGGCCCAGGAAGGAGGTCCACTGAGCTGCCAATGCCTGGGTCCCTGCCTGGAGCAAAGCCACAAGTTTAGGCCCCACGTGGTCTTGATCCCTTTGCCCCACCCAGCCAGTCAAAGAGGTGAGCATTCTCACTCCCATTTTATATTTCTATTAAATAAATTTTTATTTAATTTTATTTGTTTTGACTGCACTGCCGGGGGTTGTGGTATCTGAGCTCCATAGCCAGGGATCGACCCCACGCCCCCTGCTGTAGAAGCTCAGAGTCTTAACCACTGAACCATTAGAGACGTCTCTATTTTTTTTTCTTTTAATTTTTAATTGAAGTATAGTTGATTTACAATGTTGTGTTAGTTTCAGGTGAGCAAAGTCATTCAGTTGGGTATATATGTTGATATATGATAAAGTGGGTGTCCCTGGTGGCTCGGATTGGTAAAGAATCCACCTACAAGGCAGGAGACCCAAGTTCGATCCCTGGGTCAGGAAGATTCCTTGGAGAAGGAAATGGCAACCCACTCCAATATTCTAGCCTGGAGAATCCCATGTACACAGGAGCCTGGTGGGCTACAGTCCATGGGGTCGCGCAGAGGTGGACAGGACTAAAGCGACCTGGCATAGGTACTCATGTGTCCTTTTTTCGGATTCTTTTCCATTATAGGTTATTACAGGACACTGACTACAGTTGCCTGTGCTCTACAGTAGGCCCTTGTTTATCGCTTCTATATGGAGAGGTATGTTCACGCACATGTTGGACCTGAAGACTCAGCTGATGGTGCTGGCCCCCAGTCATCCAGCTGATCAGCAGCCGACCTGGAATTTGAACCTGGGGCTGCCTGACCCCAGAGAGACAGTGAGGAGAACGAGTGACATCTTGGCCCTGAGATCAGGTTGTCTAGGTTCAAATCCCTGCTCTGCCGCCTGAGCTGTGGGACCACAAGGAAGTCACGTCACTTCTCTGAGCCCTAGGGTCCTCATCCGTAGAGTGACAAGTACAGTGCCCACCCCAGTGGGCTACCAGCCGGGGCTGCTGCAGGCTGAATAGTGGTAGGAGTTTAGTTGCTAAGTTGTGTCCAACTGTTTGTGACCCCATGGACTGTGACCTGCCAGGCTCCTCTGTCCATGGGCTTTCCCAGGCGAGAATACCGGAGTGAGTTGCCATTTCCTCTTCCAAGGGATCTTTCCAGCCCAGGGATCGAACCTGTGTCTTCTGCACTGCCGGCAGATTCTTTACCACTGAGCCACCAAGGACCTCGTAGGCTAAATAGTGGTTTCCAAAGATACCCGCCTTCTGATCCCTGGAGCCTGAGAACGTTATGTTATGTGGCAAAAGGGACTTTGCTGATACGATCAAGTCAAGAAACCTGAGATGGAGAGATAACCCTGCACCATCCACCATCGGGGTGGATCCAATGCCAATCACAAGGGTCCTTAGAAGAAGGAAGCAGGACCTTCCCTGGTGGTCCCGTGGCTCACCCTCCATGCTTCCAGTGCAGGAGGCCCGGGTTCAGTCCTTGGTCAGGGAACTAGACCCCCACATATGCCACAGGGGA
Organism: Capra hircus; assembly: GCF_001704415.2. Taxonomy (NCBI): domain Eukaryota; kingdom Metazoa; phylum Chordata; class Mammalia; order Artiodactyla; family Bovidae; genus Capra; species Capra hircus. The sequence goes on along the minus strand of NC_030825.1, from coordinate 55,296,030 downwards.
AGACCAAGAAATTAAAATAATTAATTACATTTTTCAAATAAAAGGGGGGGCTCTTTTTCGTGGCGCCTCGGAGGCTGTCGGCCGCTTCAGAATGAAGCTGAACATCTCTTTCCCCGCTACTGGCTGCCAGAAGCTCATTGAAGTGGACGATGAACGAAAACTTCGTACCTTCTACGAGAAGCGTATGGCCACAGAAGTTGCTGCTGACGCCTTGGGTGAAGAATGGAAGGGTTATGTGGTCCGAATCAGTGGCGGGAACGACAAGCAGGGTTTCCCCATGAAGCAGGGTGTCTTGACCCATGGCCGAGATCGCCTGCTTCTGAGTAAGGGGCATTCCTGTTACAGACCAAGGAGGACTGGAGAGAGAAAGCGCAAATCTGTGCGGGGTTGCATTGTGGATGCCAATCTGAGTGTTCTCAATTTGGTCATTGTGAAAAAAGGGGAGAAGGATATTCCTGGACTCACTGATACTACAGTGCCTCGTCGCCTGGGTCCCAAAAGAGCTAGCAGAATCCGCAAGCTTTTCAATCTCTCTAAAGAAGATGATGTCCGCCAGTATGTTGTGCGAAAGCCCCTAAACAAAGACGGTAAGAAACCTAGGACTAAAGCACCCAAGATTCAGCGTCTCATGACTCCCCGAGTTCTGCAACACAAACGCCGGCGTATTGCTCTGAAGAAACAGCGTACTAAGAAAAATAAAGAAGAGGCTGCAGAATATGCTAAACTTTTGGCCAAGAGAATGAAGGAGGCCAAAGAAGAACGGCAGGAGCAGATCGCCAGAGACGGAGGCTGTCCTCCCTGAGAGCTTCTACTTCCAAGTCTGAGTCCAGTCAAAAATGAGGTGTTCTGAGAGTGACAAATAAAGCAGACCAGACACCAAAAATAAATAAATAAATAAATAAAAGAGGGGGAAGCAGAGGGAGATTTGACAAGGAAGAAGGCCACGTGCCGTTAAAGCAAGATGCTCCACTGTTCATATTGAAGAGGGAGGAAGGAACCAGAAGTCAGAGAATGCACAGACCACAGCTGGAACAGCAACTGGAAACGGTCAGTGAGCCGATTCTCCCCTCAAGCCTTGCAAGGAGTGTGGTCCTGCTGACACTTTGATTTTGGTCCGGTGAAATCGACTTTGCATCTCTGACTCCCAGAATGGTAAGAGAATACACGTGTTGTTTGATAGCAGCAAGAGGCACTCCACACGATGACCAGGAACTTCCCTGGTGGTCCAGTGGCTAAGCCTCCTTAATGTCAATGCAGGAGGCAGGGATTTGATCCCTGGTCAGGGAACTAGACCCCACATGCCACAGCTAAGAGTTCACGTGCCACAGCTAAGAGTTCACGTGCCACAGCTAAAGATCCCACATGCTGCATCAAAGATCGAATATCCCACGTGCCGCAACAAAGACCCGGCGCAGCTAAGTAAATTAGAAAGAAAAAAAAAAAAAACTGTCCCCAGAACACATTAAGTGCATTTCACTGCCACTATTATATTTCTGTTGGGCGTCCCTGGTGACTCAGTTGGTAAAGACTCTGCCTGCAATGCGGGAGACCCAGGTTCGATTATATTTCTGTTACGTGTAATACCACTGACCACATAACAGGCCAGCTGATGATCTATGAACATGTCACAAATGTTTGCTAACTTATTGATTAAAAGGATACTCTCTTTTCATCTGCGTCATAGTCCTAAAAGGTGGGTGCCTTGTTTATACCCATTTTACAGAAAGAGAAGACAGGCTCAGTGAGGCTTCTCCATCCACGGTGTCACAGCTGCTGAGCGGCTGGGTCAGTGTCGGATAACAAATGACCTCAAACAGCATGACTCAAAATAGCAGACATACATTCTTTCGCAGTTCGGCGGCCGGAGGTCTGAAATCAAGGTCTCAGTAGAGATGCTTCCTTCCGGAAGCCCTGCTTCTGTCCCAGCTTCTGGAGGCCGCTGGCAAGTCTTCCCCTTGGCTTACCAACCCATCACTCCAGTCTCCACCTCAGCCTTCACCAGGCCTTCCTTTCTGGATTTCTCTCTATCTTCTCCTTGTCTGTCTCTTATAAGGACACCTGTCATTGGATTCAGGCCCCACCCTAATCCTGAATGATCTCAGCTTGAGTTCCTAACTTTCACTACATCCAGAAAGACCCTTATTCCCAGTAGGTTCACATTTTTTTTAATGTACTTTTTTTTTTTTTTTTTGCTTCACTGGGTCTCTGTTGCTGTGTGCGGGCTTTTCTCTAGTTGAGTGGGGGCGACTCTCTAGCTGCCGTGCATAGGCTTCTCATCGTGGTGGCTTTTCTTGTTTGCAGAGCACACGCTCTAGGCGCTCAGGCTTCAGTAGTTGTGGCGCACGGGATTATTTCCTCTGTCGTGTGGGATCTTCCTGGGCCAGGGATCGAACCTGCGTCCCCTGCGTTGGCAGATGGATTCTCATACACTGCGCCACCAGGGAAGTCCAATAAGGTCACGTTTTGAGGTTCCAAGTGGACCTATCTCGGAGACCACAATCCAGTCACTGCAGTGGCGGGGTCAGAATTTGAACCCAGTCCCCAGGCCGGCCAGCCTCCACATGGCCCATCCTCCATAGAGTCCCTCAGGCGTAAAGAGGAGACTTGAGGGTGCCCAGCCCTCTGCTGACCTCTCAGGCCGCCTCTTTCCCTTTCTGCCATCCTCACCCTCCACGGTCTCACCTCCTGGTTCTCAACAGGGACGATTTTGCCCCTCAGGTGACATTTAACAACATCTGGAGACATTTTTGGTTATCACAACTAAAACCCCACACTGTGACCTTGTTTGGAATACAGGGGCCTTGCCAGTGTGGTTAGAGCAAGGAGGTGGAGCCCAGATCATCTTGGATTAGGGAAGATTAAGGAGAGGGTCCCCCTAGCATCTATTGGGTTGAGGCCACGAACCTGCAGAACATCCTCCAATGAACAGAACAGCCCCCACAACAAAGACTTATCCAGCCCAGAAAGTCAATAGAACCGACGCTGAGAAACCCTCCTCTAGCCATACAATATTTTTAGCTCCTTGAAAATAATATGCTCTCTCTTATCTGGGCCTTGGAAATAAGCCATTCCCCTTGCTTGGAACACCCTCCACAGCCTCTTCCACTGGTTAAGTCTTCTTCATCCTTCAGAGCTCAGCTCAGATGTCACCTCCTCCAGGAAGCCCTCCTTTGGGACTTCCCTCGTGGTCCAGTGGCTAAGACTCCACACTTCCAGTGCAAGGGTCCTGGGTTTGATTCCTGGTCAGGGAACTAGATCCTGCATGCCACAACTAAGATGGAAGATCCCATGTGCCCTAACTCAGACTCAGTGCAGCCAAATAAATAAATCATTTACAAAAAAGGGAAGCAAGGAAGCCCTCCTTGGCAGGGTCAGCCTTGAGGAGCACCTGACCTAGACTGCGGTCAAGCAGGACAACCCATGCCAGTGTTCTTGCCTGGAGAATCCCATGGACAGGGGAGCCTGGTGGGCTAGAGCCCATGGGTCACAAGAGTTGGACACAGTTGAAGCGGCTGAGCACGCATGCACCGCGTACACGTGTGCCCCAAAAGATGTGCCACGAATCACAATGTTCATAGCAGCTTTTACATAATAGGCCCTCTTACAGGCTGATTTGTATCACCCCAAAATGTATATCTTGAAGTCTTAACCCCCACCTCAGGACCCCAGCGTGTGACCTCACTGAGACAGATTACGAGATTGTCTCTCGTAGTTAAGTGAATATGAGATCATTAGAATGTACCCTAGTCTAGGATGACTGGTATTCTTATAAGAAAAGCAGATTAGGGGAATTCACAGCTATCTAGCGGTTAAGACTCGGCACGTCCAATGCAGGGAGCGTGGGTTCAATACCTGGTAGGGGATCTAAGATCCCACATGCCCTGTGCTGAGGCCAAAAAATGAATGAGAAGAGGTTAAGACACACAGAAGACCACTGGAACCCACACAGAGAAAGTGGCCCTCTACCAACCAACGAGAGAGGCCTCAGAAGAAACCACCCCCACCGAGACCTTGATCTCAGACATCTGGATGTCTGAGAACTCTGAAAAAATGAGTATCTGTTGTTTAGGCCATCCAGTCTGTGCTACTTTCTTATGGCGGCCCTAACCCATAGACTAACCCAACCCCAAACCGGAAGCAACTCAAATGCCTGCAGCAAAGTGGATGGTGACACTGTGGTATTTTCCTACCAAGGAATACTATACAAAAACGAGGGCGGGGACATCCCCGGTGGTCCAGTGGTTAAGGCTCTGAGCTTCCAATGCAGGGCTTGTGAGTTCGATCCCTGGCCAGCGAACTAAGATCCCACGTGCCAGGGACGCGCAGCCAAAAAGGAAACAGAAAACAAACAGCCTCCGATGATGCACAGCAACATGATGAATGGGACAAACATGAAGCCGAGGGACAAGAGCCAGACAGACACGAAGGGGCACATGCTGCATGGTGCCATTAGTCTGAAGTTCTGGAAGAAGCAACACTGATCTCCGCTGTTAGCATTCAGGATAATGGTTACCCCGGGGGAACAGTGACTAGAGGGCGTCTGAGGGAAGCTCCTAGGGGTAATGTCTGTATCTTGCATTCCCCATCTCGGACCCTGGGCAGGGTGTACGTATTACATGGAGTTTCACGTGTGGGATTTGCGAGCCTTACAAAATTATGGAAGTTACGCCTCAGTTGAAGCAACGTTTTAAAGCATTTAAAAGGAAAATTTGAAAGTTCAAAAAATAATCGTAAACAATACTTCGTGTTTAACGTGAAATGGAGTTACGTCCTAGTATTAATTAGTACGCAGGCAATAACAGAGGGCCTGAACGTCTGTAGAAAATTGGGACAGCCGGGCAGGGTACTTCCGCGGTGCGAGTTTCCCACTCGCCACCAGGGGGCGGTGTGGCGCACTCTCCGCCGCTTTCCACCCCAGACGCATTCATTCAACAAAGTCCTTGAACCATGAAACCTGCTTTGCGGAGGAGCCTCGATCAGTTTTTTTTTTTTTTTTCAATCTGTGAAATGGAAAGTCGAAAGTACAGTTATGTCCCTGCCGCCATGGAGGTGACTTTCAACTAAAGAAAACACACTGTAACTAGCTAAACAAATGACTATGTAAAAGGAGAACTGTGGAGCAAAATAAGGCAGAGTGAGGGGACAAAGATGGTCCTGGAAGGCTTCTCGGAGAAGGCGACGTTTCAGTAGAGATCAGAGTGAAACGCTGGGGCAAGCCAGGTGAATAGAGCCGTGTCCCGGATGAAGAGAGGGAATATGGTGGCTCCATTCCTTGCTGTAAGATAGACAGGGAGGCTGAGGCAGGCCCATCCTGGCCCAGTAAGAGGCACTGGGAGGCATATTCCCTGACACAAGCTGCGCAGACAGAGGTACTGACAAGACGAGCTCCTATGAGCCTGGGGAAGCAAGGAGGCAATCAGGGAGTCCTGCCTGGAGGAGTCCTCGCAAGACTCAAACCTTGTGTTGTGGTCCCTGAAAAGAATTTTCAGACAGGAGGCAGAACAAAAGAAGAAGAAATTATCAGAGTGGGAGACACTGTTAGAACAGCCGGCCAGCTCAAGGGAGCGGGACAAGGAATCTGGGTCATTTGCCTGTTTTTATAACCAGGGAACAAAAGAATGGGCTAGACAGCTTGCGAGTCCTTTGCTGATTGGATGAGGTATGTATACTTTCCTTCTATGGGGAAGAAGGACAGGACAGATACCTTTAGACAAAAAAGGACAAGCCATGCTGCCCAGGAGGGCTCAGATATTCTGCACCAGCTGCAACCTGGAGGGAAAGGCAGGAAGGGTCTGCTGCCTTCAGTCCCCATGTTGTGAGGCCCTTTGGGCTTATCTTGCTCTTTTGCCCTCTGAGCACCACACCTTGTAGGCCCTCTGAGGTGACTAACTGAATATTTGTTTTATCAGGATTGTTTTAAGATCATGTCTCTGTAGCCCCAGGCCTTAAAGAGAGTGTGTGTGCCTGCTAAGTCTCTTCAGTCGTGTCTGACTCTTTGTGACCCTGTGAAACATAGCTCTCGAGGCTCCTCTGTCCGTGGGATTCTCCAGGCAAGAATACTGGAGTGCATTGCCATGCCCTCCTCCAGGGGATCTTCCCAACCCAGGACTCAAACCCGCATCTCTTATGCATTGGCAGGTGGGTTCTTTACCACTAGCGCCACCTGGGAAGCCCCAAAAGGAGTCTGTACTAACATTTAAGCCTTTCTTACCGCTGAGTTTTGTTGTTGTTGTTGGGGGTTTTTTGTTTGTCTTGTTGTGGTGCATGAGGAATCTTAGTTCTCAGACCAGAGATCGAACCCAAGTCCCCCTGCATTGATGCACTGGAGGCATGGCATTCCCATGCATTGATCATTGGACTCGCCAGTGAAGTCTCTCTGTGGTGCTCTTTTGTTCCTCAGCAATTCATTCCCAGGAGAAGGCAATGGCACCCCACTCCAGTACTCTTGCCTGGAAAATCCCATGGATGGAGGAGCCTGGAAGGCTGCAGTCCGTGGGGTCGCTGAGGGTCAGACACAACTGAGCGACTTCGCTTTCACTTTTCACTTTCATGCATTGGAGAAGCGAATGGCAACCCACTTCAGTGTTCTTGCCTGGAGAATCCCAGGGATGGTGGAGCCTGGTGGGCTGCTGTCTATGGGGTCGCACAGAGTCGGACACAACTGAAGTGACTTAGCAGCAGCAGCAGCAGCAGTTCATTCCCAAGTCCTGGTAAAAATGGTACTCTTGCAATCTCCATTTTATAAAGCAGGATACCAAAACCCGGAGTCCTTGTGAGCTGTTTAAGGTCGCACATCCAGCTGGGATTTGAACCCAAAGCGATCCTTCTGATTCCCAGAGCCCACACTAACACCTCTATAGTAAGTTTTTGTAATTATTAGTTGTGCTTAGACAAGATACTTAATCTTTCTTGCCTCAGTTTCTGCTTATGTAAAATAGTGCTAATGATGGGAGGCTGTGAGGATTAAGTAAGATTATACAGTTAAAGTGCTGAGAACGGTTCCAGACACACACTCTATGTGTAGGCTATTGTTGTTATTATCCATCAAATCCACACACAGCTACTGAGCAAATCATGTAGATTCCACTTTCAAAGTAAAATCTCAATAAATCCAGAATACTACACTGGCCCCCTCCACCTCTGGCTTCTCAGGATGGTCAGAAGGGTTTAACCAGGACGGGTGCGTAAAGCGGTGAGTTGTCACAGAATTTGGCAGTAGGTGCACAGAATGTGGGAATCGCCATTATTATGATTATTATTATCATCATCCTGGCCTTTTTATCCTTCCAGCTCCTCAGGACAAAACCCTCTAAATTCCTCTTTCCCACACATCCACACCCAATGCCTCGGCCAATCCCATCGACTCCACGTTCAGCCTGACTCCACAGTACCCACTTGGGTCCAGTCTCCAGCATCCCAACCTGTGTTATTACAATCGCATCCTCCCGGGGCTCTCTGCTTGCTCCGCCCACAACCCGACAATCTGTTTCCCACTTGGCCGCCAGGGGCGCCTTAGGAACGAAGTCAGCTCACCTCCCCGTCTCTGCTGGGAAATCTCCAGTGGCTGCCACCTGACGCCGAGTAAAAAGTAAAGTCCTCAGCACGATCTAATCTTGTATGGACTTCACCCTCTCTCTTTCCTCACGCCTTTCCAGCCCCACAGCGCTCCTATCTCCTCTGGACATGTCCACTCTTGCCTTAGGACCTTTGTACCTGCCTTTCCCTCTGCAGGGGCACCTCCTTTGGGCTTTTCCTCCAGTACCACTTTCTCTGGAAGATCTTTCCTGCTCACCGTGGTGATTAAGACCACTCTCAACACTCTCGGTCCACCTTCCCTGCTTCTTTTATCTACTTTGAGACTCATTTTGTATTGTTAATTTTATTATCCATTGCCTATCTCCTCCAAACTAGAGTATCAGCCCCAGGAAGGCAGAGATTTTTGTCTGTTTTCTTCACTTCTGTGTCCCCAGCGCCTGTAACAGTGCTTGGCATAGACCTTCCAAGGTAGGGGGTGTGGGTTCTGTCCCTGGTCGGGGAGCCAGGAGCCCACATGCCTGGCAGCCAAGAGCCAAGACATAAAACAGAAGCAATACTGTAGCAAATTCAATATAGACTTTAAAAATGATCCACATCAAAAAAAAATCTTAAAAACAAAAAGAAGAAGAAATGACCGCAGACATCTGGGTGATTACTAGCATTCCCTTCTCACATGTGAACCTCTAAAGGGCTCTATTCATCAGATATGTAACCTCAGGCGGCTGACCTCAAGGCTCTGACCTCAGTTTCCCAGTTGTAAATGGGATAGAAAATTGCCTCTGTCTCATGGGGTTGCTGTGAGGATGAAATGGATTCCTATTTGCCGCACTCGCACTCGTGAGCTGGTGACACCGTGAACTGCAAAGGTTGGGTTTTTACGCCGGAGCCTGCGCTTCCTCCTTTCGCCGCTCGGAGGCAGCAGGAGCCCAGCGGATTCACCGGCTCGGCCCGCGCGGGATGAGGAACGGGGGCAACTCCGGCGGAGGAAGCTGATGAAATCCAAACCAACTTGCAGTGAGCTCATCCCGCCCGGGCGCCTCCGGAAGCCACGGGGCCTCCGGGGCTCCGGCTGGCCCGAGCGATAAAACTCCAGTGCTGAACCAGGGAGGGAAGTCCTTCCTGAAGTCTGCCCTGCGTGGGGCCTGCTGGCTGAAGCCTGGGTTTGCGGGGAGGGGCGAGGGTGAATTAGCGAATGGTCGGTCCCCGGGCTGCCTCCGCAGAATGAAAAGTGAATTCTGAGCTTGACTGTGGGAGTGAGAGAGAAAGGGGACGGGGAAGGGAGGGAGGCAGAGCCAAGACGTGGGAAGACGCAAAGATGGGGAGACTGAGGCAGAGGAGGGGGAGACAGAGAGAGCCCGAGAAAGTCTTAGGAGGGACAGAGACAGGAAGAGAGAGTTGGGGAGAGAGAGAGATCAAGGAGAGACAGAGGTGGGAGGCGGGAGACAGAGACAAAAAGAGAAAGAGACAAACGAGGACACACACATAGGGAGAAACAAGCGGGGACGACAGAGGCGGAGAGAGTCGTAGCGAGCGGCCGAGATGGGGAAGGAGAGGGAGATGGAGTCAGGGCTGCAGAGACCGAGGTGAGTTTGGGGAGCGGTGGGGTGAGGGCGATCCGGGAGGGGCACTCGGGGTTAGGGTCGCCTGTAGGGGCGAGCCCTGCGGGATATAGGCGGGGCCCCTCCCTACCCCCTCATCCCCACGGTGGCGGCGGCGGCGGCGGCCGAGTTACTAGTTACCAAGTTACCGCAGGATTCGGAAGCTTCTCACTGGCGAGGCCACAGCCAATCAGAGAGCAGCGTCGCTGTTCTCGGGCAGGAGGCCTGGAGATGCACCTTCCCCCGACACCCAGCGAAGCACGCGGCCACACAATCACAGTGGCTCACACACTTACCCTGTCCCAGGGACACGCAGCATCGCCTGCCCCCCATACGCGCACGATCGCAGCGATACACATCGTGTCATACACACGCGGCCCCAGGAACACGCAGAGACACACAGCATCGCAGAGGCACAAAATCTCAGGGACACAGTCGCAGTTCCGGGACACACAGCACTGCCGAGACCCACAATCACCATGACACACAACATTACCCTAACACACAACCACACTGAAACCCAGTGTTGCCCAGACCCATGCATTCTGCACGTCTTAGACCCTAGAACACACAATATAAGTGGCATACACAATGCCAGTGGTCATGGTACATACATTATCGCAGTGATACACACAATCACAACAATGACTCATTCAATCACAGTGACACAAGACTGCACAGACACACAACCTTATTAACAAAGGCACAGTCTCATGGACACACATCACACTGACAAACACAATCACAATGACACACATAATCAGAAGGACACACAGCACTGCACTGATGTACATACACTCAGTAACACAGTCCCACAGACTCACAACATTTCCAATACAATGACAAGAGTATCCTGCTATACACAGCGTTGTCCAGACACACATTAGCAGTGACAGGCACGCACATTTTCCCCTTGACACGCAGCAAAGCACTCAGGCACACAATATCACAGTGACACACAACGTACCACACAAAATCTCACAATTCCACTGAGGCACAGAGTGGCCTAGATAATCCCAAGGATGTGAAGTTTTGTGCACACACACTTACAACGATGATGGTACACACACACAATTCCAGGATCACACAGCATTGCAGACACAATCATAGTGACGAAACCACACAGTTGCACCATTGCATACAACCACAGCATGTCCACAAACATTTCTGCTAATGCACAACAGCACTCCAATGCGTATCCAATCCCACTGTCACACAAACACAACCACAGGGACATACATCACCTCATCTATGCACACCGGGAAGTTGCACAAAACAGCACATGAACACAAACACACAGATACACCATCACACTCACACACAACATGCCCAAATATCATACAAATAGCACACTGACACACAATCGCAGAGTCAGAGCCACCCCGTGGGACAAATGCCATCACACAACATCATCCCTCTGACACACACCATCAGCTGATACAGGACAGTACATTGACCACTGACACAGTCCCACACCACAACTTTACACAAACACAGCTCAGATAAGTCAACCCCTGGACACCAGCACAGTAGCCCAGCAGACTGACAGGGAACTCTCCAGGACACAAACCACGCAGTCACACAAACGCACAGTCTCACACACGCACTCATCCCTGCCCTTGCCCCAATAGGATGTGTGTGATGTGGGATGCTTGGGGGGAGGGGAAATGCTAAGTGGGCTTGTGTATGTATGTGTGCTTGTGTGCGTGTGTGTGTGCGTGCGTGTGTGTGTGTGTGTATGTGTGTGTGCTTATGCCTCCCTCTCCTGGCCCTTCCCCGAGGGCGGGGCCGTGCGGCAGCCGCTGTTACCGGGTAAACTTCCCCGCCCCCCCCAGCGCGGCCATTAGTCACCCCCCCCAGGATGATGTCATCGCCTCATTCTGGAGGCTGAGTAATCCTCGACTCCACCCCCCCACACCCCAGGTACCAGGGTAGGGGCGGGCCGCACCTGGACTCAACCCGCGTCTGGAGCTGGGGGCTCGGCTGCCTTGGTCTCCTGGGGGTGAGGACTGAGGAATCTGAGCCTCTCTGGAGTAGCCTGGGCGCTCACATCAGGGTCCCTTGGGGCTGCAGACTCGCGGTCCCGGATCCCTGGTGGCCAACTAAGAGCACTGGGAGCCAGGATCTACCAGACCTAGGGTCCTGGGCATCCCAGGGCCCCAGGACTTGGAAGGGACCCCCTGCACACTGTGAGGGGCTGGGTCACCTCGCCAGGTGACTGGAGGAGGGGAGGCTCTGTGACACTTGGGGCTTCATTCCCGGCATGTGCGTGGTGGGGGGAGGGGGGAGGTTGAGTGCCAGGGAGCAGAGGGCGTGGCTGTGGGGTCAGATGCCTGCGACCTGGGAGATCAACAAGCTAGACCCTGGGGAAAATGACTCGGAGGGGAGGCGAGCTCGCAGCCTACCCCTTGGGGCTGCGTAGGTGGTAGTCTGGATGAACTGGACACCTGAGGGTCTGGTAACTGGTGTATCTGTGGGGTCTCTCAGCATCAGTATGGTGAGGCGCCAGGATGCCCACGGACTCTGAGACATCTCGTTGCCTGAGGGCCCAAAGACCAGAGTCTCTGCTTCCTGTGGGGGTAGGGAGCTCAGTTCTAACTTTCTCAGAAGCCGACCTGCCCGGGTTCCCTCTGGGGGCAGCCTGAATGCTTCTTTCCAGGGACTGGGAAACTAGCATCCCTTGGTGGGGGGTTCATATGCTCGTCGTCACAGGACAGGGCATGCCTGAGTCCTTTGGGGAGAAGGGGAGACCCCTATTTTTATGGGATCTTTTTCTGGGAAAGATTCCCCAGCCCCTGTTTTTTTTTAAAGTCAAGATGCCTAAATCCTGTTTGGGGAGGGTCTGAGGTGGGTGGGTGGGGGGGCATGTGCAGACAACCAGCTTCTATCTTTGCGGAGTCAGGATGCCCAGGTCTCCCTCTGAGAAGGGGAGGCTTGCTAGCTGTTTCCACAAGGCCGACTCCAGCGTGCCGTCCTGGGGAGGGACGGGATGCGCGGCCCCTATTTCCAGCCCATCTGAAGTGCCCATCCTCGTCAGGGAGTGCGAGTTACGGGGCGGGCCGGGGGGCGGGGAGGTGGGGGCGGCAGTGCCCAGCCCGGGCCTCACCCCAGCCGGCCGCAGGCTTGCAGGCAGTGAGCCCGGCAGCTCCCCGGGGCCCGCCTCCCCGCCCCCCGCGCCGAGGGCTCCCCAAGATCCGGGCGGGCGGGCAGGCGCGGCGGCGGCCAATGAGCGCGCTCGCCGTCTCCGGGAGCCGGGCCGGCTCTGCCCGCCTGGCATTGGGCACGCGGTGGGCAGCGGCGGGCGGGGCCTGGGGGGTCCTCGCGCCTGGTTGGGCCAGGCTTGTTGCTGGGTAACGGGGCGGCGAGTTTCCCCTGGCAACGGCGGCGGGTACCGCTCACTGGCTGGCCGGGAAGGAGGGGGGGCGCGGGCGCGGGCAGGCCCCGCAGACCCCAGCAACAGCGCGCGGCCCCCGCCCCGCCGGGGAGCGGTAACCTTCACACGCGCCGGCCGCTCGGACCCTGCGGACACCGGCGTCCCCGCCCAGCCCCCACCCGGCTCCAGTCCAGCCCCGGGGCCTGAGAGGCCGGCCGCACCGAGGGGACCCGGGAGGCCCCCCTCCCCACAGCGGAAAGCCAGGACTCACAGCCTGCTCTGAAAAGTTAAGTCCTTTCCAACTCCCTCTCCGGTGCTGAGAAATCTACTTCCCTGGAACGGCATTCAAGATACCGGGGCAGGTTGCGGGTCCGCAGTAAACTAGCTGGGACGTTGTTTTTCTTCACCCAGCACTTCACATGGAGCCCAGCACTGCCCGATACGATACTGTCCTACTTGCGTTACAAATCGGAACTCACTGATTAATCTTCACATTGAAGTTGGGGTCCTATGGCGATCGTCTTTGTACATGTGGGGAAACTGAGGCGCAGAAGGAGGAAGTTACTTCCTCAAGGTCATCGTTTGAACCTAGGCAGCCTGGCTCCAAAATCTGGATGGTGTATATCTTCACTGTGTTGACTGTCCCTTTGAGAGGCATTAATAGTCCAAATGAGGGACCTCCCGGGTGGCTCAGTGGCTGACTGCACTCCCAAGGCAGGAGGCCCAGGTTCTATCCCTGGTCTGGTCGGGGTGCTAGGTCTCACATGCTACAACTAAAGACCCAGTGCAGCCAAATAAAGAAAATATTCAAAATGAGAAACTGTGCCAGCCAGTGAAACACACTAATGGCTGGCCCACAAGCCGGACTTGAAACCCCTGCCCCAACCTGAGGGTCTTAGCTGGAAGACCTTCTCTGGATTCTCAGAGAATCAATAGCTCCCCCACACAGAGAAATGATGTGTGAAGGACCCATTAGAGCCCAGTGCTTTATTTTTACTGACCTTCTTACTCAGAAGAATCCTCTGACTAGGGACCTGTGCTGTCCCAACTCACAGGTGAGGAAATTAATCGAGGAACAGAGATGGGACCACTTGCCCAGGGTCACACAGCCCAAAGGTGGCAGAGCTGGGGATTCTAGGTCAGGCCATCAAGTCCACAGAGCATCAGCTCCTTGGTGAAATTCTGTGCATTCTTGGGGGAGAGGGGAATGGGCCTCAGTTATGGAGATTCTGGTGACTTTCTTTTAGCCAGTGGTTCTCAACCTGGAGTGATTTTTGCCTCGCCCACGTGATTCCTATGTGACACTAGCGGTAAAGAACCTGCCTGCCAGTGAAGCAGATGTAAGAGATGAGGGTTCAGTCCCTGGGTCGGGAAGATCCGCTGGAGGAGGGCATGGCAACCCACTTCAGTATTCATGCCTGGAGAATCCCATGGACAGAAGAGCCTGGTGGGCTACAGTCCAAACGGTCTCAAAGAATCGGACACGACTGAAGCAACTTAGCATGCATGTGGGTGATATTAAGCAGTGTTTGCAGACATTTTTTTTTTTTTTGACAGACATTTTTGATTGTCACAAAGGGAGGGGCTGCTACTGGCCTCCAGGGGATAGAGGTCAGGGTGAATGCTAAATATCCTACAAAGCACCAGACAGTCCCCACAACAAAGACTCATCCGACCTCACATGTCAGTAGAGAGGAGATGAACAGACTGCTCTAGGGACTTCGCTGGCGGTCCAGTGGTTAGGACTGCGCCTCCACTGCAGGGGCATGGGTTCCATCCCTGGTCTGGGAACTAAGATCCTGCACGCCTGGCGCTGGGCCAAAAAGCAAAACTTTGCTCTCTGCCAAGCCTGACCTCCCCCACCCTCAGCCAACCCATCCCTGACCCCTCTTATTTTCTCTCCACCTGGTCTCTTTCCGACTCCCTCCACTCCCCTGGTCTGAGTCTTCCTGTCTCTGTATCTCTTTTTGCCCCTGTTGCTCGTCCTCTGTCAAAGGTATTGGTGACCCCTCAGAGCTTCAGAACCCTCTGTCCCCTCTCCAGGGGAGCAGCGGCCAGAGGCAGGGTTGGAGGAAATGGTTCTTCAGAAAATTAGAGGAGGGAGTCCCTGGGTCCCTCAGGAGACCTGCTGGGGTGGTGGTGGCGGGGAAATTTAGTCTGGAAGGTGGAGGTTGGGGCTTATCCCTCCTTGGGCTCCTACGATGCGGGTCTCAAAAAGGCAGCCCTTCAGCCAGTCATAATTTTTTTTTTTTTGCCCATATAAGGTTTTTAAATTTTATTTACTTTTTTATTTGTGGCTGTGCTGGGTCTTTGTTGCTGTACAGACTTTCTCCAGTTACGGTGAGCAGGAGGAGCTACTAGTTTCCGTGCTCAGGCTTCTCCTTATAGTGGCTTCTCTTGTTGCGCAGCACAGGCTTCTCATGTTGCGCGTGAGCTTCAGCAATTGCAGCTCCAAGGCTCTGGGGTACAAGCTCAGTAGTTGTGGCGCACAGGCTTAGTTGCCCCGCAGCATGTGGGATCTTCCCAGATCAGGAATTGAACCAGTGTCCCCTGCATTGCAAGACAGATTCTTAACCACTGGACCGCCAGGCAAGCCCACTCATATACTTTCCAATTTTGACTTTGTAGGCCTCCAGAAGACACATACTTTTTCCACTTAGCCACAGTCCCCACCATGCCCTGTTGTCTTACACTGGACTCATTTCTCTCATTTATTTCATGATGGTCTTGAGTTTGAGACCCCTGGTCCGGTGAGTGAGAGGATACCAGAATTTGGAACAGGATCTGATTGTGGGAAGGGTGGGTCCTGACTGGTGCCACTGCTTGTGGCCTGGTAGATTCTTGGCCTTCTCCTCTCCCACCCTTACTCACCAAGCCAGTTCCTTCACCCTCATTTTCTTCTCAGAAGAACATTCCAGTACATCTGACTTCCTGGTGTCCAGCCCAAGACGAGGCAGCTTTAGGGCACTGGCCAGTGGATAAGAAGTCCAGGCTGGTCCATGAGCCTTTCTCCTGATTCATCACTGCCAGGCCCAGAGCAAACATTGACAATAATTAGTTATACTAGTGATAGAGTGTGTGTGCACACATGCTAAGTCACTTCAGTCGTGTCTGATTCTTTGTGAACCCGTGGACCATAGCCTGCCAGGTTCTTCCCTCCATAAGATTCTCCAGGCAGGAACACTGGAATGGGTTGCCATGACCTCCTCCGGGGGACCTTCCCAACCCAGGGATCAAACCCATGTCTCTTACATCACCTGCATTGGCAGGTGGATTCTTTACCACTAGCATCACCTGGAAACCTCCCTGGAGTTAACATTTATTAGGCACTTATGCCTGTGAGCATAAGCTTCTCCAGGCAGGAACACTGGAATGGGTTGCCATGACCTCCTCCGGGGGACCTTTCCAACCCAGGGATCAAACCCATGTCTCTTACATCACCTGCATTGGCAGGTGGATTCTTTACCACTAGCATCACCTGGAAACCTCCCTGGAGTTAACATTTATTAGGCACTTATGCCTGTGAGCATATACACATGCACACACATATGAGACACTGTACTCACTGACTTCCACGCGTGATCTCATTTAATACATGTCTAAAGCAGCATTTCTAAAATGCCTTTAAATTCGATCTATAGGCAGCAATACATCCATTTTCTTTGTGGTTTGGTATGTAACCGCTATAATCAAATTTTCACAAAAACAATATTTTCCTTTGACTTCAACATTTTTTAAATGATATCATTTTGTTTTGTTTTGAGTCTGCTCAAAAGCCACTAAAGTTGCAGGCAGAAGGGACTGACTATAAAGGGGCACAAGGGGGGATTTCCCTGGTGGTCCAGTGGCTAAGACTCCGTGCTCCCAATGCAGGGGACCTGGATTCCACCCTTGGTCAGGGAACTAGATCCCAGATGTGGCAACTAAGAGTTTGCCTGCAGCAACCCACATGCCACAACAAAGGGCACACATGCCGCAATCAAAGATCCTGTGTGCCGCAACTAAGACCTTACACAGCCAAATAAATACATAAATAAAATACCAAAAAATGAAAAAGGGGGGAGCACAAGAGAAGTCTTGCGGAGGGCGACAGACAGGGTCCAAATCTGGATGTGGTGATGAACAACAGTGTCCATTTGTCCCAACTCCCCAAACTATACACGTGAAAAGAGTAAATGTTATGGTATGTAAATACATCTCAGTGAGCTCAGAATAAGATCCACACCAGTGATTTCACAATGCATGGTTCACACACATGGGGCATGACCCACAGTTTGGAAGGGGAATTCCCCGACGATCTGGTCCAGTGGTTAGGACTACACTGTTTTCACTGCCAAGGACCCGGGTCTAATCCCGGGTCAGGAAACTAAGATCCCACAAGCCGGGTGGCACAGCCAAAATAAATAAAAATAAATAAATAAATTGAAAAAAAAAAAGAAACCCATTGGAAGGAAGGAAGGAAGGAAAGGTCAATGAATGAATGATTGAATGAACGAAGGGAAGGAAGCAGAGAGGGAGAGGGAACTGGTCCCCAGCATTTGAAGGAGGGAGATCACACATGAGACCTGCATTCTCTGCTCTTGGGAAGTCGAAGCATCTGGCCAAACTTGAGAACCTGAACAACCCCCTGAGAACCTTCCTCTGCTGGGCACTCAGAGGCCACTTGCCCTCTGATGACGCCGTACGGTTTGGGGGCTGATGCAAAGGGAATGGAGGGTGCAGGGGAGACAGAGCCCCAGAGCCTTTAGACACCACCTCTCGTCACCACATCAGAGTGGGGGAAGGAGTGACGAAGGGAGACTGAGAAAGGAAAGGGAACTGAAAGGCAGAAAACCCCGGGTGAGAGCCACTGCAGAGGTTGCCCGGGCATGTCCCGTGCCAGCTGCCCAGGGCTTTCTTCTCCCCCTGGGTCCCCCACCAGATTCGCGGTGAGTGCAGACAGGTGCACATGCTTCCGGAGCGTGTCCCAGCAGTGGGCCAGTTAGGAACCTGTCACAGGTGTGACTTTGTGACTGTCTGTTGGGGGAGTCTGTCTTTTTATGTCTGACTTGATCTGTGTCCGGGAGAGTCAATTTCTGGCAGTTTTCATGTGTCAGCTATGAGTTGCTGGGGGTGTGTTTGTGTGTAAGCTGCTGGAGGTGTGTCCCTGTAGTGTTTCTACACACTGCAGATCAAGTGTGTCCAGGTGTCCCAGTGACAGGTGTCGTGTGTGTGTGTGTGTGTGTGTGTGTGTCCTGCTCTGCCTATCAGGAAGTTTCTGTGTACCGACAAGACAAGCTCTTAGTGGGTGTCTGTGTGGGTCCTCCACTGTGTGTGTTGTGGGTACCTAAACAGAGCTTGTGAACATGATTGCTTTGTGAGCCTAGGTGTGCTCAGCAGTGCGGGTGTTTGTGCAACTTCTGTGTCTGTGACACTGCGTCCCAGTGAGACTGTTAGGAAGTCACGTTACGTATGTATTTGTGCCTGAATGGGTGAGTGCCTCGTCAGTGCGTGAGTTTGTGCGTCCACGCCCCTGTCCAGGGAGTGTATCTGGCGTGTCTGCGAGTGGGCTTGGCCCCATGGCCCTGAGAGCACGTGACTTTATGTACCCTGGAGCGCCAGGCGGTCAGCCTGCATACACGTCTCAGGGTGTGTGTCTGTGGGTCCCAGTCAGTGTGTCAGTGTGTCAGTGTGTGTGTGCCCAGCTGTCCCGCCCGTCTGGACGGCCGATCGGCGCGCCTCCGCCCCCAGGCCCAAGCCTTGCTCCGCCCCCGGCTTCAGGGAAACCCCCCGCGCCGAGGTAGGGGGCGCGGCGCGCGCCTGCAAGTCCCGACTTGTCCGCGGCTGGCGGGCGGGCGGGCCCGGCCGTGGCGTCACTCGGGGGCGGGGCGTGGGACCCGCCAGGCGGGGGCGGGGCGGGGCGGGGCGGGGCGGGGCGGCCGCCGAGCGGGCCCGGGATCCGCCGGGCGGCCTGAGACGCGGCGCGAGCCACATGCGAGCGGGCGCCTAGCGGCGGCGGCAGCAACAACGACAGTAGCAGCAGCAGCAGCAGCAGCAGCAGCAGCAGCAGCAGCAGCGACCAGGACGCGAACGCGCCTGCGGTTCCAGGAGCAGCTGCGGCAGGAACAGCAACAGCAACAGCCACTGCAGTTAGAGCGGCAGCAGCCGCAGCGAGCGGCGCTCGGCGGGCGCGCCCTCCTAAAGGAAGCCGCCCGCCCCCCATCACCATCCCCTCCGGCGTGTTCATGCCCCCGGGGTGAGTGTGCGCACCCCGAGTCCCCTCCAGCCGCGATTGGCCAGGCCCGGTGGGCTCCCTGGAGGAGGTGGCAGGAGTGCACTCGGAGAGACAGTGCGGGGGCAGGGCGCGCTTCGTCCCCACACCGGGGTCCCCTCTCTCCCTGCCCTCCCCACCCTCCTCGAGGCTGGGGTCCCTGGGCGGGAGGCATTGAGGGTCCAAGAGCGCAGGTGCCTCCTCGGTCCGGCGGGTTTGTTTACAAACAATGGGGTGCCGGCTCGGCAGCGCCCCCTGGCGGCCAGTGCTGGCCCGGGGAAGTAAGTCGCCCCGGACTGCCCCGGCCCCTGCAGTCCCGGAGGGGCGGGGGGTGGGGGTTGGGGGGGATGGCGTGGAGGGGCGGCCACACCCCGGGCGCGCGCCCGCTGGGGGCGGCGACAGGGGGCGGCTCGCGGGCCGTGGAGTCTGCGGCTCCTGCGGGCGGGGGCTGCGCCCCAGCAACAGCCGGTTATTGGCCCCGCGCTCGCCTGGCGGGCGGGGCGGGCGCACGTGGCGGCGGCGGCGTGGGGGGTGGGGGGACCGTGACAGCGCAGGGGGCGTCTGGGCCCGCTGTGGGAGCGCGCGTGTGCGGGGTGGTGGATCTGCAGGTGTCTCGCCTGGGTGTGTGCGCGTGTCTGGCTCCGAGTTTGTGCTGGGGTCTGCAGGGAGTGGTTGTGCCAGTCCCGGGGCGTGCTGGGGCTGTGGCCCCGGCGGGATGTGCGGCGCCGTCCCCCTGTGTGTGTGAAGGGGTTCTCTCCGTGCGTGCTGCCGCGCCTGGGGGGTGGGCGCTCTGTCGTTGTGTGGTGTACTTGTGTGTGCTCTGAGAGTTGTCTGTGTGTGCTGTTTGGGGGTGAGTCTCTGGCTCCCGGTTGCCTGCTTGCGCTATAGTGTGTGTGCGCGTTGCCTGAGTGAGCTGTTGGTGTGCTTACGTGTGCGTCTTGCCCGATGGGCTGTTTGCGAGTGCTTGTGTATCTTGTCTGTGTGGACTGTGTCTGTGTCTATCTCCAGGGCATCTGGCTCAGCTCAGCGTTTACGGATGTCTCTTTTCTGTCCAGGTGTCTGTGTGAGTTCTGCGTCGTGTGTGTGTGTGTGTGTGTGTGTGTGTGTGATGGGGGGTTGTCTCAGTCTGTGTTTGGCTTGTGTGTCTGGCATCCGCGTCTGGGAATTGAGGAGCTAGGCTCTGTGGGGTCTGAGTAGAACAGTCAGTAGATGCTGCTGGCAGCCTCTTGTACAGGGATGTGTCTGAGCCCGTGTGTGTGTGTGTGTGTGTGTGTGTGTGTGTGTGTGTGTGTGTGTGAGAGAGAGAAAGAGTGTGTGTTGAGTCTGAGGGGCTTGTCTCTGTGATCGGCTGGCTCATGTGTGTCATGTGGGCTGCGTGTGTGTAGTGTTTATGTCAGTCACGTGAGACCAGTGTTTTCTGAGGGTGCTTTAGGTGTGCGCCCTGCCAGGCCAGTGTGGGATTAGCTGTAGTGTGTGTGTGCGTGTGTGTCCAGGGCTGACAGTTGGTAATGGTGTTTGGAGGTTGGGGGAGGAGGGTGGGCTGATGTCTGCTGTTGCGTTTCCGTGTTGTTGCTGGCATGTGGCAATTCATCCAGATCTGATGACATGTGTGCCTGCTTTACATGTGTCCGGGATCTGAGAGTTGGTGACAAGTGGGTGTGTTGCAGTTGTATGGGTCCCTGTGTGTCCACGGAGGTCTGTTTCGTGTTGATATGTGTGTGAGTCCTGAGGGGTGTAGGTCTTATCTATTGCGGGTGCATTACGGGGAGGGGCACGTGTGCCTGAGAAGGGACAGTGCCCTAGCTGGTGTGTTTCTGTCTGTGCTAGTGACGGCCGCATTGAGTCTCTGTGGCTCTGTGGGCATATTAACAGCGGGTCAGTGGGTGACATCCTGACAATTTTGTGTATCTGTGTTTTTGAGATGAAGGGGCTGGGGTGTACCAGCCAGCATGCAGTGTGTGGATAGCTATTCCGTGGTCTCTGTGTGTGTGTCCTGGGACCTTCTCAGTGTTTTGGGGTACAAATAGGCCTGGTGGGAGGTCAGGCGAGCCAGTCCTGCGTGAGCCCTGTGTGAGCCCTGTGTGCGTTGTATACCCTCCACATACACCCCTCTTGGTCCTGTGTGAGTCCTGGTGTTTGTTGTGGGAACAATCGCAGTGCCTGGCTGCCCTCCGTGTGTGTGTGTGTGTGTGTGTGTGCGTGCGCGTGCCCATCGCTGTGTTCCAAAAGTTAACCCTGCCAGCCCAGGCCGTTTGTGAGTCCCAGGTTGGGTGAGTGTGTGTTGGAGGGCTCTCAGCCCTTATACACACACTGCTGACGGGCCCACAAGTCTGGGACCTGCGTGAGCTCCTGTCCTTGCTGTGAGAACTGTCCTGTGCCTCCTTGTCCTTGGTCCCTTCTATGTGCCGGTCACCATGTTGTCCCTGGTCCCTCCTGTGTGCCGGTCACCATGTTTGGGGTTGGCTGGGCCTGGGGTCAGCCCGGGGAGGGGCTGTGTGAGGGGCCATCAGGCCCCTCCATCACAGCTCTGTGTGTCATGGACCCTCGTGGGCTGCCCCAGCCCGCTGTGCGGGCAGAAGTGGGGTACCCTGTGTACCCCGCGTGGGGTGGGTACCTCGTGGGGTTCCCCCTGCACTGCCCCGCTGCTGAGCGTGCCCATCTACCCTGTCCTGCAGGCCCCAGGGAGCGCCATGGCCCGAGCACGCCAGGAGGGCAGCTCCCCCGAGCCCGTAGAGGGCCTGGCCCGCGACGGCCCGCGCCCCTTCCCGCTCAGCCGCCTGGTGCCCTCGGCGGTGTCCTGTGGCCTCTGCGAACCCGGCCTGCCTGCTGCCCCCGCCGCCCCCGCCCTGCTGCCCGCCGCCTACCTCTGCGCCCCCACCGCCCCGCCCGCCGTCACTGCCGCCCTGGGGGCCCCCCGCTGGCCTGGGGGTCCCCGCAGCCGGCCCCGAGGCCCGCGACCCGACGGTGAGTGCCTGCCCCGCACCCTAGATGCCGGGAGCTGGGAAAAGAGAGACCCCGAGGAACCCGGGAAAGGGGAGCGAGTCGGGGGAGGTGGCGAGCCGGCCGGGCCACGGGGAGGGTGTGGCCAGTGTGGTCTTTGTGTTGCAAGAAGCAGGAAGACGGAGTGGGAGGCTGGGGGGTGGGGGGAGGCCGACTGGGAAGTCCCTCCTGGAATCGGACTGCAGTCCGCGAGCTGCAGCCCAAGGCCTTTTCCGGGCCCGGGGCAACAGCTGTTTTCCAGCCCCCCACCCTCCCCAGGTCTGGGTCCCCGGGAGCCCCTTGAGGACTGCAGCTGGAAAGAGTGTGGGCAGAGGGGACTGTCACTTCAGGACTTCGGGGAGGGGTCGAGGGTGGTCTGGTGCCTTTATCTGCATCTCTTTGGCCAGGGTCCGCCCTCTCTGCAGTCAAAGAGGAGGAAGGAGGGGGAGGGGCCATTGTCTAGGGGAAAGGGTAGGGGGGGCGGGTCTTGGGGAGGGAAGGGTTAAAGGTCCCCTGCCTGCTGGGCTGTTAACTCCGTGGTGCCCGGCCGGCCCGCTCGGTGGCAAGGGAGAGGTTTTCTCCGCGTCCCTTCCCACCTGTCCCCGGAACCTGGAGAGGTCAGGAGAGGGCAGAATTCCCTGGCCAGCGGAGGCTGGAGGAGACCCGGTTCCTAGACCAGAATGACAGGCATGGAAACAGGCCCTGAGGTTAGTTCTCAGGGATTCCTTAGGCCAGGACCCGGCGTGACAGAGGGAGGAAGAGTCGTCAGAGGAACTCAGAAAGTGCGTGGGGACGTCCCGCATCCTAGCCTCCAGGCTCACAGGGGGCCACAGGCCGGCCTTCTGGGTTTCCAGGCCTTTGCCACATCCGGGGGTGTGGCCTCACTGTGGTTGGACACTAGAGGCCAGGAGACCCGAGGCTTGTGACTCCGGGTGTAGTCAGTCACCGTATCCCTGTGTGACCTTGGGCCCCATTCCTAGGGGGAGCCTCAGTTTCCCTGTCGGTTGAGTAGAGCAGTCAAAATTTGGCAATCGTTTTGGAAGGAGCCTGGCCGGCCATGGTCCATGGGGTCGCAAAAAGAGTCGGACACGACAGAGCGACCTAAACATCAACAAACAACTTCGGTAGGATAAGAGGAAGCACTTCCAGACTAACACGGGGAGTGGGGTGGTAGCTGGCTGCTAGACAGGTGAGCCCAGGAAGGCCTCCCCAGCACTTTTTTCCTCCCCCGGAAAGTAGGAGCTAAGAAATCTAGCTCTTAAGAGGGCATAGTGGCATCGCTCGAGATGAGGTGGGGAGCCGAAGAGAAGTCAGGCGATGGGAAAAGGGAGAAGCAAGTCCTAGCCAGCCGGCCCTCCTCCGGGCCACTGCAGGGCCTTAGAGGGGTGGTGGGTGTGACCCCAGCCCCGGCTTTTCCCAGGTCCTCAGCCTTCACTCTCGCCCGCGGAGCAGCACCTGGAATCGCCAGTGCCCAGCGCCCCGGGGGCCCTGGCGGGCGGACCCACCCAAGCGGCCCCGGGAGTCCGGGGGGAGGAGGAGCAGTGGGCCCGAGAGATCGGGGCCCAGCTGCGGCGGATGGCGGACGACCTCAACGCGCTATACGAGCGGCGGGTGAGTGCTGGGGGAGGGGTAGACGGCAGGTGGGACTTCCCGCCGGGGAGGGGGCTGCGGCGGCCCAGCCAGATGTGCGGCAGCTGCTGCCCTGCGCGGCGGGGTCGCGCCGGGGACAGGCAGCTGGGAGGGGCGGCGTGGTCGCCGAGCCGCCGCCGTAGGACCCGCGCTGTAGCCGGCACGGCCCGGCTTGACGGCCGGGGCCGGAGCGTCCGCGAGCGCCGCTGCGCGCCCGGGGCCCGCGGCCGTGGGGACTGAGGGCGGCGCTCGGTGGAGCGGCTCATATATCCCGGGCTATTTATAGCCGATGAGTCAGCAGCGGCGGCGCGGCCGCGCCCGCCCCTCCCACCCACCCGCGCGGCGGCTGCGGCGGCGGCGGCGGCGCGCCACCCAGCTCCCCGGGGGGCTGGGGGCGGGGCCTGGAGCTCCGCCCCTCCGGAGACCCCGCCCCCGGGGCCCTCAGCCAGGCCTCTCATCACTACCAGATACTTGAAGCCTAAGGCGGTGGAACGGAGAATAACAGACACGGGGCGCCCACCACCCAGCTCTGTCCAACCTGAACATTACAGCCATACTGCTTGCTTATTCGAGGGAAAAAAACAAAAACCGGATGTTGCGAAGCCCCTTGACCCTCTTCCCCTCCCCGCTTTCAAAGGAAGCCTCACAGATTGGCTTGTCCCATTGGTCTGCAGGTGTTGATTCTTTTACAACACATTCACCAGGCCACAAACAATACTTGGGATTGCGAGGCGTTTCAGACTTAAACGTGATCTGGTGTGTTCTCAAAGCTGCTCCCCCCCCCCCTCAGTGTTTTGCTTGAGATACAGCCACGGACAAGAGAGCTTCAGTTCATTCATTTTCACTGCCACATAGCATAGCATTCTGTCGGATCACCATGTAGTATCCGTCTTCATTTTCTCATTGGTGGGTATTTAGGATATTCCAGAAGTGTCTCAAATTTTTAAATGTAATTTAATTCTATTGTTCTTTTAGCTATCCCAAAAAATGCCTATCTCCAGGCACACACATGTCTCCACAGTAGATACCTGGGTGGTCTTCTGGCCCCTAGCCTTGATAAATAATAGTTGGCTTGCTCAGCAAGGTGACTGTGCCAAGTGGCACTCCACAGTGGGATGGTGGCATTACTGCCAATCTCATGTGCCCCCTTGGTCACCTTCTCCTGGCTGGAAAATTCGGTGGGAACTGAGGCAGAGACAAATATGGTACCAGGCAGCCCACCCCCAGGCACCCATTAAGATCATTAGCATGGTTGATCTGACCTTCTTGTTCACATCTGTAAAATGGGTTTCTTCTTCCCATCTGGTGGGGATGAGATTAGTTCTTTGGCACAGGACCTAGGCCTGCACTCAGCACAGAGTGGAGAGAACGGTAGCTCTCCATGAGTATTGAGTATTGTTGATTTTAATTGAAGGGCAACCTTTTCTTGTATCTAGCTTCCTTCGTTCCCGCTTTTCTAGCATTGTGGAACTGTTGACAGTCCCAGAGGCTGCCCCCAGCCTTCATCCTGCCACTCGGGAAGGGGCTGGGGGTTTGCTTGGCCCAAACATTTCTGTACAGCTTCAGCACTGAATAGTTCCCAGTTCTTGCACAGAGTATTCTAGAATCGCTGAGACAGGGGGGCTCTATGCTCCCTTGTGTGTCTCATCAGCTTTCAATGGGAGGGCAGGTGGGCTGCGGTCCAGCCTACCCCTCAAGCCCAGGTGACTTTGGTCGGGTGACTGTCTTCATCTGGAGACCAGGGACTAGGAGATCAGAGCTGATACCCACAGGCCCTATGCTGAGGGCCTCGTCCACATCCTGTCCCTCCTAGTCTCTTCCAGGCCAGGAGATGACCCAATGAATGATAATAATAGTACCGCCCTGAGCAGGTTGGTGGAGGGTCTGTGCCTCCCGCCTCACTGCCCTTCAGCCTGACCCCGTTGTGCGCCCCACCCGTCCATCTCTAGCCCGTCTAACTTCCTGTCTGCTCCCTTTCCCCAGAGACAAGAGGAGCGGCAACGACACCGCCCCTCGCCCTGGAGGGTCCTGTACAATCTCATCTTGGGACTCCTGCCCTTCCCCGGGGGCCGCGGAGCCCCCGAGGTGGAGCCCAATTAGGTGCCTGTACCCGCCCGGTGGATGTCGGGGACCCGGGGGGGCAGGACCCTCCCAACTCCTGACGCCCTGGCCAGCGCGGGGGACTCTTTCTGCACCATGTAGCATACTGGACTACAGCCCTGCCCGACCCAGGGGTGGGCCAGGGCAGCCACTCCCGACCCAGCCCCGGCCTAGCCCCAGGGAGCACTGATGGAGACGTGGACTCCTGGGCCCCTGGCTGAGGGGCCAGGGGAGAGAGGGCTGACGGACTTGGCGTCTGAAGGCGGCGGGGACCGAGGGGGCAGGGCCTGAGCTGCCCCCCTCTGCCGCCCACCACCATCTCAGGAAAGGCTGCTGGTGCTGGCTGCCCATTCCAGCTGCAGCGGTGACACTGGGGGGCGGGGGTCTCTCCCCCCAGCGCTCCTTCACTTTGGGCCTGGCCTCAGGCCCCTGGTGCTTCCCCCCCTCCTCCCGGGGAGGGGGCCCATGAAGAGCAAATGAGCCAAACGTGACCACTAGCCTCCTGGAGCCAGAGAGTGGGGTGCGTCCTGACGGGTGCCCCGGCCCAGCGCCCAGCCATCTTCCCTGAGCCAGCCGGCGGGTGGTGGGCATGCCCGCCTCACCTTCATCTGGGGGTGGCCAGGAGGGGCCCAGACTGTGAATCCTGTGCTCTGCCCGCGACCACCCCCCGCTTCCCCCCCATCAATCCCATTGCATAGGTTTAGAGAGAGCACGCGTGACCACTGGCATTCATTTGGGGGGTGGGATATTTTGGCGGAAGCCGCCCCAGCCTTAGTCCCCAGGGCGAAGCGCTGGGGGGAGACGGGGAGTCAGGGAGGGGGGGAAAATCTCAGAAGAGGGAGGAGTCTGGGAGTGGGGAGGGATGGCCCAGCCTGTAAAATACTGTATATGCGCTGCTGTAGATACCGGAATGAATTTTCTGTACATGTTTGGTTAATTTTTTTTGTACATGATTTTTGTATGTTTCCTTTTCAATAAAATCAGATTGGAACAGTGGATACTCTTGTCAGCTGTCCTTCCCCGCGGTGGGGCCTGTGACCCTCGTCTGGGAGGAGGTGGCCGGGCGTTGCCTGGAGCACCCTGGGGTGTCTGTCCCTCTGGTTAAAAGATGGCTCTGAGCCATTGTGGGAGCCCAACCTTCATGCACCCCTCCTGGGCTCCCACTAAAAGCTAAGCCCTGCAAAGACAGGGCTGTTGGGAGACTTTCTCACTTTATTCTTATTGGAGAAAACATCAGGGGGCTCAAGATTCACAGAATGAGTGAATGACCTTTAACTTACTCAGAAGTCCCACCATGAGGAGTCCCGGGGAACGTGTCAGTCCTGAAATAGACCTGGTGGGCACTGGCAGGCGGGTTCTTCACTACTAGTGCCACTTGGGAAGCCCAAACATCCTCTAACTTAGCGTTAAAACCCTGTGTTGAATTAATACAAGAAGGGGAGGGATTTCCCTGGTGGGCCCGTGGTTAGGATGCCTCACTTCCACTGCAGGGGGCCCGAGTTCCATTTCTGGTCAGGGAAACTAAGATCCCAAGAGCAAAGTGGTATGGCCGCCCCCCAAAAAGGAAAATATAAGAAGGGGCGCTTCTACTGCTATCTTCTGGAAAACAGGGTAATGGGCCAAAGGTTTCTCCTGTGGCATCTTCCACAGAGGACTGGCCCAGACAGGCTCAGACCCCAGCCTTGCTCCTTCCCCTGGGTATCCTAGTAAAGGGGCAGTTCAGAGAAAATGGTTTTTTTTTTGGTGGGGTGTGTGTGGTGCACGTGGACCTTTGTTTCCCCACCGGGGATTGAAGGTGCACCTGCTGCATTGGAAGAGCAGCGTCCTAACCACTGGACCACCAGTGCATTCCCCAAAAGTGGCTCTTCTCAAAGGGCAGGTTGAGGGAAATGGAAACGCAAACCATCATTTTGGACAAGACTTTGGCAAAAGCTTGTCAAGCTGAGGATGTACCGGCCTGTGGCAAAAGTGCCTCCCGGGGTGTCTCCTTCACAAGTGGATGTTCGGGGCTTTCCTGGTGTGTCAGTAAGGAACCCACCTGCTAGTGCAGGAGACGCGGCTTTGATCCCCTGATCTGGGAGGATCTCCCATGCCACCGAGCAACTAAGCCCGTGCGCCTCAACTACTAAGCCCGTGCTCCGGAGCTCACATGCCACAGCAATTGAAGCCCACACATCCTAGAGCCCATGCTCCACAAGAGAAGCCCAAGCACTGCAACTAGGAAGGTGCCCCCACTCTCCACAAATAGAAAAGAGCCTGTGCAGCAACGAAGACCCAGCGCAGCCAGAAATAAAAAGGGGACGTGCACAGGTGTCCAAGTGTTGGCAAGACACAAAGCCACCATCTAAGTAGCAAGAGCTGTCAGTTTGAAGGGTAAATCAAGTCTGCTGTCACACAATAGAACACACAGCAGTGAACTGGAATGAACTTGAAATTTATCACGATGAATAAATAGCAAATAATGGTGAGCAGAAACAGCAAGTAGCGAAACGATGGTGGGTGGGTACTGGGTATTCATCTTGTGCCTCTCTGTATTTCCTTCATGCTTACATACACACAGGGGGCCCAAGGCCCTAAGGTGTTTTTTTTTTTTTTTTTGCGGGGCGGGGGGAGGGCCTGTCGGTTGTGTCACAAGTCTTCTGGGATCCTAGTTCCCCAACCAGGCAGGGATTGAACCCAGGCCCAGTGGGAGCTGGGAGTCCTGACCGCTGGACACCCAGGGAAGTCCCCTCATTGAACTATTGACCTGTTTGGATTAGGTCGTTTTCTTATTTTCTCTTCATCAGGTTTTTGTGTTTCCTCTCTCCTGCCTTCTCTTGGATTATTTGAATACTTTCTAAGGATTCTTTTAAATGTATCTTTAGGTGTATCAGCATTTCTGAGTATTGCTCTCGGGATCACAAACATATCCTTACCTATCCGTTATCTATGGACTGTCACGTCACTTGCAGCGCAGGGGCTCTGCCCACACACAGCCCCGCTCGTCCTCTTCTCCCCATCATTTCATGCTGTAGTTGTCATGCGGAGCATATCAACACCCCTTACAAATGCCCGCAAGTATGAGCTTTTTAAAAAATACGTATTTACTTGGCTGTGCCAGGTCTTAGCTGCGGCTTGCAGAATTTATTTTTCTGACTAGGGCTCAAACCCAGGCCCCCCTGCAGGGAAGTCCTTAGACATGTACATTTTGCTTTGAACAGTCAGAAATAAAAGGGAAAAAAAATTTTTCTCTATTTACCCCAGACTTGGGTGGGTGAGGCTGTTGCCTTATCTGTGATATGGGTACAACAGTATCTACCCCCATGGTTGCTGTGAGGATTCAAGCAATTTAGCTGAAGTCTAATTATTTTGAAAGGTTCAAGTGGGTCGTGTGAGGACTTCAGCTGTTATTACACTCTTTGCCAACTAAAACATAAACTTACATTTCCCCACCTGTACAAGGACAAGAAAGGGACACCTCAACAGATGGGACATTTATACTCATCAGTAAAATGCAAGAAACTGAAAAAAAAAAAAAAAAAAGGGTCTGCAGTGCAAAGGGAAATCATGGAAAGTAAGGCTGTGATGGGGCCAAAAGTTTAAGATTTTTGGCTGCGCTGGGTCTTCGTTGCTGTGCACCGGCTTCCTCCAGTTGTGGCTCAGGGGCTCTAGAATTCGGGCTCAGCAGTTGTGGCGCTCCAGCATAGCTGCTCCGTGGCATGTAGGGTCTTCCTAGACCAGGGATCGAATCCAGGTCGCCTGCATTGGCAGGTGGATTCTTAAGACAAGGGAGGCTTTTTTGAGTAGCACCTGTTCACTAGAATGTTCAACCACTGAGAACCTAAGTTTGGTTATTAAGCACACCAGAGACAAGAGAAGTGGGGTATGGAGTGGAGAGGCCTGGCAGAACCATTTGCTAACTTCAGCACCTCCCCCACCAAACATACGTTACCTTCACAGACAGGGTCCCTCTTCTCAAGTGGGCTGCGTTATGTCCCGAGGTGTTTGAACCCACAGGATAATCATTGTGGACTTCCTGGAGACTTAGGGAAATCCATTCTTAAGATAACACAAACTTGTAATATGGAAAAATATGAAATCTGAAAGCAAGGAGAATTAAGCCTTTTTCTTGTCCAGGGCTGGAAGTTTCCAGCACCACCCTCCAGATTCCCAAGGGGTAATTTCGGGGTCACTCAGTCTCTGCCATTACAGGTGGAAAAGTTTGAAAAGTTGCAGAGAAGATTCTAAGACAGTTTTGTTTTTAATCCATCCAGACCCATCTGCTCCCCCTTGTGACCAAGGCCCCACATTGCAAAATAAAGGGTGTAATTAGCTCAGATTTTCCAAGACCCTGTGAGATTTTTCCAAGGATCCCCTGATTCAACACTACCAGGGCCCAGAAAAGGGCTGCTCCAGAAACAAAGCCTAGCCTCACCTCAGGCAGGGGCAGAGAGAACCAGGAAGGGGGGAGAATTGAGTCCTTCCTCCCAGAGGAGATCCGTGCTTTTCTTTTCTCACTGACATCAACAGGGCTGAAATAGAGAAGCTGATTTATTCATTCTAACCAGCCAATTTAAATATGGGGAGAAAGCCAACTGTGGGTGAGGAACGCATTCCAGGTGGAACGCACGTGCGGGTCGCTGAGTCAAGATACATTTGGCACTCCAGCAACCGCTCTGACCCGTCCAGCTGTGGGACTTGGGGCATTTTACTTAGGTCTCACTTAACTGCTATGAGATCATTGCTCACTTTTACTCCTTTCCCACTATTATTACATTACAACTGCTGTCACTGCGCACAGCCACTACTTAACAGAATTATTTGACAACAAGACTCAAGCTTCTATGTGCTTTAGAATATGAGCATGCTAACTTTTGCTGCATTGCTCAGAAAAACAGTGGCAGGAATGGTGACAGAGGGAAGGGCCTTGGTGTTGTGTTCAAGCATCCAGGGATACATCTTCAGGTTTAAACAGTTCATTGTTCCCTGTCAGAGGAAGAAGTTTCTCACGTGGAAGAAAAACAAATCAAAGCAAATAACTTTATTTCTATCATTCCTTTTTGAAGAACCAAAGAAATATAGAAAATATAAAAAACACACAAACAGTTGTGATTCAGGGGGGTAACAAGAAGGACCAACACACAGCCCTGCAGCGCGGCAGCCTGCACCCGTGAGGGGCTCTGCAGGAAGACAGGCCGGCTCCCCCGTCCCACCTCAAAGCCAAAGAGTCAGGCTTCCCAGGGGTGGGGCCCAGGAATCTGCCTTTTCAAACAAGCTTTCCCATTAATATTCCACTGGCAAGGCCTCACCCTAATACCCAAGAGAATTTGGTAATACTTCCTCTCTTTCAAAATCCCGGCTGGAACTCAACTAATCCTAAACTAAAACTCAAGAACAGCACACCAGATGGCACCTGTTGTTTCTCAGAGCTTCAACCATTGGTGGAGATACACTCCACCCGCCATGTTTTTGGCTCTCTTAAGGGCACCTGTCTACACTTGCAACAGTGGTTCTGCTGTGTGGTTTCACGGCCCCGGGCGTTATTCCTCACCTGATGTCACGCTCCTCGCTGTGTGACATCAGGTGGGGACCGAGGACAAGAAGGTGGCGAGAGGCTCCTAGGCAACCAAGTGTGCTGGTTCCTGGCTGGAGACTTCCAGGAACTGGCCGCGCAGGCGAGCTTGGGAGGCCTGGGGCGGGAAGGAGACTGTCAGGACCCAGGCCCTTGCGCAGCAGTGCTGCACAGCCTCGCGGCTTGCAGGAAATGGTTGGTACTGGTTCAGTGGCTTGGTTTTTCCCTCGCCTGGAGAAGCCTTCATAGGGGAGGGGAGGGGATCGATCGCACAAGGGCGCTGTGCAGGCAGCATCTCTGGGGCCGCGGAGTCTCGCGTTCAGTTGGGGCCCAGGCACTCCACAATCCCGTTCCCCTTCATGCCATCGAAGAAGAAGAAGTTGTTGTGAGGGGGGTCCCGCTGAGACAGGGCCTGCGGAGGGAAACAAGAAAAAGGTTCAGCTCAAGTGCTTAAAAGGGGATATGAGGGAGAAAAGAGAACAGACCCCTGAACCGAGATCTTCTCAAAGCAACATGGAGAGTTGTTCTCGAAAGACGCTGACTTTACTCCCCTGGGGCTATCTGGCCACGTCAGGGAACAGTTCTAACTGTGACTGTCCTGTCCCTGCACTCTGTCCCCTACCAGCTGTGTGCCCTTGAGCAGACCATTTAGCCTCTCAGACCTTTACGTTCCCCTCGTAAAATGAAAACAACAACTGTTTTATCCTGGGGATTAAGAGACATGCTTTACCTCCAATATCTAAAACAATGCTTAACTTGGAGAAGCACCACTGGCAAATAGGCGTACTAATTACTGATGAATATTCCACGGAGAAAGGCAGTGAATGGTTATTCTGACCCATCTGAGAGCACAGCCTCTGTCACCAGGGGGAAACACACCGACACTCCCAGGGGAAGGCAGTGCTGCTGGCCCTCCACGGGACACACCAGAGTGGTCAACCAGAGGGCCTGGGAGATGCTAGTTGGCCATGGAAATGGTCATCATTTCGTGAGTGACAGTCCCTGGGATTACATGCTGGACCATGAGTGACCTGTGTGGACCGGGGAAAAGTCCAGAGGTGACAGTGAGTTTTCTAAGACATTCTCAACCCAAAAAGGGTCACTGTTTAAAGAGGAGGACATCACCCACGCAAACTGCAACCTGCCAAGGTGCCCGGTAGCTCTGTGCAGTCACTCCTAAGGCAGGCCCGCCTTTACAAAGCTGGCCCCTGAACCTCTCCTCCTTGAACTGAGGGCCAATCCCAGTCCTCGTCTGTAAAACAGAAATGATTATACCTATTCCAAGTGCTTATTCCAGAACGAACTGTTCTTCTGGAGAGGAGGTGTTGACCTGGTGTCAGAGGGTGGCTTCTCTGAGCTTGCATATAAAAACCCAAACAAACGGCCTCAGCCTATTAGGGTTCCTGGTGAGTATGAAATGCGATCCAGCTTGTAACATGCCGGCCACAGAGTAGATTCTCAATAAATGGGAGCTGCTACTGCTTGAACAGGAGGTCCTTTCCCAATATCTGAGGCCCCCAGGCACTCAGCCAGGTGGAAGGGCACACAGGTGGATCCCAGATGCAAGAAGCCACGTTCCAGGAGATGACACAACACATTTTCACGCGGAGCCTCGTGAGGCTGCTGCTGTCAACTCTAAGCTCTAGCGCTGTAGGCAGGGAGTCTGCCCACCAACGGTGACAGAGAACGAAGAATTAGACCCAAGGCAGGAGGATGAGACAGAGGACGGGGCTAGAATGTGTGGTGTCTGGAAAGATACAAGGAAGGAGGGAAACAGATGATGCCAAGGGAACAGACTTGTGCGTCTGCCCCCATCTCCCGATGTTTACGTTTTACCGTGGTCAGAGGGCCCCACCAGGGAGAGGGTGGAGGTCTGCCGCCCTCAGATGGCAGGCCTTTAACGCCAGCTGGCTGAAGCTGAACTGGTGTTAAGTGAGGGGGAGGGGCAGGGACAAGACAGCAGGGCACGGGGTGAACATGGGGCCAGAGGTAACGTGCTTCCCGAAGGGGGAGGGGAGATTCCAAACACGCCAGCAGGCAGGAATGCAGAGCGCTCTGGCTATGGGACAACCAGGAACAAGATGTGGGCCACAGCTGTCCCCGGCAGCAGGAGGGAGGGGCGTCCCTGCACACAGCGGGCGAAGACCACCCGCCCAGCCCACCACCTCCATCCCACGCAAGAAAGTCAGGGAGCAGCGTCTCTGCGGGATGCGTGGAGGTGAGGAGGAGGGCACCCGGGACCTGCTGACGGGTGCTGAAGAGCACGGGCCCAGAAGCCGGACGCCATGAGCTTGAATCCCGGCTTTACCGCTGCTCTGCATCTCAAGGCAGGGATCGCAGCGGTTCCTACCTCACGCGCTGTTGTGAGGATCGAATGAGTCTATCATGTCGAGAACAAGGTCTCCAAGCAGTGGGTGTAGAATGGGCTTTCAACAAATTACCTAGCGATTTCCCTGATGTCTAGTGGTGGGGAGTCGACCTGCCAATGCACGGAACATGCGTTCGATCCCAGGTCTGGGAAGATTCCACGCACAGAGGAACAATTAAGCCCATGCACCCCAACTACGGAACCCACATGTCCTCGAGAAGCCACCGCAGTGAGCAGTCTGTGCCCCATAACTGGAGAGTAGCCCCCACTCTCTGCAACCAGAGAAAGCCCTCCGGCAGCAACAAGGACCCAGCATAGTCAAAAAAAGAAAAAAAGTCCTAGAGAAAACTATGTTTAAAAGAAACAAGTGTTATCTATGCTCTCATCATTGTATGGCACATATTAGGCTCCCACTCTGCCCTTGCTGTCCCATCACTGTTCTCGCTCCTGCCAAGGCCCTCCACAGGCAGTCTCAGGGTCCTTCTCAACAGTCCTCCCGCAGCCACTAGCGACTCCCCAGACTGGGGGCCTGAGCTGAGCCTTCCTACCAGCCTGGGTAGGCAGGAGCAGGAGTGAGACCGCACACCGCAGCGCATGCCTCTCCTCCTCCTCTCCTCCTACTGCCTATGCCACAGAGTCAGATTTAGAGAAAGACTCTGATCCAGAGAATGGTCAGGGAAGAAAAGAGAGAGAGAGGAAAAAAAGCCTTAAGAAGATGGTGGGACCATCAAACTGAGTCAACTGTTTTTGAAGCAAGTTTGCAGAAACCAAGACAAAGCAGGGGAAGTTGGTCCATATGTGCACAAGGCAAATTAATCACTTTAGGAAAATATCAAAGTCCCCCAAGAAAGGAACACATACTGGGGGGTATGCTACAGTTCTGACAACCCAAATGTTCCAGAAGAGACTTCAAAGTGCCGTGCTAGGTACTAAATACATGACCCCGTGTGAAAGCTCCCCTTCCGAGAGGAAGAAGGACACCTGCCTAACGTGGGCACAGGGCACCCTCGACGGAGCCTGTGGGCTCCGGGCTCCTTTGGTGCTGACTCCCACCTGCTCTACACTCGCCCACAGTGTGTCAAGTCATGAGAGGGAACTCTGACGCCATGGCATGAGCGGGGGGACACTGTGGAGCAGACGGGAGCTGTACAGGCTGTGGAGGCCCTTCTTTGGGCCTCAGCATCCATCCCTTAAGTGTGAATCAGGACAGTGCCCACTTCACAGAGCTGTGAGAAGCAGAATCTGTGGCAAATGTCACAACACCAGACAGCTGGTTGGTACAGTTAGGGGATGGCAGACAGCACCCCGTGGGCGCTGTGTCCAGTTCTGGGCTTATCAGCACGAAGTAGGCATTCCCAAGGTCATTTGCTGAAGGCCCACGTGAATGGGCTGGAGAGAAGGGGATGAAGTA
The DNA here is from genome assembly GCF_001704415.2 of Capra hircus. Lineage (NCBI taxonomy): Eukaryota > Metazoa > Chordata > Mammalia > Artiodactyla > Bovidae > Capra > Capra hircus. The sequence goes on along the minus strand of NC_030825.1, from coordinate 55,261,235 downwards.
GAAAAAGGGAGGGAGAAAGGGAACAGGGAGGTCAGGAGGCAAGGATGAGTGGGGTCTGAGAAACCAGGCAGCTCTCTAAGACAGCTCTGGGCTCTCTCTGTCGGCACGCTCCAGGTCCTAACGCGGAAGGCCGATGGTCTTCCATGCCACAGGGACTTTTTACCTTCACGATTTCCTGGGCCAGGATCCCTCCAACCACTGCACACACGGGGGCCATCTCAGAGAAGCAGTACCTAAAAGAGAAGACATGTGAAACGGAGCTCTGAGCAACAGGAAGGCTGGTGTGGACATCTGGGAGAGGTCAGTGGTGGGTTTGCCTGAATGAAAACATCTCCCACCAGGAGAAGTCAATTCAGAAAGCAATGCTAATACTGGTATCTAGGTGTGAAAAGTAAATCTGATCCAGGTTAGTAGGTGGCGAGAAAGACATCTGAACCTTGGCAGGCAAGAACTGTTTCACAACTTCTTTTTTTTGAAGTTAAAGGATAAGACTATATCTGTGCATCCTAAAAATAAAGCCCTACAAATACCAGATGTTTCGGTGCCCCGGTCACATTCTCGCAATTCTCTTTTGTCCCACAATGGGCAGTGGGTTCGATATGCTAGTCCCAGACAAATGTCAGGAGCAGGCCTGTGTTAACATGCAGACAGCTTGGGAAAGTCGGGGTCTGAAATTAAAGCACGGGAGCAGAGAAAAGTCTTCACTACCCACATAGATACCAACCCTTCTGGGCCAGGAGGGGGAACCTAGAGGACAAATATTGTCACCTGCCCCTCCCAATCATCCATCCCAGACAGTGAAATGCTGTCTCCCACCACCTCCCTCCAGGAAGCCTGCTTCGCCAGCTCCCACCCCTGAACACAAAGGGGTTTCTGAAATGAGCAGGTTGCGGTGCAGGCGAGTTAAATGGAAAGCTTCTCTCTGGAGCCCTACCATGAGGAGAACACTTCCAGTCTTCTTGCTTTGGTGCACACCCTTCCAGACATTTTTAAAAGGGCGCATATCTAAACATATATAACTGAAAACCCAGGTCACAGCAACTACTGTTCACTGTGCCCCATAACCTATGGATAGATATTGAAGCTGTTGGACTCTGTGATCATACACCTTGGTAGAGCTGTCTAAACAGTTCCTTATGGCAAATTCCTAAATATAGAACTGCTGAGTCCTGATGCCCTCCAGAAAGGCTCGACCCATTCAATTCCCACCAACTGGGATTGGGGGGTGACCATCTCCTCACCCCCTGGCTGGGACCAGCACCCCCATCTGTTAATCTATGAGGCAACTTTTCCTCTTGTGTACCAAAATCCTCTGAGGAACTATAAAACCTAACAGAGAAAACTATAGCCAGGAGAAACGAGTCGCCATAATTCTACTTCTCAAAGATAGTCAATTTTTTCCTTAAAAAAAATTCTCCTTTATTGTATGTGATCCCACTATACAAATTTAATGTTCTACTTTTTTTTTCTTAAAAGTATATAATCTTAAAAAAAAAAGTATCATCTCAACAAAATCCCAGTAAATCAAAACAGCAACATACACATGATCACTTCAACAGACACAGAAAAAGCATGGGACAAAACGCAGCACCCTTTCGTGATAAACACACTCAACATTTGCCTTTCGTGATAAACACACTCAACATTTGGGAACAGAAGGAAACTTCTTCAAACTGATAAAGGACATCTACAAAAATCCACAGCTAATATCACACTTAACGGCAAAACACCGAAATATCAGGAACAAAACAAGGATGTCTGCTATCACCACCTCTATTCAACACTGTCCTGGAGGTTCCAGACAGGGCATTTAAGGAAGGCAGGAAAGAGACACAAGGGGCATCCAGACCGGAAAGAAAGAAGTGATATGTCTTCACAGATGACACGATCTGGTATACAGACGGTACTAAGGAAACCACAGAGAAATTATCTGAACTACTGAATTATTTGAATCAAGGCTGCAGAATACAAGATTAACATACACACAAAAAAAAAACCAATCTATTTCTATACATCAGCAATGAACACCCTTCAAGATGAAATGAAGAATTCCATTTACAATAGCATCCAAAAGAATAAAATATTTAGGAATAAATTTAACAACAGTTGTGTAAGACTTACTCTCTGAAGACTACTGTTGAAAGACATAAAAGACTTAAATAAATGGAAAGATATTCCCATGTTCATGGATCAGAAAACTTAACTTTGTTAAGACAGCAATACTCTCCAAATTAATCTATACATTTGACATAATTCCTCTCAAAATTCCAGCTAACCTTTTTTGTAGAAATGGGAAAATCCCCCCTAAAATTCTGCATGAGACCCAGAATAGTTAAAATAATCTTGGAAAAGAAGAGCTAAAGTTGGAGAACCCACATGTCCCAATTTCAAACTTCCTACCACAAAGCTCCAGTGATCAAGACAGTGTAATACGGCACAGGACAAAGTCTGATCCCCTACCCCCCGACCCTTCTTGTTCATGGAATGAGTGATTTTAATTTTCTTTTAAAATTATTTTAAAAACAAAAAACTTCTGACCACACTGCCCAGCATGTGGGATCCTCTGTTTCCTGACCAGGCATTGAACCTGCACGCCTAGAAGTGGTGAAGTGCATAATCTTAACCACTGTACCACCAGGGAAGTCCCTATTTTAAAAAATTTTTATACAATTTTAAAGGTCATCTTCCATTTATAGTTAATAAAAATATTGGCTAAATTCCCTGTGTTACACAGTGCATCCTTGAGCCTATGTTATATCCCATCCTCTGTGCCTCCCACTTCCCCTCATTTTCATCTTTGGATTCATTCCATACTATCTGTTTTTTTCCATAATACGTCTATTATCTCTGAAACTTAAGGACCAGTAAGTTCACCAAAGGACATATACTACATTCCAATTCCACTTAAACAAGATGCCCACAACGGTCAAATTCATCGAGAAAGAAAGAGGCTGCGAGGGGCTGGGGACACACAATGGGAAGTCAGTGTTCAACGGGGACAGAGGTTCACTTTGGGATGAGGACAAAGTTCTGGAGACGGGTACCAGTGACAGGCGACAACAGGGTGAATGGACTTAACACCACTGATCTGTCCATTTAAGGATGGCTAAAATGGTGTAATTCATGATGTGTGCATTTTACCATAATGCAAAAATTTAACAACACAAGTTATATTACACATATACATTATGAATGTTTTGTCATAGATGTTTGTAAAACAGGGAAAAACTACAAATAAGTACCCAGCAAGCAGGTAATGGTTAAATAAAAACCATACAGTAAAAAAAAAAACAAAAAACCAGTAGACAATGAAACATCAAGCAGTCCAGTGAGGTCTCGGATCTTCACTTGTGACACAAACAGACCCATGAGATGCTGGAAAAGGAAGGCTGTCGCATGAAAGTGTGATCATTTTGGTATTTAAAAAGAGAAGACACATGAGTAAATACACATGCAGATGTCTGAGAGGCTAAACCCCCAAATTAGACCCCAAGCCAGCAGTGGTGACTTCTCACTGGGAGGGGCTATGGGAGATCCTTTTCTTCCCTTTTCTATTTTTTGGCAACAGGCATCTGTTACCTTCATAATCAGAAAAGCAACTGAGCCCTCTGAAGAGAATAAATAACCTAACATGAAGGAGGGGACAAGCAGATCACAGACAGATGAGGGAAACGGAACCTTGGGCATAGCTTTCCCTCCTCAAGTGAGTGCACCCTGCTCGGAGCTGGCGGTGGGCAATTTGTGCAGGCAGCTCAGCTGCCACACGGCAGCTCGATTCCCCGCCGCATCCCCAGCGCATCTCCCCCAGCCTGATCTGCACTGGCCATGGCCGGCCATCGAGAGGCCATCAAACACCTCTCACTTAAAGGGCAATAGACAGGGAGCACCTGAGCACGGGAGGGCATAGACATGAGGCCACAGACACGGGAGAGCTGTTTCTGCAAAGAGGACTGGGAGGGTGGGGGGAATACAATACTCTGTGGAGAGGAAACCAGCCAGCAGTGAAACAGGCTGTTAGCAGCAAGGCTGTGGCTCTCTCCTTCTGGGAAGTGGGGGCTCTGCCACTGGCTGGCGACGTCCAGGCAGGCCATTCATCACTCTCAACGCCCAAATTGGTCACTCGGCTGCATGCTCACGGCCTGGCACTGGCACTGGGTGTGCTCACTGGCCCGGCTGGGACTGTTGAAGCGGGACACCTGCGGGAACCTGTTCTCTGTGGGCCGTCCCCCGGGACAGGGACCCCCATCCCAGGCGGTGGTGCCACTAGCCCCTGAACTCCCTCCCGGTGCCAGCTTACAAGAGCGCCTGGTGTCCAGGTGCCTCTTTCTGGCTGAGGGCTCAGCAGGCGATTCAAAGCCCCACTGCTGGTCTTAAATTGGCTGAGGCTTGTCAGTGTCTAAGTGAGGTCCCCAGACATGAGTGCACAAGGGAAAGACTAGGGAAGGATGGGACCACCATTCACTTTCTTGCTGAATAGGAACCAAGGTACTAGGCTGTCCCTAGGGATCAGCGGTGTGGGGAAATCTTGGTCAGCTACTTACTAAAACCTTGGACATGTGACTGTATCTTTCCAAGCCTCAGTTAACTCAGGGGGAAATAATACACCCTTCAAGGACCACTGTAACAACCATATGGCTGCACTGGTAAAGCACTGAAAGCCTGCACTACACCACGCTTCCATTACTAGCTGTGTAACCTCAGGCTAGTGACCGGACTTCTCTGAGCTCTAACTCAGCTTCCCCTCTCCTATAAAATGGGATCTTGTCAAGAGAGGGCACATACACAAAGCAGCTACCACAGTGCCTGGTACCGTAATAGCTGCTCAGTAGATTCTAGCCATCATTATTGCTGCTACAAGCGAGCACAGCAAGGCAGCTTACGGAGTCCCTCAAAGATGCGGAGAGAGAGTGGAAGTAATCAGATGATCCCAAAACTGTCTGGGAAGGATTCCTGACTTGTCTCCCTTTGGACTTCACCAATCAAACCCAAAACCTGACTGTGTATAAGAACAAAGGACTGGTCCCTGAGGCTGAAAGTATCGCAGTGCCCAGGGGTGAAGATGCTGGGAACAAGGATGCCATATCCATTTTTCATATACTAACAGAGGGGTGGAGGGCCGCGGGGTGGGGGTGGGGGTGGGGGTGTGTCTGTCTGTGTGTGTGTGTTTCTGTGTGTGTGTCCAAATTAAGGCAAATACTAAACACATTCATCAATCTAAACTCAATTGTGATAGTCAGACCAACCTGTGTGTGTGCGTGCGTGTGTGTGTGTGTGTGTCCAAATTAAGGCAAATACTAAACACATTTATCAATCTAAACTCAATTGATAGTCAGACCAACCTAACAAAGTCTTCAGGAAGCAGATCAGGATCGACACCCAGGGCATCAAGCACATCGTTTCGTATCTGGAGCAACAACTCAGAATCTTCTCCAAAGGTATCAGAACTAGGATCTCTTCCTTTATCTGTGCGAAACTTCAGGAGCACTGGGAAAAGAAGAAGGCAGGTTAAAAAAGCAAGTCTTTTCACAACTGAAAAGAAAATATTTGAAAATGATGTGATCAAAAAGGTCTTATTTCCAAAACATATAAAAACCTCATAGAACTCAAATGGGCAAAAGACCTGAATGAACATCTCTCCAAAGAAGACATACATGCGGCTGACAGGCTCATGAAAAGATGCTCAATGTCACTAACCAACAGAGAAATGCAAATCAAAACTACAAAGAGGTAGGTACCACCTCACACTGGTCAGAATGGCCCTCAATTTTTTAAAAAAAATTGCAAATAACAAATGCTGGAGAGGCTACAGAGAAAAGGGAACCCTCCTACATTGTTGGTGGGAATGTAAATTGGTGCAGCCACTATGGCAAACAGTACGGAGGTTCCTCAAAAAAAAAAAAAGAGTTGCTATATGATCCAGCAATCCACTCCTGGGCATATATCTAGACAAAACTACAATTCAAAAAGACATGCATCCCTATATTCAAAGCAGCACTATTCACAATAAGCAAGACATGGAAACAACCTAAATGTCCATCGACAGATGAACGGATAAAGATTATGTGGTGTGTATACACAATGGAGTATTGATTCAGCCACAAAATAGAATGAAATAAAGCCATTTGCAGCAACAGGGATGGACCTCGAGATGACCATACCAAGTGAAGTAAGTCAAAAAGAGAAAGACAAAAACCACATATCACTTATATGTGGAACCTAAAATATGACACAAACAAACTTATCTATGAAAAAGTAACAGACCCCCAGTCCCAGAGAACAGACTTGTGGTCACTAAAGGGGAAGGATGGATTGAGAGTTTGGGATTAGCAGATGTAAGTTACTATATATAGAACGGAATAACAACAAGATCCTAAGGTATAGCTCAGGGAACTATATTCAATAACCTGTGATAAAGCACAGTGGAAAAGAATGTCTGTAAATGTGAATCAACTTTGCTGTAGAGCAGAAAGTAACACAACACTAAATCAACAGTACTTCAACACTTTTTTTCATAATAAATACTTATAAATGTTCATAATAAAACAATTTTTTTCATTCTACAGGAAGTACATTAATTAAAATGTGGGCCAAGTGAAAGGTTAACACTTTTCATTTATTCAACAAACATAGTCAGAAAGGTAATCAAATAATAACAAAAATGGCTAAAATCCCTGTGACGCGAGCCACGGCAGCACAGCAGAGCCTGACAGCCTCTGCAGGGTGCTGGTAAGCGAAGCTTCCCCGTGTCAGCATCATGAGTGAAGTCTGTGTGGGTTTGGGAAGAAAAGTCTGGGAAGCTTTCAGCACAGGAAAAAGGCCCTGTTCTGACTCGGGAGAGACGTCAGGTGGAGGAGGCATGCATTCTAGGCAAAAGTTCAAAGGATGAACTGCTTCCAGCCAGAGAGGCCAGCCAAGGGCTCCGACGCATCAGACAGGCAGATCGTTACAAACAAACCCTCCCATACTTAACACAACTGCTACGTCAACCTCCAGAAAGGGATGTTTCATTTTGGATGTGAACTAGAGGAAGCATTCAGATGACGGCAGCAAATGAGAGCTACCGTGGAACGAACCCTGAACAAGGCTTGAACTTGTAAACCAAATGAAAAGACATAGGCATGAACAGAAGACAGATCAAAACACAAGCCCCTCCCACTGCCTCATCCAGATGTCACTGCAGGCAGGCTGGGGGGACTCTTGTCCCCACCGTGCTCTCCAAGGCAGGCAGAGCCTCCTCTCCAGGCAGTGCTCCTCCCACAGCACACGGGCTGTTCTGGAGCAAAGGGAGAGACAGTAGATCCTGGGGGGCCCTGGGAGGGCCCTTCACACTCACAGTTCACCAAGTGCTTCCACTTAAGTCTCATCAGTGTTTGCTGACTGAAAAAGTGACCTCATCCCCCAAATCATACTCCCTCCCTCAGTACAAGGAGCTCTCCTCTAAAAGGTAAAGGTGAATGGGCAATTGTCGTGGGGCTCTTTAAAAATGCAAATGTTTGGATCTAGCCCCAGACTAGGGACTAGGGAATCATCGACCTTCTCTTTGTTTTCTTCAGACTCACACACAGTTTTGGTGATGAGCAGCCCAATGGAGAACAGCTCTCCAAGAAGTAGTAAGAATTCATTCATTCGCCAGCACGAGTGAGCAAGGCTGACCTCGGTGTGCCCGGTGGACCTAGGTGCCAGAGTCCAATGGTGAGCAAGGTCTCTGCAGCCTGAAGGTGATGGGGGAGGATGGGGAATTAGAGGCCAGGACAGACAGCTTCATTGCAGCCTGAGAGAAATTCATAAATAGTTATACAGAGTTCTCAGAAGACCCCAGACAGCGGAGGTCTGGGTTAAAGAAGATGCGAACTGCTGCCGGGCTATGCTTTTCTCAGTGCCAGTATCAGAGAAAGACTGCTAGTCACGCGCCCTGGACAGGGGTCTGCACATCAGAGGGCTTGTCCTCTTTTTCTTTAGAAGGTTCCAGAACACCTGCTTTGGATACTGTTTGCTGTCCAGGAATGTTAGTCTTCTCTCTCTTCCAAGAATACAGCTTCTACAACCCTTGATTCGGCCCGACCATTTGGCAGCCAACTCAAAGCCAATGTCCATCTGGATGCTGGCTAACACAGACGTGCCATTACCTGAGCTCAACTTCCACCTCTGCGGATGTGTCGCTGGGATTCTGATCTGGACTAAACAAGTGCCTTCAGGCAAGCGTGTGGGTACAGGGTGGAGGAAAGGCTGCGGAAGTGGTGAGGAATCGCTGAGACTGGGCCTCTTTTCCAACAAGATCCTGTGAAGACAAACGAACCCGGAAATCTCCAGTCTAGTCAAGAGGACACTCTAAGTGGATGGTATAGAATGTCAGCCCTCATCCTGTCCATCACTCCGGAGAAGACAGACCCAGAGTGTGCGTCAGTGTTGCCTGAGCAGATGCTTGTAACGCACAGTCCAAGGGCCAGGGACAAGCAGGTGGGAAGCGAGTGAGGCTGCGGGACTGCAGCTGGGGGCCCACCTCAGCTGCTTCCTGTACAGTCCTCTTGTGTGTCACTGGGGCAGAAGCACGAACTGTCAAAAGGGACACCAGAGAGGCTCATTTTTTAAGCCCCCGCCACGAAACTTTTCATCTTCTGGTCACGAAACACAGCTCTTGAAGCAAACTCAAACTATTGTAATAACTCCAAAACAAACAGTGCCTACTCCACACCAGGCACCTTTCTAAACCTTCTACGTCCACAATAACCGAGGGAGGGAGAGAGGGAGGTCCTGATACGCTTCCCCCCTTCACAGGTGAAGAAACTGAAGTTCAGAGACTGAGCAGTTTTTTCCATGGGACTGCCAATGAGGAGTGGCACAGAACAGCCAATGCTGGCACTCAGAATCTCTGCTTCTTAACCCTAACTGGACCCAGCAGAAACCCAGGACCATGAGGAATGCAGCCCCAGGACCCCAAGTGGTCTGGCTCTTTGCCCCCCACCTTAAGAGGACTCCCGTTCGACCACATTTTGGTGAGATGCATTTTCCAGACGGGCCCTGCCCTCTCAACTGGTCATTAATTTTAAGTTCCTAGTCCTGTGGGTGAGAAGAGGAGGCAGGGGCCATACGAGCCCTGGCCCATCCATCTTCGGAGGGTAAGACCAGTTTCATCTCGGAAAGAAATAAGACAGCACTCAGAGGACGCCAGCAGCTGGCCCCGCTGTTTCTCTGGGCCCCTTGCCTGTTCCTGGTGCAGGCCGCCTGGACGTAGGCCGGCAGCCTGGCACCGTCTAGAGGCCTCACTGACCACATCTGAAGTTCGTGCAGGGCCTCCGGGACAGGGGCCAGTCACTCCAGCCACTTATTTGCAGCAAAGCAAACAGAGGCTGTATTCTGTACTCTTTTTTTTTTTCCCTTTAATGTCAGCACTCCAGTGAGCAGGGCTGGAGGGGGCGGGAAGAAGCCCAATGTTCTAGACGGGCAGCAGCCTCAGAACTGACCCGAGCCCCTGACGGGTTCTTGCTTATTAAAGTCTCCTCTTTGTTCTGTCATCTGCCCTCCCAAATGGCCAGACATACACACATCACTGTTGACTCTGCATTTCTGGAGAACACCTCCCCGCCAGTTTCCAGATTATGAAACTATTCCGTGAAGATCAAATACTGTTAGGGATGCCAAAAGATGACTCATCGAAACATATCAAAACACTGCACAAAATCAGAGTTCCAAACTTGATTAACTTCCTCTGAACCTTTTAATTAACTCAGGCTGCTGAAGTCTGGGGGTAGGGGGTGACATTCACCGCTACTGAGGACAGACTGGGGTCTCTGCTAGAGTTCAGGACTTGCCCATGCAACGGAGAAGACAAACTTTGAAAGGGAGAAACCAAGCACCTTTTCCTGGATTAGAAGAAAAACTGTATATGTGGATAAACTACTACTTTTGCAAAGAGAAATTAACCCAAATTCAAATTTAATCTGAATCAGACTACTATATTAGTGTTATAACAGGAATCCAGGAAGCAATATTATTAATTATTCTATTTCTTTCTGAAAACTTTCATTGCATTTAAATGGCACAATTGTATTTAGCATAATCACTAAGGCCATTCAAAAACTCCTTAATTTTTGTAGGAAAAAAAATGAAGTCAATGTTGCAAACTAGCTCCAACTCAACTGCTGTTCCCCAAAAGAATTCATCTAAAGGAAAAAAGCCAAACCTCTATAAAACTGCCTGGCTGGTGCCTAGAACTGCTCTGTACCAGACACCCCTGCCTCACCTCTCTGGTGCTCCTCAACATTCTCCCCTAACTGGCTCACTCAAGAGACTCATTATCTCTGGGAATGGTCTGGAAATTGGATCCACTCCTGGGTGACATACATCTCCAAGAAAATGAAACGGCGAGTTATCCTCTTAGCCAGCAGCCCATCTTCTAAAGCAAGACACCAGGTCTCCTGTTTAGTCAACTGTTCATTCAATAAATACTCTGTGCCGGGGCCTGAGCGCAGCAAAGAGCAAAATGCACGCTCTGCCATCCCGAGCATTTTGTGAGGTGACACGCATAGCGACACATGGCGACAAAGGTAGGGGCGAGAGAAGGCGCTGAGTGGGTGCAACGGGGTGGAAGAGGTGGTCCCCCGAGCAGCCAGACACCCCCTTCCCACCAGACACAACCACCATATTTTGGCGGGTCCTCCAGGCCCGAACGCTGACCCTGGCCACCTCCTGCCCTTGGGACTTGCCCGTGCTGCTCATCAGGGGCCACTGTGCCCTCTGTGCAGAGCCCTTCCCCGGGCCCGGGCAGCCTGGAACCAACAGACAGCTTTGACCCCTGTTCTCAATCAGTGTAACGCTGGACCCTGACAACATCCCTGAGCCTCCTCCATAAAATGGGAATCGTCACAGCACTGAAATCATACAGTTTAAGGATGAACAGAATGAACACAGGCCAGGCACCGCGGCCGGCGCCAGGAGAGCGTCAGGTCCATGGTGCTATTCCAGAACTGTCCGACTTCCATAAACCCCACTCACATGGCCCTCAGAAAGGCTGACGCACTGGCCTAAGCTCTGACTCCTCACGTGACTGAGACCACCACCAACTCAACAGTGAGCTCAGGGGGCGACCGTGCCTTGGCTCTGAATCGTGCATACTCTGGTAACTCTCCGCACCTTGCTCTTGGCCTTCATGGTCTCAATCACAATTTGAGACTCCATAGTCAAAGTGTCGGCTCACCTGTACGAGGACGGACCCGCCTCCTCACCAGCCTCTGGTGCTCTGCGGGGCAGAGACGCATCTGTCTTGTTCACCATTACCTACTGAGTGCCCAGCACGGGGCGGGCTCCCACAGCACACACTGAGGAAGCGTCGGTGCTTGGAGAAGGAAGGAGTCACAGGGCAGGGAGAAGGCTCACAAAAAGGTGACACAGGCCCTCACAGATCTAACCAGCCTGCTCCTGTGCTGACTGAACTGAATGGAGACCTCAAGATCCCCAGGATGGTTCTGTTTCTTACCAAGGAATGTTCAGCCAGAGAAAAAAAGAAAAAAAAAAAAAAGACACAGAGCGTACCACATCTGCCTCAAGAGGGAAACAAGATAGAAGCCTGCTTTTCAAGGCCACATTTGAGGGCCAAAGGTGCAGAACAGCCAGCCCATGGGCGTGAAGCTCAAAGGAGGGAAGGGGCTGGGCTGGGGGAGGCAGAGGCATGGTCTCCGGGAACCCCCATGAGGCCTGCTGGCTTTCAGCCTCTCTCACCTTTCAAGGCATCTGGTGGCATCTGGTCATCTGTTTGGCTCAGCTCCACCCCACTACCCGCTTCATTTACCTCTTAGTTTTCCTCTTTAACCCAGAAACTTTAAAGTATGTGCATGCATATATTCCTTCATTCATTTTCTCGTCCACAAACATTTCCTGAGCACCTGCACACCACTTCCACCCCGTATGCTGAGCTGTGCTGGGACCCAAAAGGCGGAGATCACAGTCCACAGAGGGCACGCACATTAAGCCCCTGTCACCACGGCCGCCCGGGCCTTTGACCTCTTTCTCCAGAGAACTTCACCTCCAGATTGGCCTGTCCTGAAGACTTTTTCTGAAACACCCCTGCTGAGCACCAAGTCCTGGCCATCCTTTCATCTGGCCAATGAAAGCTAGTCTCTGACCACATTCCATCTCAGTTCAGCAGAGAGAGAAAGCAAGCTGTCTCTGGTTATTTACAGCTCACTGTCTTCTGAAGAAAACCTGAGGCAGCTGGATGAAAGTTGTTGATGGGAGAAAGGGGAGTCCTGCTTCTCAGAAATGACCTGCTGGGTTTTGCCTACCAAATGAAAGACCCACATTACTCAACCTGAGCACGCAGCGGAGGAACTGGCTCACCCAGCCATGCAAAGGTGTGGTATTGAGGGGCTTTACAAAAGGTCAGGCCCTGTGGCCAGTGATTATGTGCAAACGGTTGCTGCCAAGTTATTTATGCCACAATCTGGAAACAATCTCACATCCAATAATAGGATGATTACATAAACATGATTGGAGTAGGAAATGGCAACCCACTCTAGTATTCTTGCCTGGAAAATCCCACGGTCAGAGGAGCCTGGTGGGCTACGGCCCATAGGATCACTAAGAGTTGGACACAACTGAGCGACGAAGCACACACAGAAAAAATGACAAGTTGACAGAATGGAGTATTATTCAGCTATCAAAATTATGTTTAAGCAGTTTTTTTAGTCACATGTTTGTTTCCTTAACATTTAGGTTTTTAAAATGGGGGCATTTAATAGCCTATATTCAGAATGAGCTCTTCTACATAAAACAGAATGAGGTGGGTACAACTGTGATCATCCTCATATCCGAGGTGGGAAACTAAGGCTTGGGCTTATGATAGATTCCAAAGTCACTACACCTCTAACCTCTATGTTGTACTGCCTCCCTGGAAGCAGAGAGAAGAGAGAATACAGACAGACCTTTTCTTTAAAAGACTTTTTTTCTTTAAAAAAAGAAAAGAAAAAAGAAAATCACTTCAAATGAACTTAGTTTCCCATCCCAGAATCCATCAGTTTAGAATAATGCAAACCACCCATTCAGACTCCATCTGAAATATTCTATTTCTCCTTAAAAAACAAACAAACAAAAGAAAAAAACAATTATTATTTTAAAACAAAAATCGTAAACAATTTTTTTCCCCCAGCTGTGCTGTATAGCATGTGGGGTCCTAGTTTCCCAACCAGGGATCAAACCCATGACCCCTGAAGTGGAAGCATGAGTCCCAATTACCAGGGAAGTCCCCCATTTCTTGTCTTAAAAAAAAAAAACCACAACAGTCTAATGATTCCTGAGCTTGACTCTCATCTTTACAATGGAGCAGTCTGAGAAGTCTGTAACTTACAAAAAGAAGGGGACATAAACATTCTGAAATGCTGAGGCAGGTTATATAGAGGCCAAGTGTGGAGTGCCCTGGCCCCCGAGTGCTTGGCCCCATCTCCCAGCGTGGCCAGCCGCACCCTCGGCTCACAGAGCTGTTCTGACAGAACCCTCTCCCATTCACACTCCCCTGCCTGGTCACAAGCAGCAGGGAGACAGGGGCTTTTCTCCAGCCCGGCACTTGAGTGGCACATGACCTTGACTCTGGGCATCTGCTGCCCTCCACCAACCGCTCTTGCCCAGGGAAGATGGCACAGGACATTCCCGTGACTGTTGCCTGACAGGCAGGGAAGAGATGTGAGGCTTTCAACCAGAATCGCAGCTGGGCTGGGGCCCGAGAGCAGCTCAAACACAGGCTAACACGGGGCTGGGGGAGACACGGGCCTGCAGAGAAGACAAGGCAGGTTGCTGACAATGTTGCCCATTATTTCATTCTGGCCTTGGTGGGCCTCAGTTTCCCATCTGCAAAAGTGCAACAAGAAAACGTCACGGGTTCTTGTGATGTTCAGACTTTAAAAAATGGAAATAATGCCATGAGTATTAATTAGTAAGGTGAATAGCTGAAGTCTGACTGAGTACTTTGAGGGACGTGGTATTTAATGGGGGATGCTTAAACACTTACTAGGTTTGGTGACCCTGGACAAACGACTTAAGCTTCTTTCAGACTCTATTTCTGTCTGTGAAAATGAGATGATCATAGTAAGATCTGCTCTCATGACAGTGCCCTGTTGGTTAACCAACAAGGACTTACTGTATAGCACAGGCAGCTTTACTCAATATTCTGTAAGAATCCCTATCAGTAAAGAATCTGAAAAAGAATGAATACATGTATATGTATAGCTGAGTCACTTGGTTGTACACCTGGAACACAACATTGTAAATTGATTACATGCCAATAAAAATTAAAAAGTAAAAAAAATTATGAATGCACAAGATGTGCCTGCCCTGCATTTGTTAATCCCTGTGACCCCCGGTGGCAGACTCCGGGTAATGCGCCTCTTTTTCAGGTTGAGGAACAGAGCACAAGCCTAACCAGAGCTGGCAGGACTGCACTCACGGCTCACCTCTGCCCTCCCCCTCACCTCTCCGCTCTGTGTGGCACTGCCTTCTTCCTTTCTGAATGACTGTGGTCTGTGTTTTGTACCACTGATAAGACAAGTGGCACCAGAAAAAAAAACCAAACAACAAAAAAAAGAAACACAACAAAACCCACCGCTTCTTTCTTCTTCCCTCCCTACAAATTATTTTTAAACATCTGTGGTTATGACAGCAGCAAATCAGCAAGCACTCAGCGGCTGCCCCGTTATCGGAACCCATTTCCCTGTGGCCGTCTCTTCCTCAGCAGTTCTTGTCATCGCTGGACACCAGAACACCCGCGGGGGAACGCCGGGCCCAGCAAGTGGCGATGGCTGGTGTGCAAAGGTTACAGGTTTTAAAATAAGAAGTTCCTCCTGCAGAGAACTGATCACCCAATCAAGCTGAGATCTAGAGACAAAGTCAGTTAAAAATCATAAAAACAGGCAGGCTGGGAGTGTGGCGGGGGGCAGGGAGAGCTGAGCAAGGAGGAGTCAAGGAAACTAAGTTTTCTAACCATAAAAAAGTTAAAACTGTCCATTATTAAGAAACCTTGCCAAAGAATCTCTGCAGTGATGAGGAAGAATGAAGCACAAAATACTAGAAAGTTCTGGAAGAATACACATGAAATGGCAGTTTCCTCTGAGACATCCGACTATTTTACTCAGAAGGTTAACATTAAAAGAAGACGACAGGACGATTTCTAAAGCTCTCCTACACATGATGTTTGGGAGCAGGTTATCAACATCTCCCCCATTCCTATATGAGAAAATAGAGGCCGTAAGGTGAAGGGGCTTGCTCGAGGCCAAGAACTATATGACAGTAGAACCAAAATGCCTTTCTTCCAAATCCCAATCTGGAGACATCAAGGTTCTAGGGGTGGCACAAAGCAGACAGGAACTCCAAATTTGCTGGGCTGGACTTATGAACCAAGAACAATCGGCCACCTTAGAAAAGATTCTAATCCCCCCACAGCAGGCCCAAGGTCTGATCCACCAGCTCCAGGAGCCCCACTTCACTGTGTATTCCCCCTAAACAAGAATATTCTCATAGAACCACAAAAGTTATCAAAACTGAAAATTAACATCGATCGAGTATTACTACCTACTCAACAGATCTTTTTGAAATTTTACTGACTGTCTCACTGATGTCTTTGAAAGCAAATGCAAAAAAAAAAAAACCAACTTCTGCTCTCAGATCCAGTCTGGGAAGTCCATGTTCCATTTAGCTACCCTGTCTCTTCATCCTTCTCTAATCTGAAATGGAGTTCCTGGGTCTTTAACGACACTGTTGACGAGTACAGGCCATTTATTTTACAGAATCTTCTCAGTCCGAGTGCGTCTGATGCTTCCTCGTAATTGGGCCAGGAACCAGAGGCCAGCCCAGCAGCGCGGAGCTCCTTATTATTCCATCTCCCACCTGCTCAGTGGGCCCAAGCGGGCGCGTGAGACCTACTGTCCTATTCCCGGAATGTTAACTGTGATCTCTTGGTGGAGGGACCACCTGCCAGCGTTCTCTAGTATCTCTCTAATAAATCAAAAAGTATCTTGGGAAGACATCTATGCTGCTTCACAGCCTACTTTCCCATTCGTTTTAGCATCCATCAATGATCCTTAAAACAATACTACCAGTATGATGGCCAAACACAGATTTCTTTTAATCTTCCTCATTATTGATGTATTTATTATTTTCTGTTTAAAAACAAAACAAAACAAAACTTTCCCCTCTCCCTTATTTATTTATTTATTCAATTATCAGTATAGGTTCATGAGTTATTTTATTCTATGGGTTGTAATCATGATTTATCTGATCCTCAAATTCTCCCAGATTTGATCAGTAGGCGCCCCTTCAAACTGACTCCTGTGACCTTCACGCAGACACGACTGTCATTCTCTGTACACGTCCTCACATTCGGGCAGAGCAGGATGTTCCAAGCACACCTGTAAATTTCCTACCCCAGGCCCAGAACCAGCCCTTTCTCCAAGGAGTCCTGGTTCTCTGCATGTTAACAACCATGAAGTCTGTTCATGGCTATTAGTTAGAGCTGGGAAACATATATGTATAAATGTGAACACATGGGGACTTTCCTGGTGGTCCAGTGGCTAAGATCCGCGCTCCCAATGTAAGGGACCTACCGGCCTGGAGGGTCAGGGAACTAGATCTCTGGTCAGGGAACTAGATCCCACCGGCCACGACTAAAAAGATCTTGCATGCCACAACTAAGATCTGGAGCAGCTAAATAAATGTTTTTAAAAATAATAAAAAATGTAAATAGATGGACACACATGCATCTATTTCTGTACCTACATATAAAAAAAACCATGAGTTCATCCAGATGACTCCAATTCCAATTGAAGTAGAGAGGGTTTCCCAGGTGGCTCAATGGTAAAAAAAATCCTCCTGACAATTCATGGGACATGGGTTCGATTCCTTGGTTGGGAAGACCCCCTGGAGACGGAAATTAAAACCCACTCTAGTATTCTTGCCCGAAAAATCTCACGGACAGAGGAGCCTGATGGGCTACAGTCCATGGGGTCACAAACAGTCAGACACGACTGAGCGACTAAAACAACAAGGGCAACTAACAAACTCCCCTTTCTGGCAATAAAAAAATACGAGTCTCATTATCCACAATATATTTGCCTATTTGCTCCATCCAGGGCTTCCCTGGTGGCTCAGATAGTATCCTAGAATAAAGAGTAAGTAAGTTTCAGAATTTCTAACCTACACCACTGTAAAAAACAAACCTAACTCAAGTTCAATATTTGTTTACAGCTATTTTTTTAGTCTGAGGGTCTATAGACAAAACAGTGCATTCAAGAGCCACATGGGGTTATCTTCTTAGCCCTGCCTCAGTCATGTCCTTGTCTGAAATACAGCATTTAACACGTCTTAAAATAAAACTGCAAATGAGTGAACCAAGGCTCTGACACAGGACAGGGGCTCCCCGTCTCCTCGGGCAATGGCTTCCCTCTAGTTGACTGGTCCTTTAGAAACCTGGGAGGTGTGCAACAATGCAGATGCCAGCCACTCTGAGCTGTTCTGATTCAGTAAATCTGAGTAGAACCAAGGAACCTGTATTTCAAATGTTCCCTGAGGGAGTCTGATATCCTCTTGGGAAACCACTGGCTGTAAGAACAGAAACCTAAAAAAGCAAGGCCCTGATCTCATGTCTGGCTGGCTTGCACCAAGCTCCAGCCTCACGGGGCCACGGTCCCCACCCTGCTGGCCGCCTGCAGGCGCTGCTTCTCTGGCCCACAATACTCTCACCTCCTTCTACCACCTGGCAAATACCTATTCTTCAAAATCCAACTCAGATGTCTCCTCCTCTCTGAAGCCTTCCCAATTCTCCAAAGACAGCCAGACCCCAAGTTCCCTGAGCTCTCAGAACAGTTTGCTTTCGATTGTCGAATAATTCACACATATTGAAAAACAGACCAGCACAACACGACAGCTTTGTCAATAGCCCTCTGTTACAGCTTCCCTCACAAGCAGGATTATCTCTGCCTGTCTTTTCCATTGGCAAGGAGGCTTCTTCTTCCCGTGACGATCTCCAGGCATGAGATCTGGAGCACGGCAGGTGCTCCAAAAATGGTCTTAAGATTATTTTCAGCATTAATTCTGTGGTTCAAAGACAGCCTAAGTACTTTTCCATGACTCGTCAGAACAGACTGAGAAAAGTCAGGATTGCCAAAGATTCTCTGCTCAGTAATTCACATCTCAAGATGAAGTCCATGTCTTCCTGGTCTGGGCTAAACCTGCGTGTTATTGTTCATGCTGGTAAGTGAATGCTGTTTCCATACGAGACTCAATTATTTTTAGCACTCCTGTTATGATAAACTCACAGTAACCTCAAAAAGAACAAATCAAAGTCAACTTTTTGCCACAGGAAACCAGCTCACACTTAATGTTTTGCAACATGCCATGGGAGAATAATAAAAAGATGAGACCTTTTGCTCACAGATGGTGAGGCTGACTCTCGAGATAGTGGAAAATGCAGCAGGAAGTGTGCAGTCTGGCCACTATCTTATGAAGTAAACTGGAAAAACACTCACACCCCAACAAAGCAAACACATGCACACGGACAGCAGGGCAACTGTTTCACAGGGGCTGGACGGTGAATGGGGTGAGGGCCGTCTACATGTGCGGGGCAGGCCAGAGCTGGGTGACACTGGTATCAAAAGCCTGATGGGTGCCCAGGGGAGTAGGCAGGCAAGAGGAGCCTGTGGGGACACCAGAGGGAGGGGGGAAGAAATGACCAGACAGGCAAACCAGTCACTCACGTATAAACTATTTGTCGGGCACCTACTAAGTGTTCCATTTGGGTTCTCTGCAAGGTATCCTCATGTATGTATCACAGTCAAGTTCTCTGACCTTGCACTCTGACCTCACTAGGAATTCCTAAGGCATCATCAGGTGTATCAGTCACATTCCTAGAAAGGCTCTTGGGAACAAATTCCAAGGACTGAGAAAAGCTGAAAACAACTTACATTTGGTAAGACTAGTCACAAAAGACCAGAGAAACACATTTTGCAGCCAACAAGACAAATGAGGTCATTCTATGTATGCTCCAAGATCTCTTCTGAAGCACTTAAGGCCATCAAGTAAAAGAAAGCAAGTCGCTTAACACTTACAAGCTGAATTCTGGCAGAAGTCTGAGCTGCCGGCCAGACTCCCCTAGGGAAAGAGATCATGAGAGCCATTGCCCTCCACTTCCAGAAGCTCAGTCCAGTCCTTAATCAAGGAGTTAATCACATGTGAAAAGCCCCCAGAAAGCTAACCAGACCCTGATGCTCACTGCTGGAACACTCCTAAGAGTTCCAGTTGCAGCATATCTGGAAAGACACGCAGGGCACAGGATGACCCATGAGGGCAAAACAAAACAAAACATCAGGAATATGCATGTGACAACATGCAAGTCAGGATGCGTCACCTGCTGCAAAGAGAAAAGCGAAGGCTGTGCTGGATATCTGGAAAACTCAGCAAGAGCACTGTGCGTGTGTGCGTGTGCGTGCATGTGTGTGTGCGGCGCAGGGTGGGCGCAGACGTGCGGTGTGTGTGTGTGTGTGTGTGTCGTAGGGTGGGCGCGGACGTGCGGGGGGTGTGTGTGTGTGGTGTGGGGTGGGTGCGGATGTGTGGGGGGTGTGTGTGTGTACGTGTGGCGCAGGGTGGGCGCGGGCGTGCGGGGGTGTGTGTGTGTGTGGTGTGGGGTGGGTGCGGATGTGTGGGGGGTGTGTGTGTGTGCGTGTGGCGCAGGGTGGGCGCGGGCGTGCGTGTGTGTGTGTGTGTGTGTGTGTGTGGCGCGGGGTGGGTGCGGATGTGTGGTGTGTGTGTGGTGCGGGGTGGGCGCGGACGTGCGGGTGTGTGTGTGTGTCTCACGGCATGGGCACAGACGTGCGTGGTGTGTGTGTGCGCACGTGGTGCGGACGTGCAGGTGTGTGTGTGGCGTGGGGTGGGGTGTGGACGTGTGGGGTGGGGGGGGCGGCGCGGGGTGGGTGCAGACGTGTGCGGTGTGTGTGCGTGTGGCGTGGGGTGGACGCGGACGTGCATGGTTTTAGACCTGGGTTTTAGGCCTGATATTGCCACTGGTGTGCTCTATAGCCAGGAGGAGGAGGAGGAGTCACTTCCCTTCTAGGTCTCCTTATAAGCTCGGAAGTGGACTAATTAGAACTGAGAAGTGGGCTCATCTGTATGCCCAGAGAGGACCGCAGGCAGTGCTGTCGAGAGGATTCTGAGGCTCTGAGAGAAGCGGCCGGCCAACGAGGAGGCTTTCTTAGCCACGTCTGCCACAGGGGTTGAGGGAAGAGTGGGAAGCACACAGCTGCCAGCCTTGACCAAGATGGTATGACATGTGGAGTCAGTCGCCTCCTTTTTTAAAATTCCCTATTACAAAACTATGGACATTTCCCTCATGGCTGAGATGGTGAAGAATCTGCCTGCAATGCAGGAGACCTGGGCTAGATCCCTGGGTTGGGATGATCCCCTGGAGAAGGAAATGGCAATCCATTCCGGTATTCTTGCCTGGAGAATCCCATGGACAGAGGAGCCTGGCAGGCTACAGTCCATGGGTTCGCAGAGTCAGACACGACTCAACGACTCACACACATACACGTTACAAAACTATACACACGGACTTCCCTGGCGGTCCAGTGGTTAAGAATCTGCCTGCCGATGCAGGGTACCTGGGTTTGATTCCTGGTCTGGGAAGATTCTACATGCCGCAGAGCAACCAAGTCTGTGAGCCACAACTACTGAGCCCTCATTCTAGAGCCCATGCTATGCAACAAGAAACACCACCACAATAAAAAGCCCATGCACCACAACTAGAGAGTAGCCCCCATTCTCTGCAACTAGAGAAAGCAAAAACGCAGCAACGAAGACCAAATGCAGCCAAAAAGAAAAAAAAAAAAAAAACTACACATAAAAATGGTTAAGGTGATAAACTTTATGGTGCATGTTTTTATCATAATAAAGAAACTAACTGTATCATTATTAGTTATGAACATAGTCTTAATCTCCAAATGCAAAGCTTTGAAACTAAAAAGAGAATTAGTTACCATTTAGAAGAGGGAAGTAAACACGTGAAACAGGCAAAAAAACTAAAGCCCGACAGGATTGCTGCTATGATAATACCTACTCAAGTATAGAATTCAGGGTAAACTGAGTCAACCCTAACACTGTACTATACACCAGCAAGTACCTCCAGCCTCCAAGCACACAGCTAGATTAGACAGGTCTCTAGGACTTGCTCTGGGCTAAGCCTCTTGCACGGGTATCATCCAAGACTCACAAAAGCCCTCTGAGGCCAGCACTGTCAACACCCCCATGGTCAGAGGGGAATCTGAGGGAGCCTCTAGGAATTGAAGTCTGTGGCTCAACCTCATCCACTTGGGAAAAAAAAATTGACAGAGCCAGGACTGGAAGGCAGGTCTGTTTTGATTGCAAAGCAGCAGTTCTGAATAACCGTGTACCACTGCCTGCTATGTCCCTCATAATATAAAGCTCCTGCTTCTTCCTCAAGTCCTGTTGTTTCCCCAGCCCCTTGTAACTTCTGATGGTGATGGTCAGCAGAGTCTTTTGGGATGAATTATACACCTTCCCCCATCCGGTCTCCAGGGCACAAGTCCTGCCTCCCCATCTCAGTGACAGGCTCCTGAGGACAGGGAGGGCCACGGGCCTGTGTCTTTACCAGTCTACCCCTTATGTGTACAGAGGGGTGTACAGCAGCATCTTCGTGTGCGTGCGGCGAGGATCCAACAAGCTAACACTCACAGGGCACTGAGAGTGGAGCACGGATGCTCTTATTACCTGGTGCCTCATAAGGTATTTAATCCATTAGATTTCAAAGACCCGGCTGCTCAGGTCCCACCTCTCTTACACCTGCATCTGGTGTCCTCTTGGGCTTCCCAGGTGACGTGAGTGGTGAAGAACACAGCTGCCAACGCAGGGGAGATGTAAGAGATGCAGGTTCGATCCCCGGGTTGGGAAGATCCCTGGAGGAGGGCATGGCAGCCCGCTCCAGTATCCTGCCTGGAGACTCCCATGGACAGAGGAGCCTGGCGGCTGCAGTCCACAGGGTCACAGAGTCAGACATGACTGAGAGGCTTTCACTCGGTGTCCTCTTAAGGCAAACACGAGCCTCTCTGGGTCTCTGCCTCCTCACCCCCAGAAACCAAACTGGGGATAATTCCTACCTTGTCCATCTCACCAGGGAGATGTGATGAGGAGATGGACAAGAAAGTACTCTGGAAACTGCAAAAGGGTTGTAGATCAGGGTCTCTCAACTGCAACACTGCTGACTCTGGGGGCCAGAGCACTCTGTCCTGGGGGCTGTCTTAAGATATGAAGCAACATCTCAACTCTCTCCCAACCCCAACCCCAGTCAGAACAACCAAAAATGTCTCCAGACACTTACTTGCCTTGAGGGCAAGACTGCCCCTGGCTGAGGATCCCCAGGTTATGGTAAACTCAAATACTAGCTGACTCCCCTTATAAGTGGCAGTTAGAAACACCGAGGCTATGCCCAAACCTCTGCAAATTAACAGCTGTTTACAGAGGGGTGTCTATGTCCCAGCATTGAGGAGGGAGAGTTGAGAAGCACATCCCCAAAAGTACAAAACTGTCAAGGTGATTCTTTTTCTTCGGGCTTTTCTGGTATTTTCTGTAACAGATATGGATTATTTTTATGCTAACAAACCCATGTGATTTACATACTTGCTCACCTTGAGAACAAGAGGAACCTCAATTTTTCTGTGCCTTAGCTCTCTTGTCTGTGAACTAAGGGATAACACATCAACTCCCACTGGCTCTTGCTAGTAAGCACTCAATGTTCATGATTACTGTTTTAAAAATAAAATTAAAAAATTAAAGTACAGGGACTTTCCTGGAGTCCAGTGGTTAAGACTCTGTGCTTCCAATGCAGAGGGCAAGAGTGCGAGCCCTGGTCAGGGAACCAAGATCCCACATTCCGCGGGTATTTTAAAAAATAATAATAATAAAGTGTCAAGCACAAGAACACTGAGATGGCAACCAACACCCACCTAAGGCCCTCTGAACATTGGCAGTGATGGTGAGAGATGGGAGAAAATCTCTCAGGCGAGGAACGCTGGTTTTGAGCAGGAAGAACTCTGAAGAGGGAAAAGTGGTGATGACAGGAGCTTGATTTCTAACACTGTTATCTTGGGCTCAAGTTCAGAAAGCAGTTCATTTCAACACATAATTTAAAATAAGCAGAAATCGTAAAGAAACTAGAGCTCAATGATGGGCCTCCTCTCTGTTCACTCTGTTGTCCTAAGTGACCACTTAGAACCAACTAAGGGGGAACTTGGCTCAGGGCAACCTCAAGGAACCTTCTGGGCTCTGCAGCCTCATGTGCAGAAATGAGAGCACAAAGCGCATGCCAAGAAACTGCTTTCAGGGCTCACCTTGAAGGAGGAAGTAATCCGGAGTCGTGCGCTTCAGAGCTGCCTTTGCTTTATCACTGCTCCAGTCCACTTCCAGCGCCTCTTTGACGGAGCAGAAGACCACCTTCTGTTTAAAAAAAAAAAAAAAAAAAGACAAGATTGTTTAGGGATAAAATCGTGAAAGTCGCTCAGTCGTGTCCAACTCTTTGTGACACCATGGACAATACAGTCCATGGAATTCTCCAGGCCAGAATACAGGAGTGGGTAGCCGTTCCCTTCTCCAGGGGATCTTCCCAACCCAGGGATCGAACCCAGGTCTCCAGCATGGTGGATTCTTTACCAACTGAGCCACAAGGGAAGCCCAAGGATAAAATACATTGACTTCAAATCACCAGGCAGTAACACCACCATTACTAGGTTTCCTTGTTCACTAAGAAGCTGCTGCTGCTAAGTCACTTCAGTCATGTCCGACTCTGTGCAACCCCATAGATGGCAGCCCACCAGGCTCCCCCGTCCCTGGGATTCTCCAGGCAAGAACACTGGAGTGGGTTGCCATTTCTTTCTCCAATGCAGGGATGTAAAAAGTGAAAGTGAAGTTACTCAGTCGTGTCCAACTCTTGGCAACCCCATGGACTGCAGCATACCAGGCTCCTCCGTCCATGGGATTTTCCAGGCAAGAATACTGGATGGGGTGCCATTGCCTTCTCCGAAAAGAAGCTGAGGCCCACTCAAATCCAATAAACACTTCCTGAGCACTTACTGTGAGCTCCCCTGGGCACTGGGGTCACAGAGATCAATGCTATGGACTCCCTGCACTGCAGGAAGACAGAGCAAAGCTCTGTCCATTCTGACTCTGGAGGTATTTACGCCATGGAAATTCCTTCACAAGTGACCAATAAAATGTGTCTAAAGATACTCAATGAAATATTCTCTGTGTTAGTAAACAGACAAACAACAATACCCATGAATAACAGCATTCCTTCTCCCTACGGCAGGAAGAAAGACAGTTGATTCCTAGTAACCTACATCAAATTTTCTTTTAAAAATGCCATGAGAGATATATGTTAAAACACAAACAACTAATTATGAATAAGAAAATAGTTTTCTTTCCCTTTCCTAAACAATGAAGTCCAAAAGCCATTTTCTGGGACTGAAGGACAGGGAAAGAACGTGTGTGTGGAGAGCTGATGGCTGGACTGGAGGGGGCAGGGCAGGGCAGGGCAAGGAGGGCATCCTCAGAGGGCAGCAGCAGGAGCCCGATCACATCCAAGGACTTGATGCGACAAGAAAATACACTGAGAATCTGGGCAGCAAGGCTTCACTGTCAGAGAAGAAGAGAATCAGAACTGTGGAAACAGAGAGAATTAGAATGAAGCCTGTGGTGAGAGTTACTGCCGTGAACTCATTTTCCATATATACAGACAGATAAAGAAATAAATGCAAATGCAAGTGTATGTGTACACATACAAATATTTACCTGCTGTGTACACTGAGAAAGTCTAAAAGCAATGATACTCTAGCAGCAATAAGCACATCTAAAACACAGAGTCTGGTTTCTAATCACCACTAAAAGACGCATTTCTCCTTGGAGAAATGACTGATTGCAAAGCTGCAACATGAGAGGAGCCTGAGACAGGAAAAGTGCCCCAAAGAATGATGGAACATGTCGAGGTAACAATTCAGCTTAAAGAAACTTCCACTGGTCAAATCTGGACCAATCTGAGGATAAAAGTAAAGAATAATAGATAGTACTTTTAAGTAAACTATAATCCTTTAGATCTAAAATTAGCTAATGAGCAAAGTTTTTTAAGGAATGAAGTATTTATATATTTTCAAAATACTTCTCCACAAAATACCTATTAGTCACACAGGGATAAAAAAAATTGTTTTCAAAAGACTAATATGGAAAGTAACCTTACTCAAATGATCAAATTAACACAACCAGTAAAGCAGCTCATGGAAACCACGCACCAGACCACAGGACGCAATGAGAAGCATCCATGTCGTGGTATTTTTGCCAAAGATGTGTAGCAAGAGTCTAATTACAAGGAACATCAGAGGAATCCAAACTAAGAGACATTTTACAAAATAACTGGCTTGCAACCTTTAGATGTCATGAAAATCTAGTTGCATCCCATTCTGACCCGGATCCTTTTGCTGTTAGGACATGACTGGAATAACCAGCAAACCCTAAACAGGGTCTGAGGATTTAGACGGCAGTGACTTATCCAGATATTTTTCCTGACTGTGATGGCTGGTTTCTGATCACGGAGAATACCTTATTTGAGAAAATACAGACTAAAATATGTGGGAGTAAGGCAGTGGCACCTTATCCTCATCTAGTTGTCAGCTACTTCTACCAAGTTTAAGCTAGTACATGTGTGTGTGCAAGTGTATAAACCTTCAGACTTACAGAGGTGTGTGTCTTCCTTTCTTCCCTCTACCGACCCCCACCCCCACAGCAAAAAGAAAAATAAAACAGAAGGAAGACAACAATGGCGCAATTTATAGGCTAAGGGAGCCAAGACCCATTAGCTGCCAGGCAGTTCCCACAGCTGCAGATCAAAATGGACCTGAAAGGTGAAAACACAAACTGCTGGTGAAAATGAAAAACAGCCATGGTGTGTAAAGTGGCTTTCCGTCTCCCCATGATCACTCCTCTGGGGTTTAGGCCCACTGTAAGAGCTAGGATACAGGATGGCTGTACTGCCCTCAAACCTTTTGGCCAATGGGTCTGTCTGACCTTAGAAGTTAAGTCATGCAGTCAACCAGAGGGACATTTAGTGCTTGATATAGACTTGCCAGCCCCTTCTTAACAAGTCTTACCACACAGATCAAGCCATCAGTAGTACGACCTGGAGATGCCATCACAATAAGGAAACGTCTTACCAGGTTTCAAAACCCACCAAGACTTTCATTCAAAATTTTTGTAGTTTGCCTGGCTAAGTAAGACCAATGCTAAGAATCCACTGATTTGTTAAGCCATTATATGAAGAATAAGGGGGAAAAAAGTTGGTTCTAGAATCAGTCTGAGACAGGCCTGCCTCTAACGCTCTCAGGGCCTGAGGGTAAGAGTACAAATGAAAACCCATATATCATGTCTACATATTCAGTTATAAATCACACTAATAAGCTATTAAGTATATTATATTCTCCAGCCTTGACAAATAAACCTCCTTCACAACCACCTGGAAAACTAGGTTCAAATTTGGAATTCTCACACTCTGTGGGAGTCCTGTGCCACAGGAGGTACCCTGGGAAGGTCGCCCCCGTCTCATTCTGGCTCACCCACAACATAAGGAGCTTTGAACCTGATTTTGCACAAGGTTTTGCCCATCCTTCCCTACCAAAACATCCAATCCTCAGGCCGAGGCATTCAGACGCTGTGGTAAGGTCCACACTCCAGAGGCAGACAGGGAAGCAGCCTAGAAAGTGAGCCTGAGGCTATCTGGCCAGGAGATTCCAGGGGTCCAGGTACCCAGAATGGGGTTCAGAACTGGGGGCAAGGCTATGGGACCCAGGCAGATGTACCTTCCTGATCTCATGGGATCCTTACCCTGTGAGGGGAATGGCTGGAGGAAGGCCGGAGTGGGACCTTCTAGAGCACCACGGCCAAGGGTAGAGGCCCTCTGCCCTTCCCAACTTCACGGCAGATTTGGTCCCAGTTCTGCCACTAGTCTTTGACTGTAGACCAATGACTTCACCTCTCTTGGGTCTGTGGCAGACAACTTTTGGAGAAGTTTCCTGGGATCTAAGGAGGAGGCCCCTGTGGCCTTGGCTTTAATGTGTACCCCACCAGCACAGGTGACAGAGTCTGAGATGGTCACACGACCCAAGCCAGGCCCACCAGATTCCTTAATCAAGAATATGAAAGCTGGAAATAGAGACACATTCATGGCAGAACTCTAAAGAGAGAGGCCAGATTCCTGTTGCCTCCAGGGCCTCCCAGCTGCCCTGGTTTTTTCCTCTTCTCAGATCACAGGAATAAAACTCCATGCTTCTTGGGCTACTGCAGCCTGCCTCCAATTAATGCCCCCTTTTTTGGTTCAAAGTATCCAAATTCTACTATTGTGGCTCATAACAAAAATAAAACTTAACCAAGCTGCCTAATCTGTAGTAGAACAGATGCAAAAGGCGGTGCCTGCCTTACCCACCTCACTGGCGTCGAGTTTATAAAGAGAAAAGGCTGCCTGATACCGCTTTCAGGGAGTAAAGAGCCTTCAGATGAAGCAGCCACAAAGCCTGCCAGGTAGCAGCCGCTACCATTCCCCCAAACGAAGTAACCCCTCCTGTTTCACCATGCCCTCAGCTCATGAATCCCTGTCTGGTAGGCCTCACCCACTCCCCTCCACTGTCCATTTTCCTTCCTGATCATTCTGGGCCTTGAGGATTTCAATCTGAGAGTCTAGTTAAGACTAATAACAAGCCTTCTTATACTGGGTAGCAGCTTCCTGATGCAGAGACCACAGTGAAAGGCACAGCATTGAATGGAGCAGAATTTTCAACAAATACCCAGGAACTGATAAGACCCACCTGCCTTTCATTTGCCAAAAAGCCCAACAATAAATATAAAAGATGAATTCTCCACACAGTCTATCAGCTATCAAATTATGGGGTTGTGCTGAGCCATTTAGATAGTGGGAGACTGCAATAACCTCTCTGCAAGAGGAAACTGGCTCAACAGATCACGGCAAGGCAAAGCGAGGAAGACCTACCAGACAGCCACTTAAAAATCATGTTCTCCAATTGTATGCCAACTACAGCTCAATAAATAAAATAGAGTAGAACAGAAGCATGCTCTCCAAAGGAGACACAAAGATTTGAGGAGTGCTTATGAAAACACACGGAGTGAAAAAAGGAAAGACAACACATATATATATATGCCACATACATTAGGTCATTATGTATGTCTTGCATATATTTACATATATTAACTAGCACTCCAATTTATTATGCACATGCATAAAAAGAATAGTGACATTACTGGGTAGCAAGATTCACATTTTCTCAGTTTGTTCTATATTTTCCACATTGGAACTTGTGAAACCATTTTGTTTTCTGTGGGTTTTTTTTTTGGCTGTGCCGCATAGCATGTGGGATCTTAGTTCCCCAACCGGGGATCAAATCCATGCCTCCTGCAATGGAAGCATGGAATCTTAACCACTGGACCACTGGGGAAGTACCCTATTTTATTTTTAAAAATCAGGCTGAACATCTATAAGAAGTGATAAAGATCTGGATGTAAAGCAGCATGTAAATCAGAATTGAAACAACTTTTAAACTACAGATTTCGAGGTCTAATTTCCACACCTACTTATCAGAGACTATAGTTTTCAAAAGCATTTTAACAACTGACAACCACAACCCGAGACAGTTTTCACACTCGGCAGAGTGGCAAAAGAGCCCCAAGTTACCAAATGTTACTGTTACATGCTGCTGGGTTGGAATGTAAATAGAGAAAATGCCTTAAGACTTACTTTTTTAGAGTCTGGTGAAGTTGAAGGTGTGCACATTCTAATTCTCCTATGCCCTAGAGAAATCACACACCTACCCAAAGAGATTATCTATGCACGCACGTAACACTGACTGCAACACAATTTGTAACGGCAAAAACTTACATAGCTAAATGCCTATTAACAGGAGAATAAATAGTAATGTTTTCACACAACAAATACTCTGTGGTCAAAACAAATAAACAAAAAACCCACCGATAAAACTGTCTTGCAATGACTGTTGTCCAGGAGAACTTGCAATGATGACAAAAACACTCTGTATATGGGTGCTTTGCAATATGGATGCCACAGGCCGTGTGTGGTTACTGAGCATGTGAAATGTGGCTAGTGAGACTGCAGAACTAAATTTTTAAATTAAATTTTATTAATTTTAATTTGAATGGCCACACGCGGCTGGTGGCTACCATAATGGACAAAAGCTCCAGACCTACACACAAACACAGATGGCCTCACAAAGCTGCTCTTAAAAAGCATGTGGAATGGAGGAGGAAATGGCAACCCACTCCAGTATTCTTGCCTGGAGAATCCCGTGGACAGGGGAGCCTGGCAGACTACAGTCCATGGGGTCTCAAAGAGCTGGACATGACTTAGCAACTACACAGATATAGGAGAGACAGAAGTGTGATGGGACAAATTATGTGTATAGGATTAAGAGATGAAAA
Source organism: Capra hircus (assembly GCF_001704415.2). Classification (NCBI taxonomy): domain Eukaryota; kingdom Metazoa; phylum Chordata; class Mammalia; order Artiodactyla; family Bovidae; genus Capra; species Capra hircus. The sequence goes on along the minus strand of NC_030825.1, from coordinate 55,231,709 downwards.
ACTCCTATTTATAAAACAGCAGCAAGTTTATATTGTATCAGATAAAGAATTACAGCCATTATTGTATAATAACATTTGGTAGAGTATAATATGTAAAATACTGAATCACTGTGCTGTACACCTGATAGTATAATATTGTAAATCTACTGCAATTAAGAATAAAAAACTAAAAAAATAAAAGGTGAATTTCCCACAGAGAATTGTTAAGATTGTATTTTCTGGATGGTACAAGCCACCAGACATTTAATAAAGGGAGTATCTATGAACAACAAGAACAAAAAAGCATGTGAAACCAATTTTTAAGAAATTAAAAAGCACGCCAAACAATTCTGTATTGCTTGGAAACATAGTCGAGCAGGAAGAAGAAATGCATGGGAATGAGAAACATGACTGAGGACAGTGGTTACTCATGTGGGCGAGGGGCATCCAAGTGGCCGCAACCACCCAATAGTGTTTTCTGCTTTAAACTGGGTGGTGGTTTCATGGTGGTTTCTCTCTACATTCTTAATTTCTACCCTACAACATCACCTAGTAAGCATTATTCCATTGTTGAGATTACAAACACATGATGAAAACACCATGCCAAGCCGGCCTATATCCACTCTCTGGACACCTTAGTAAATCCTCAAAAGTGTGCCAGCAGACCTGAGGAGACAGAGAAAGAACACGCAGATCGGTGCAAGCGTCCTGGAGACCTTCCGCTTATTAAGGTGGACAGTGTTTGCTTGAGTGTTGTGTTTTATGACTTGCACTGATGTCACATGATTTTTGTGTCTCAAATATCACACACACACACTGTGCTGTGATGCTGGCAGGGACTTCTATTCCTCATCCATAGAACCGAGAAACTTCTCTCCGATGAGACAAGGCACCAGCAGCACCCGCTCCAAAACTCTTCTACCTGGGAAACCTGCCATCAGCTTCCCACCAAGTCCTCTGCAATGTACACCCTGCCCCCTCCCTGCCTGCCCCCAACCACAAACATACCAAGTCACTCTGACAGGGAGTTTTGAACCTCTCTGGCCTGCAGGTTCTGGTCCAGGCAACAACTCAATAACAGACTTCTACACATTCTTCACCAAGAACCTCATCTTCTTTAAAAGTCTGTTCTCAGCTCAGTTCAAATAAGCTCAACTATGAGAACTAACATACTATAACACTAATCAATTTATTCAATCACAAAGAAAGTTAAATCCTTTCTAACTGATGAACAAATCCTTTTTACAACAACAATAATCTCCCAAGTTGGGTCATCTTATGCTTCCTGTACACTGAACACACATGTCCTGAACACGCATGTGTGGGCACTGCACTAGGAACACAGCTGGGAACCAAACTCCCCAGCCCAGGTTGAATGGAGTTTGCGTGAACGAGGGAGGCACTGCCAAGTCATCTGAGGGGCAACGGGTGCTGCCATCAACGTGCCAGAGGAGAGGTGGAGCCACTAGCCAGCCACCAGGAATGTTGCTGTAAAGATGGGGCTGAGAGGAGGATGCGAGTTGTCAACAAATAAATGGCTCATAAAGGAGAAATCAAAGCAATGAATCACTCTTCAACTGTGGAATTTCACAACTAATTCATGAAAAAGGGACTTCCAGGGCCAAAATTAGTCACCCACTACTTCAGAAGGGGTAAAATTAAGTCTATTTCTTAGCATGTCAGAAGCAAATCTTTATGTTTAATCTTTAAAAAGCTATCACAGAGAGTATCCACCCCCAAGAATCTATCCACTCCTGTCCGGCAGCCCCCTAACAATAAAGAAACATGGGCAGCAACATGGGAGCACACTGGTGGTCATTCATCCTGAAAGTTTTCAGAAGTGACCCTGATTTTCACACACTTCAGCCTGGCATCCTCACCCAACTTCAAGTCATCCTGGAAACTCCAAGGGGCTGCGCCTTGTGGTGATAAAGCGCCCCTGCACCCTCGGCCACCCCCCGTGTTCTCCCCTCCCTGTGTCAGCCTCTCAGTCATGTCTGACTCATTGTGACCCCATGGACTGTAGCCGCCAGGCTCCTCTGTCTATGGGAGTCTCCAGGCAAGAATACTGGAGTGAGTTGCCATTCCCTTCTCCAGGGGGTCTTGACCCAGGAATCGAACTCAGGTCTCCTGCAGTGTAGGCAGATTCTTTACCATCTGAGCCACCAGGGAAGCCCACCCAGTCCTTCCTCTGACACAGCTGTGTGATCTCAGGCAGGTCCCTTAACTTCTCTGGGCTTCAGGGTCTGCTGTAAATGGAGATAAGACAACTAACGTACTTCCCTGCACCCGATGCAGTGCCTTGTACACAGTAGGCATTTTGTAACTCACAGATACAGAAAGAACTGGCTGTTTGGAGCCAGGGAAGTCAGAGTCGTTCTGTCTCAACATCTGAGCTTTTTCTTGACCCTGTTTCCTGTGACTGGCTGCTGATCCTGGCTTGGGTGCTTGCAAGACTGTTCTTCACATTTCAACTCTGACAACTCTTCCTCAGGGAAACCTTTCCAGACACTTCCTCGTCATAAAACCGCTGCCATCTCCTTTACGTGCTGTATATGGTACCCACTTCACGCCTGTGCCCAAGACCTGTTTCTGGGGAAATCTCTCTGATGACTCCTCCTGGGCACCAAAGGAAGCACACAGTGTCCTGAGCACCAGTCTCTGGGCTGGGCATCTGCCCGCCACTGTAGTTCTCACCTTCGCACAGGTGCTAGAAAGGCCTGGCCAAGCATCTTCCTAGACGGTGTGAAAACCACAGCTCTGTTTTTCCTCTTTGTTTTTTAACGTTTCTAATTTCGGAGCACAATGTGTACCTTCAAGCACAAGTGGGTGTACAACATAGGGTTGAACCTAAGGAAAGGGGGGAGGGGAAGGGAACCCTCACCAGAAGCCTTTCACAGGAAACAGGAAGTGGCTGCTTCCCCACCCCCATCCTGCAAGGCTGAGCATAGCCCAACTAGTTGAAAGGGCAGAATCTAAACCCAGGGATTTTTGAATTGGAGGAAAACTTCGGAACTGTGGAGCAGTCACTGACAAAATGGAGACAGCACATTCTCGCAAGGTGGCCGAGCCCCAGCCTGGCCCCAGCCTTCTGCAGCTCCCGGGGCAGCCACACAAAGACAAGGTTTGGAATCCCGGAGATTGTCATGAGGAATGCCCTGCATGCCTCACGACCTTCACGGCTCAGGGCTGGAATCCAAGCCTGAATTGTCCCCGTGAAACAGCTGACTAACAATGTCAGCTGGGGAATATTTTGATACCTTCAAATTGGGCCCTGTGGAGGAAGAGGCTACACAAAGAGCTGTGTGCCTGAAGAGCCCGCAGAATGGTACGCAGAGGCCACCCAGGGCCTGCCAGGCTGCCCACATTCTCCTCATAGCTCGCTAAAGTGGCTCCCAAAAGAGGTTTCCAGATTCGCCCCAGTGGGCACCAGCAGACTGACTCCCAGGAAACTTCCCGCTGTGCAGGGCTCACAAAGCTAGGGCTCTCTCTATTTGAATGTGAAAGGCCCGCCTCAATCAGAGAAGGCCCTTAAGCCATAAAACCCTTCACACCAAGGCCAAGTGTCACACTTGTAAGAGGGTGTGATTTATAAATTGACAGCACCCACAAAGCTGCTTTTGTCCTCCTCCCTTAGTTAACAATTTATCTCCCCCAACCAAACTCACGGAGCCATTCAGATAAAGCTTGACTGGGCCTCAAGAAGAAAGAAAGAAAGGAAGAAAGAAAAAGACGCAAGTTTTGGCCAAAACACTAATGTTCGCTCTGGATAATTATGGTCCTGTGAATAGACACTAAAATTAGGGCTTAATAATTCCTCTGTATCGCACTCACAGCATCGAACTATTCCAACACAAACATAAAAAGCAAGAGAAAGAAAATCTCCAATGCAGCCTTGCTGGAAACTCAAGAGTTCCACTTCTGTGGTTTTCTGCAGTCTCTTTTGTGGTTTCTGCACTCTTAGAATCCCCCCTTTAGAGCAATTTTAACTCAACGCCCTGACCAGCTGTTTTTTTTTTCTCAACGTTTAAATCTACAAAGTAAAGAGTAAACATGGGCTTGGCCATGTCTTTCCTCTTGGTTTAACAAAACCAATTCTGGCCACTTGGATTTGTTTTCCTCATCGCATGAATTCCCTTCTCAAATTCCAACACTAGCTATGAAACCATCATCTATCTACTGATTCCCGTTCCACTCTTTCTTATATAAAATGAATTATGGTACCAATCCTAACATAAACTACGTTAAAAAAAAAAATATATATATATATATATATACACCTGAGAACACTTGTCAATATCAAGACCTTTCTTCTTAAAAGGTTATTTGGTGGGGAAAAAAACAAAAACTTTATTTTAAAAAGGCAATAAGCAATTCAAGTTTAAACTGTCTCCCTGCCCATTAAGGAGCCTACTAAATTGTCTACCAATTTGAAAACAAAAAAATCTGTACAAGAGTAATGGCTTGTGCTCAACAACAGTCTTCTTTATGCTACTCCATACACCAAAGGTTCAAACTGCTGGCCCACAGAGCAGGTAAGTAAGGAGGGCACACATTCTCTTTAGTCTCTACACGGTGCAAGGGAACAGCGTGCAAAAAGGCTGCTGGCATTAACAAGTCTGGGACAGAGCATATGAAAAAAATCTACATTTCTCACTCTCTTGAAAAATCACATCTGGGCATCACTAGGTTCACATTTTCTCCAGAAAAACATCTACTTCTTCTTCATTGACTATACTAAACCCTTTGATTGTGTAGATCACAACGAACTGTGGAAAATTCTTAAAGAGATGGCAATACCAGGCCACCTTACCTGACCCTGAGAGAAGCAACAACTAGAACCAGACATGGAACAACAGATTGGCTCCAAATTGGGAAAGGAGTACGTCAAGGCTGTATATTGTCACCCTGCTTATTTAGCTGATATGCAGAGTACACCATGTGAAATACCAGGCTGGATGACTCACAAGCTGGAATCAAGATTGCCAGGAGAAATATGAACAGCCTCAATTATGTAGATGATACCACTCTAATGGCAGAAAGCGAAGAGGAACTAAAGAGCCTCTTGAGACTGAAAGAGGAGAGTGACAAAGCTGGCTTAAAACTCAACATTCAATGAACTAGATCATGGCATCTGGTCCCATCACTTCAAGGCAAATAGATGGGGAAAAAGCAGCAACAGTGACAGATTTTAATTTCTTGGGCTCCAAAATCACTACAGACAATGATGGCAGCCATGAAATTAAAAGATGCTTGCTCCTTGGAAGAAAAGTTATGACCAACCCAGACAGCATATTAAAAATCAGAGACATCACTTTGTCTACAAAGGTCCATATAGCCAAAGCTACGGTTTCTCCAACAGTCATGTAGAGTTTGACTACAGAGAAGGTTGAGCACAAAAGAACTGATGCTTTCAAACTGTGGTGTTAGGGAAGACTCTTGAGAGTCGCTTGGACTGCAAGATCAAACCAGTCAATCCTAAAGGAAATCAACCCTGAGCATTCACTGGAAGGACTGATGCTGAAGCTCCAATAATTTGGCCACCTGATGTGAAGAGCTGACTCACTGGAGAAGACCCTGATGCTGAGAAAGATTGAGGGCAGAAGAGGGCCACAGAGGATGAGATGGTTGAATGCCATCACCAACTCAATGGACATGAGCCTGGGAAAACTCAGAGATAGTGAAGGACAGGGAAGCCTGGTGTGCTGCAGTCCATGTGGTCGCAAAGACTCAGACATGACTTAGCTACTGAACACGCAACCTCATGGTAACAGCTAGCTAGCACTAAGCATATCTGCCCCCCTTTAAAGGGGATAAGCGCTGGTCCACTCTGTCCAGACTCCTCCCTTCAGGACTACATGTTTCCTTTCCTGGTTATGGCCTGGAGCCTACAGGATCCTAGGGCTTTTTGACTTAACACTCCCCACCTCACCATCCATTCTTGCCTGGGAAATCCCATGGACAGAGGAGCCTGGCAGGCTACACAGTCCATGGGGTTACAAAAGAATCAGATATGACTTAGCAACTAAAACAAGTATGAATTCTCAACTAAAACAACAACAACAACACAATTACACAGCTGCTTTACAATGTTGTGTGTCTACTGTACAGCAAAGTGAATCAGCTACATCAACATACCTTCTTGACCATGGTCGTCTCAGATGAATCAAGCTTGGCTCTCTTGGTATCAGGTCCATCTTCTACTCCTTGACTAACTTTGGCAACTTTGGTTTTCTCCCTAGAGGATGAGAAGTGGGAGAATCGAGTTTTACTCTGTGAATTATGCCAGGAGAACAAAAAGAGCATCACCAGCTCACTGCATGGAATGGATGGTGGTTAAGAGCCACATCTCACACTGATCTGGTCTCAAATCCCAGCCCAGGTGCTAAGACCACCTGATGTGGCATCTACCTACTATGTGGGAATAATAACCCCTGCAGGATTATTAAGAGAAATAACCAATTGTTAGCAGACTGCCAAGCATGTAGTATGTTCTCAAGAAACGCTGTAAACATTCCCTGAATTCATTTCCTCCCATCTACCATGGGGAGCTCACCTTCAAATAATCTGGACTTCTTTTCTCTACAGTGACTTCTTTATCCATTTAGAACATGCCCAAAGACTAGATTTTCTTAAAGCCATCACACATTAGAGTTATAAGAGATTCTGAACATGTCTATCCTTCCCCCATCTCGACTTCACAGGCAAGAAACCTGCAGACTGAAGAGAGTTCAGGGGCTCCCCTGAAAAGTTCAATGCAAGAAAACAGTTCCTGTCTTGACTCCTGGTGGGGGCTTCACTACCACAAAGGGTCTCTCTCTCTCTCTCTCTCTCTCTCTCTCTCTCATCGGCATGGCGGTGGTCAAAAGTCACAGCCCCCAAACCAACTCTTGTCATCTTACAAGAATGGTATCATCACCATCTTTCATCTAGAAGCTGTAAGTTCAAAATACGGTAGGTCTCATCATGTGAGACTTACCAGGATCTGCAACCTCAAGGTACAAGAAGAGGAGATCTGTTTGTTCCACCAGAGCTGCCTCTGGACCCTGGTAGACTCTGGCTGAGAGTGCTTCCAGAGTTGCCCATCTAACTAGTACTCAGTTTATTAGCTCTCAAACCTAAACACACACAAGCCCAAGCTGGAGAACAAATGTATACAATCTAATCAAGTCGTCCCTAAACAGAAAGCAAAGCCCAGACTGATCAGACACCCAAGTGGTGTGCTTTGATCACCTTAGAAATGCCTTTCTCATGTTCTAGAGCAACTGTTTCCAACCTTTTTGGCACAGTGGGGGGCGCCGACAGTTCAGTGGAAGACAATCTTTCCATGGTCAGGGCGGGGGATGCTTCAAGTGGTAATACAAGTGATGGGGAGCAGGAGGTGAAGCTCCGCCCACCTCCTGCTGCACGGCCTGGTTCCTAACAGGTCAAAGACTGGTACCAATCGGGGGTCTGGGAGTTGGGGAACCCCTGCTCTAGAGGAGACCATCAACTTGGAAGGCAGGAGCCACATCTCCTACAATTCTGAACACACAACCTACGTAGTCAATAAGCTGTTAAATGATTTCCCAAAGTTCTAAGTACTAGAGTAAAACACTTTCCTTAAACAGGTCATTTCCTGTTGCTGTTGTGTTGTTCAATCGCTAAGTCATGCCCAACTCTTCAATCTCATGGACTGCAGCACACCAGGCTTCCCTGTCCTTCAACTATCTCCCAGAGTTTGCTCAAATTCATGTCCACTGAGTCGGTGATGCTATCTAACCATTTCAGTCATTTCTTACCCGTGAATAAAAGTACATTTTAAAATGCTATGTTCTCTCCTCCTTTCCCTGAACTTACTCTACAAATTCATGCTCTCCAAGATTGGCAAACGTGTATCCATGGTAGCCAAAAACATCTCCTGTAAAGAACTTGATGCTATTTTTGTGACAGATCTGGTCAACTTTCACTATGACGTCCCTGGAGCAGCAAGTCAGACATACCTGCAGAAGAAAAGAAAAGTGGCTGCATGTGAGTTAGGCAGACCATGACTCACCGCCCAGAAGTCTAAATAAACCTTAATGAACAGTCTCTCTGGGCATGTCTAAAGCCAGTTTCAAACTGGTACAACAGGTTCCTTGGATCCTCAGGTTAGAAGACAAAAGAACAGTTGCAGGTCTCAGTGTGCAGAAAATGTAAATCATTGAGACTGTCATTTCACCTTCTGTGACCAAACTGAAACACGTTGAGCTATTAAGTAACAGGCACTCAATGAATTTGTTTCCCCTAAACCATGAATATACATAAACCACATTTCACAGTTTTCATGAAAGACAGTAATATAACTCAGAGTAAGTTATTTCTAAATCATTAAACCTATTAAAGTCTGATTAAGCTACAGCAAGAAACAAAACCAGTTTTTTAAGATTTACCCAAAGATCGTGTTTAAATACAAGGGCATTATCCCCCCCTTCTTCTGACTGATGTGTGATGATAAAGAAGGTAAACAAGTCCCATTAAGATTATTTTTCCACAGTTTTCGATGTGAAACTTAATCTGAATTTAAGGACAAAAGAAAAGGTTATAGCCCAAGTGACCTCCCATTCAGAGTTAAGACAATGAGCTGGTGATTCACTCAGGGGAATCATCAATGTTGCTCTGAGGCCTCCAGGTCGTGTTCCAGTAAGTTGAGGTATTGGAAATGGCTGTTTTACTGCACAGGACACCATCTTTTCAGGAAAAGTTTTGTGATCAGGAGCAGGAAGACAACTTCTAAATCGCACATGTTTTCTTCTGAACAGAGAAAGTTGGAGAAGAAATTACCAAAGGATGTTTTCATTTGATAACCTCTTTGCTGCTGTCTGGGAGCCTGAACACTGACATATCGTCATAGAGAAATGTGTCTCCACTGCCATTCAAAGGCTGCAGCCACCCGGGGAGAAATCAAATCTAAAAGACAAGACAGGTGCAGCTGAACATGCAAACTGTCTGAACAGAGCTCTGCAGTCAAGAGTGAGTGTGAAAACCTATGAGGACCAGTCAAACATGGCTCAAACAAGTCACGCTTGCCCTGTGAACATGCCTTATATTAATACAAGCAACAACCCCTTGTTTCAGTTCTAACAAAGCTTTAGTGGCTAAAAGTTCAAGGACACCTACAGTAAACCAAATGTGGCTGCTATGGATAAAGAAATGAAGGATGGCTTATGTCCAAATGGAAAATGTTCCAATATCTGGACTTACAAAACAGAGTGAAAAAAATCTTAAAGGGACAAAATGCACAGATGAACCATCCTTTGAAGCCCACATTTGAATACATGCACATATGAGATACAATGGTGTGGAAACCAAACTCAAATCCTAACCTCTCATGTAATAGGTCTTTCATTGAAAAACCAAGCAGATCATCTCTGACTATTACATGGTTATCCAACATTTACTAAGCTTTTCCAGGGTGGAGGGAACCATGTCTGAAAGGTCGTATAGACACTGAAGCAGAATTTCACTTATCCTTTCACCTCTGCAGAGATTTGGCAGTGAAATCAAGTGAGGTCGGATATGCTTCATTTGGCTTATGACTGCAGTGATTCTGTCTAGTTGTCCATGGCAACATGGTCAAAGCGGCTGTGTGGAGGAGAGAGATATAGACAGACCAAGATCAGGTGTGCTCTTTTAAAAGACAAAACACAGACTGGAGTTTGATATTTCTAACAAAAAAATGACTCTGCTACAGAAATTAATCACCAACTTGTTAAGTTTTCGGAAGAAAACATTTGCAGTGAAATGTATTAAAGCTGTGTGCGAAGAGTCTGGAAGGAAGACAAAACACCAATGATGAAAGCTGGTCTTGGGGGAAGTATGCCGAAAGAAGAAACCATAAGGCAGCAACTCACAAGCAGCTAAAGCAGATTCAACAGCCTGGGTCTGCCTAACCCACACACTCAGCAAACTAAGGCCAAACACTAATGAGGCATATACGCACTAAGGTAATATAAGACTTCACCCAACTAGGGCAACAGCTTGGGTTGCCCAAAAACCTGGTTCGGGTTTCTCCTTAAGATAGTATAGAAAAACCCAAACCAACTTTTTGGCCCACCCAATACTAAAAGCGAAGAACAGAACAGCCTACAAACTATATTGGGAAAAAGCTCAGATTTGGGAGTCTAACACCCCAGGGGACCTAATATACATACAACTAGTGCTTAATTCCTACAGCAGATTTTACATTCTCTATGAAACTTACAGCATCAAATTGGGTGAAAAATGACTCGGGTTTCTTTTCTATATTCTCAGTGTCCACCTTCACATCCACCATGGGGTTGAGATTCTGTGCTCGCTCCAAAGAGGCTTCAGCCCTGTTTCGGCCAACAGACCCAGTACGGATCAGGAACTGGGCTCCGGGGTCTTCTGGAGATACCTGGGAATGAATTTTTTTTTTTGAATATTTGAATTTGGCAGAGCATAACAAATGAACGTTTCCATTTTATTTTTTTAATTCTTTAATGAATTTGTTACAGTTACAGTGTAGCTTGTTTTATGTTTTGGTTTTTTGGCTAACAGCATGTGAGATCTTAGCTTCTGGACCAAGGACTGAACTCACTGCATTGGAAAGCAAAGTCATAACTACTGGACCGCCAGGGACGTTCCCCTGAACTTTGCCATTTTAAAGAGTAACTAAAATATCTAGCATCTCATTGTATTACAACTGTTTCTATAGGAATTTGTCCAACGCAGATTCCCTATATTCTCTCCTCCTGAGGCTTGAAAACAGACATTTAACTTTTTTTTCTTTTTTAAACTGGGCATTGATGGTTAAAGAGCACCCCCTTGTGTTTATAATGAAAATTCACTCTAAACAAAAAAGTCCATGCTTTCTTAATTTTTAACTGCCAACAAAATGACATAATCATGAGTGCTAAGAATTTACCAAAAATACCTACCATGTGCCCAACTTGAAGCATTCATAGAAAGACATAAGTAGCTTAAAAGATGCAGTCCCTGCCTACAAGTAGTTTCAAATCAAACCGATGCAAAAATCAGACACAATTCAGAACGCTGGAAACAAACTCTTAAATTCAATTAAAACTCAGAAAGGAGGCGAGATGAGCAGAGGCTGGAGCAGAGGGACAATTTCACTCGGAAGGCTGGACATCACCAGAAGTGAGCCTCAAAGACAGATAATATAATCCCCTGATAGCCACAAGCAGGATTAGATTCCACTATTCAAAATGCATTTCTTCACACATCAAACATCTAATTTCATCATTCATCTCCATGGATGACCTCACCACCTCCACCAAGACTGGGCTCAGTAGAGGAAACCCTGCTCTCCTGCCAACTAAGCACAGCGCACATGTCCCTACGGTCTTTCCTCCAAGCATACGGGGCTGGTCCTCCTCCCACTTCAGGCCAGCCGTCTAACAGTCCCCGTGACCCATCCTGGGATCTCACAGCACAGAGAGATTGTACATCATGGTGGTTTCTGGAGTAATTAAGGTTGGATTCAAATCTGTGACTCAAATCCTGGCTCAAGGACTTAAATGCGTGCTTTTGAGCAAATATGAAGATATCCCATGTAAAATGGGGCTTCTCTGGTGGCTCAGAGGTTAAAGTGTCTGCCTCCAATGCAGGAGACCCAGGTTCGATCCCTAGGTTGGGAAGATCCCCTGGAGAAGGAAATGGTAACCCACTCCAGTATTCTTGCCTGGAGAATGGACGGAGAAGGCTGAAAATGACTTTACTACAAGCAATGCACTTACTCAACACTCTGCCTGGCTTACCTGGGTCATTGGGCCTTACTCCTTGGCCTCTCAGCTCCTAGCTCTCCTTCCCCCTCACCGGACACCCCAGTCTCTATATGGGCCCTCTTCAGTGCAGCTGTCTTCAGGATTCCATTCAGAATCACTCATATTTTCACTCTATGTAGCTCCATAAACCAACTCCATACCTTTCAGTATCTACCAAAGTCTACTGTTGTTTCTCAAATTGCTTCTACTGATACAGACTTCCCAATCCATTTGAGTCTTATGTTAAACTGTCCATTGGATATTTCCTGCTGTAGATCCCAGAGGCCAATCATATGTGACTCCTACATTTGTTGTCTTTGTTGATGAGCCCACCAGTCAGCCACCCATTCAGTCACCAGAGCCAGAAACCTGGTCTTTGTATCTTCTTCATTTCCTTGATAGCAGCCACCAGGTGACGAGACTAAGCAGGTGGGCTCTGCCAGGAGTCGGGGCCTGGGTTCTGGTGCTCCCACTAACTACTGTGACCTTGGGTGGGCCATGCTTCACCTCCTTTCCTTCTGTTTTCTTATGTGTAAAATAGGGATGATAATCCCTCCATCTGAGAGTTGTTTCTGAGGACTAAATGACACACTACACCTACCGCTCTTAGCATAGCGTCCAGCACCTCCAGTCCACGGCAGCAGCTGTGGTTACTCCTTGCTTCCTCATACGGAATCCACCCGATCCTACCACCTAAGCACCTCTCACCTCTGCATGCTTCTCGCCATCTCTGTCATCACTGCCATTCCTCAGACTCTTTCCAACTCTCCCTAAACTACTAAGGCAGCCTTCTAAGTAGTCTTCTGTCCCATGCCTTGTGCCATCCACAGTCTACACGGTATCAGTGATCTACACAAGGCCCAAAGCTCAGGGGCCCCTCGCCCATCTGAAACCCTCCAATGACTCCGCACCACCGAGAGAAGTAAGGAAAGGCTTACAGTGGAGTTTACCAGCAGGCCCTTCGTGACTTGGCCCTCACCTGCAGTCTGCACCCTCACCCCCATCCCTTAGGCTTCACGCTCTACAAATACCAAACCGCTTGTTATTTTTGATTTCTACCATGCTGCGCTAATGTCCCCTGCCTAAAACACAGCCCCTCCAACCTTGAAAAATCTCTACTTGTTTTTTAAGACTGAGTTTAACACTCTGGGAAGCCTTCCCTGACACAACCTGAGTCAGGGAGCCTTCTCTGATTTCTGGAAAAAACTGAGAATGAGAAACAAATCCTGTGCATCCCTCCCTTCCCCCCACCTCCCTGCACCACATGGCATGTGGGACCTTAGTTCCCCAACCAGGCATGGAACCTGCACCCAGAGTCTTAACCACCAGACCACCAGGGAAGTCGCTCTTGTGGATTTTCCTATTGCCCATACCTAGACTACTCCAAGGTAGCCACAGGTGTTCCTGGATGCATGCTGATGTAACTGAAATGAAGAACTCTAAGGGGCGGGAATGAATATCTTCATTTTATCGATGTATAAACTAAGTCTCTGGGGAGTGAATGCCCTTGCCCAGCTTCAGAAGGTGGGACTTGAGCCCAAGTCTGCATGATTCCAAAGCTTTTGCATCATGCAGCACTGTCTACCTGGGATGTCTGCAGTAAGGGACAAAAGCTCAAGCAAACTGTAAAAGGCGGAACTACTGAGGAGTGCTCGTGCGCTACGCAATTTATGAGTGGGCATCAGGCTGGGTGAGCTGACTGGGATCAGGTCACACAAAGGCAGTGCTTCTCAGCCCTCCCTGACTTTAGACTCACCTGGGAAACTTTTACTCTTAAATAACTACCCAAATATTCTACAGCACAGATGGGACTGAGAACCACGTGTTAGGCTTTTGAAAACCAGTCAGAGGAGCTAGGCCTTGCAGCGGAAGCCAAGCTGAAAGTGCCACCAGTGCTCGCACTGCAGAGGTAAGGGGTGGCTCCGACACTGAGCGGCATTCGTCCCCAGGCTGAGGCGCTGGCAGAAGCAGGCCACGCGCCCTCAGCGATCTCTCCTGGTTCCCCATGCTCAGATTACACAACCAAATGAAGACACTATCGTCCCACTGCTGTTTTGTTTTTCCACACCAAGGACCTCCGAGTTTTGGAACCATCTCTCCCTGAGTCTCCTCTCTTACCCTTCTCTTGCTGTTGAGTTGCTCAGTTGTGTCCAACTCTCTGCGACCCCAGGGGACTGCAGCACGCCAGGCTTCCCTGTCCTTCGCTATTACCCTCTCTACCCAAGACAAATTCTTCTTCTGGGTGAGGTGTTCCTGCCACTAGAGGGCACTGTGGTGCCAATCACCCTTCAAAGGAGATGGTAACTCCACTTTACAGACAAGCAAGCTCAGTGAGGGGACGGAGCCTCTACTGGCGGACCACATAAGATATGGTGGAGGTGACTTCAAATCTGGCGTTGGCACTGTCAGTCTCCATGGCTACAGTGTCATTAACGCCAGCCCTCCTCTTTCACAGCCCTGAAGGGGCAAGCAGGAACACACACAATCTCCATGTGTTTATACTGGGGTGGAGACTGTGAAGGACAGTGATGTGGGGACAGCGCATCTCACCTGCTCATGATCCAGCATGGTCAGTCCTTTCACTCCAGCCAGGATGAGATTCTTGGCGATTTCAGCCCCGAGTCCCTTCATGCCGACAAGAAGCACCTGGGAGGCCCGCAGCCTACAAGGCAAACATTGTTAACAGGATGAGAGAGAACAGTGGAAGTACCTCCAGTCACTGAAGAACAAAACAAGACAAAAGGAAGTAACCTTGGTTTTCACTGAATGCACTTAAGCACCAAGACCTCAGATCTTGGAAAAGAAACAGGCTCCACTCTATCCTACAAAGAACAACTCATTCAACAACTGTTTATGGAGCACCTACAATGCCAGGCATCCCTCTAAGGTGTGGAAATACAGCAGTGAAGAAACAGACACAATCCCTGCCCTCTCAGAGCTTGTATTTTCTAGAGACAGACAAAGAGACACACATAACATATCCAAAAGTGACGAAAATCAAGCGTGATGTGGATCAGTGATGGACGATGCTACTTTTGTCAGCCTGATCGTGAAGGCCATTCCACAGAGGTGCTGAGCAAAAATTAAAATGAAATGAAGGACAAGCACACAGGTAGTATTTTGGAGAAGAACGTGCCAGGTAGAGAAAACAGCCAAGTGCGAAAGCCCTGAAGCAAAGGGCTGCGTGGCACGTTCCAGGAACAGGAAGGCAGAGAGAGCGGCTGAAGAGCAGAGAGCAAAGGGAAGAATGACAGACGAGGCTGCAGAGAGAACCAGGGGCCACATCATGAAGGCTCTTACAAAGGCACCGTCAGGACGCTGGACTTTAAACAAGATGGAAGGTCATGGAGTGCGCACGGGGGGTTAGAAGAGTGTCACAGCTGAGAGAGGACGATGGCTTGGACTAGTGGGACAGCAGAAGAGGAGGGGCACTATTTAAGCCATCATACACAAGGTGGCATGAAAGAGGGTGCATCTGGGAAGTGTTTATATCATTCTAAGTCTGTAGGGTGACAGAAGAGGAAGCTTAAAAAGAAAGTAATCAGAGGCTGGGCTATACCCCAGGAAGTCTGGACTTAACTCTGAGATCAGCAGAAAGCAGCAGAGGTCCACAATCCCTTATGAGAAATTCCTGAATCAAAAGTGTTTCAGAATCAGAATTTTTCCAATTGGAAACAGAAAATAAAGAATTTGCATCATGAAAAACCCCATCAGGGTCTTACAGGTCTTAGCACCTTGTAATCAAACCCATTAATATTTCTGCAGCAAATCTATGATTATTCACACTGACAAGGATGAGTAAGAACTAAGAACCGTCACACATAAATTCAGAGTCTGCTGGCCAATGAGTCTGCTCCTAATTCAGGAAATGAGTCCATTCTCATATAGTACCACTATAGGGAGAACATGCAGAAACTCTTTTCCGAAAATCGTTCTAAGAATTATGGACACTTGCATGTCATCAGGCTAGAAATCTTGAATGGGAATGAGGGCTGATAAAATCAAGTCCTGCACTGATTCTTGATGCTAGCAGATTTGGGATTTCCTTCAGTGGTATGATCAAAGGGTAAAATCAGGAGGAGGGAAAGAACACTGACAGTATTTCCCTCAGAGGCATATGTCTGGTTCCCAGCTTGTTCACTATTGTTTTTCTACACTGCCCTGCCACTGCCAACCACACCCTAGCAGAGAGGAGCCTTTCATGCGACAATTCCACTTAACCAGAGTAACTGGGCAAAGGACTTATGACATACAAGCAAGATAAGTAACAGAGATGCTAGCAATGACGGGGGTCTCTTATTACAGGTTGACAGCATCACACCAGCAGGGGGGAGGAGGAAAGAGACATCCCAATCCCTCCAGAAACAGCACAGATAATAAACAAGCAATGTTTCCAAAGAGGATATCATGCACAGATCAAACTTTTGACATCAGACAGGCTGAGCAGCCATGCATTGAGCTGTACCTTCCAGGTCTCTGCTGTCACTGTTCTTCATCTCCCTTCACCTGGCCCCGACACTGCTGCACCTGGAATTCCAGGTTTCA
This sequence comes from Capra hircus, assembly GCF_001704415.2. Classification (NCBI taxonomy): domain Eukaryota; kingdom Metazoa; phylum Chordata; class Mammalia; order Artiodactyla; family Bovidae; genus Capra; species Capra hircus. The sequence continues at coordinate 55,215,420 of NC_030825.1, read as the reverse complement.
TGGTCCCTCTTAGTCTGAGTGATGGTCTTTTCTGGTTTGGCTGCTCCATTACCCCAAGGATATAGCTAGACTGGCCCCGCCTCCTTCTGAGAAATCAATGCCTCCAAACCCACTAACTTCTCAGGCTCTGTTCTCCTTGCCGTTCCTTTGGCAACAGGCAAGACCCAGCACTAATGCCCTTCAGGGGTGAAGACTTGGGTTTGAATTCTGGCTCTGCCACTTCCTACCTGGTGACCCAAGCAAACTGAGCCATCTCTCTGAACCTCATTCCATTCATCTGTAAAATGGAGATACCCATTCTAACTTTAGTCATTTAATCTCCTCTAAGACCTGGTCAAATGTGTGCAAAACCACCTAATGCAGGCCCACCCAGCTACCAGATGCTGAATAAAAGTTACCTGAACATCTGTTCAATCTCCACTGCCTTAATTACAAAAGGGCTCAGTGATCGATTTGATTCTGATTAAAAAAAAAAAATCTGACAGAGAAAATTTAAGCTGACGTTTAAATCCATTCAGTCGTGGCTCTCTCCCATTTCCGCCACCTTATCTTCCACTACTACCAGCTTCCTCCCAACACGCCTTCAGTTCCCCACCTGCAGACATTAAATCGCAGCGCTGTACACGGCTGACACGCGCACCCTGTCTTCCTCCCTCGGCCTCGCCTAGCCTTTCCTCCAGACTTCAAACCCGACTCAGACACCATTTCCTCAAGAAGTCCTTATCACAACCGACTCAGAGTGTCCTCTCTGAAGTCTTCAAGCGCCTGCTCCATATAAACACCTCTGACAGAAATCCCATGGAGCCCACGGCCTCCCCAGGATCCCTCCATCCTACAGAGCTCCACGGACTCTAACTGCTCAGGAGGTTTTTTTATTCAGCTGCCAACAACACCGAATATTACGGTATGTTTTTAATCCTTAACCATTCTAGAGCCCTGAGAGGACTGCTTATTTCTGGCTCAATTAATAGTACCTGGCACACAGTCAGCACTTAAGAACGTCAGCTCTCATTACTCACTCTAAGGCAGCAATTGCCTTCTGGGAATCAAGCCTACAGAAATACTCAGGTGGGCCAAAACCAGGCACACTGATGTTCGCGGCAGCATGGGCCACCACTCCACAGCCACCACCCTACCCTGGCCTCTGTTTCTCACCTGTAAAACCGCAACACCCTGATACCCGGCCTCCCTGCTCCCATCCCTGCCCCCCACAAGCCACTGTCCCCATCTCAGGAAGAGAGAGCTCCGACACCAGATCATGCCACTCTCCTGCTGAGTCCCTTCAATGGTGCCCAGGCAAGCTTGGTACTGTCAGCCCTGCCACCTCATCCAACTCTCGCCCTTGGTAATCGCCTACAGCTCGGCTGGCCGTCCCTGATCCTAGAGAGCGCCGCCACGTCGGCTCCCGCTGCTGGATTCTGGCATTAGCTGTTCTCTCTGCTTCTTCCCCTACCTCATCACATGACCTGTCCTTCAGGTCTCAGCTCAACTGTTTCCATCTTGAGAGAGGTCCACACTGGCCACCTCACCCAAAATAGGTCCACATCTGGAGTTATGCTATTTGTTCATGTGTTCACTGCTCATTCCTCCATTAGCGTGTAAGCAAGCTTCAGAAACCACACAATCTCTAGTGTCTGTGATTGTGTTTGGAAATATATTACAGTGTTAATCCAGTAGCTGTTACAGATACAGCAAAAGAAATCCCAGCAGAATTACATAAACCTGGCAGACAGCAAAATAGCGCAAAACATAAATAAATAAATAAATAAACAACAACAACGAATAGTTAACACTCAGTGAACACTCACACTGCCTGCCAACCACTGTTCTAAACTCCTCACGTGTATTATGTCATTTAACCCTCATGAGGATCTCATGAGCTGGCACCTTGCTATCCCTATTCTGGAGCTGAGAAAACAGGGACTAAGAAGTGAACTAGCTTACACAGTGGTTACACAGCTAAAAGTAACTGAAAGGACTAACTAGTAGAGAAGGGCAACAAGGTAGAGTGAGTGAGACGGTGGGCTCAGAGGCCACCTTGAAGGCAGGACTCCATCTTGGCTGGACTGTGGACTTTGAGCTATAAGCCCAGTATCTGTGGAAACGACATACCAACTGGAAAACCAGACCCCCGGGATGGAAGAGCCCCAGGGCTTGTACATAGACTCTCCTTCTCCTAAAAGAATACCCTAATTATCTGCCTAACCAAATAGAATCACAAATTCTATTATGCTTATTGGGTTATGACCACAGACCTATTGATAATTGTCCACTGTTACCTACCTAGGCTTAAGGCATATGAATCACGGGTTAACTTTGATTGTACCTTTCTTTCCCTTTGTTCAGACTAGTTTCAGGGAATTTGGGGAGGTGGCTTTGGGCACGTACACTTAGGGTATATAAGGTTTTCACTAAAACTGGTTGAGGTCCTTGGCTAAGAGGAGACTCTGCCTTGGGCCAACCGGTGTAATAAACTCCACTCCACTATCTGCATTGTTCTTCTGAATGAGTTTGTTTCCCTGAACGCGAGGCTACAACATTATTAGTCTCATTTTACAGATAAAGAAAGCTGAGAGTGTCAGATAAAATTATGCAGCCCCGCCCTCACCACATCCATGCCCTTAATTCCTGGGACCCATGAATAAATTACATCATGACAAAAGGAATTTTGCTGATGTGATCAAATTAAGCATTTGGGGGGGAAGGGCAGGGGTAATTATCCTGGATTTTCCAGGTGGGTCCAAATAATCACAAGGGTCCTTTAGAGAGGGAGACAGAAGGGTCAGAGGTGGCAAGGTGATGACAAAAGCAAAGGCTTTGCTCAGAGAAGAGAGGCTTGAAGATGCTTTGGAGATGAAGGAAGGGGCCACAAGTCAAGGAATGCTTGTGGCTTCTAGACATTAGAAAAATCAAGCAAACAAATTCTTCCCAGAGCCTCCAGAGAGCACAGCCCTGCCTTGACTTTCATTTAGCCCAGGGAAACCGATTCCAAACTTCTGACCTCCAGAATTTGGGCTGTTGTAGGCCACTAAATTTGTGGTAATCGTTGCAGCTGCCAAAAGGAAACTGACCCATTGAAGCACAGAGTTCTTAGGGACCTTGCTGAAGATAAAACAGCCACCCAACAGGCATTATTCTGTCTGCCGCTCTCAGCTTCCTTTATCTGTAAAATGAGACTAATAATGCTACCAGCCTTGCAAAAGTTAATAATATATAAGTTGCTTAGAACAGTGCTTGGCATTCAAAAACTGTGTTTTTTGGGTGGTTTTTTTGGCCATGCCACAGTGAGGCATGTGGGATCTTAGCAAAGCAGATACCAACTTGCGCAATACTGCTCCAGAGTCTGCTCATAAAGTTACATGCCTCTCAGGACTTCCCTGGCGGTCCAGTAAGGCTCCACACCTCCAAAACAGCAGGTGCGGGTTCAATTCCTGGTCTGAGGGCTAAGATGCCATATGACTCGGGGCCAAAAAACCAACACATAAAAGAGCAACAGTATTGTAAGAAATTCAATAAAGACTTTAAAAACGGTCCACATAAGAAAATCTTTGGAAAAAATAAAGAAAGTTATATGCCTCTCTACAGCAAATAAAGGTAAAGTCACATTATGACATACTGTGTACAGTCCATCAGTAACAATGACAGTAATTACCACCGACAGAGGGCCCACAGGGCGCCAGGCACCAAGCGAGGTGTGTACATACAGTGCCTCACTGAAACCTTGATTATGGCTCACCATTGTTCTCTCTCAGAAAGCACACACACTCTAAATGTTCCATACAGTTTCTCTCCCTAAAAGGCAAGGTGGCTCCACGGGCCCCAGCATGGGCCATTATGTTTCCATAGGAAAGGGTTCATGCTCGCCTTGAGAAAGGAAAAATACAGGTTCAGCAAAGATGTCCAAGCTCTCACAGCTAACGGGTACCCAGCACTGGGGATCCAAATTCAATTTTAACCAGGATCTGTGCTTTTCTTTCCCTCTCTCATCGTCGCCCCCATGCTGCCTTGCATGCTGTTGTTCAGTCGTGTCTGCCTCTTTGCGACCTCATGGGCTGCAGCGCACCAGGCTTCCCTGTCCTCCACCACCTCCCGGAGCTTGCTCACACTCGTGTCCACTGAGTCGGTGATGCCACCCAACCAACTGGTCCTCTGTCATCCTCCTCTCCTTCTGCCTTTAATCCTTCCCAGCATCAGGGTCTTTTCCAATGAAGATAAAGTAGGTTCTAAATAAGTATTTGTGGATTCACTCCCCTCTAACTTCTGCCATAGAAATACCTTTTAAATTTCTGGAAAGGAAGGAACCAATCTTTATACCACAATCTGAATTCACAAAACATACTGCAAAGTAAGTCAAGCCAACGAACTTCACTCATGATTAAAAATTCTGAAGACTACGAAATTCACATTCAAACCACGTTTATTGAGAGTCTAATGCAAAAATCTTGTATAGGACTATTTCTAGTAGGACAAACACAAAGTCCCCAAGGACAGGCATATCTGAGGAACAGAGGGGTTCAAGGACAGATAGCTTGAATGGAGCAAGCCAGGGAGATGCAGGCAAGGACAGGCAGGCAGGGCAAGAAGGGCACCAGATTTAAAAGCTCTGAGCACTCAGAAAATCACTGGGAAGGCTTTGAGAAGGAATGTTTGTTTTTCATTTAAATCAGTTTGGCTACTAAGTGGAGGATGGATTATAAGGAGTCAAGAGTGGAACGGGGAGACCAAGGAACTGTAGAGGTGATCTGAGATGATGAGTATAATGAAAAAAGGCAGGTGAGATAAACCTTGAAGCAGAGCCCTGAGGACTTCCCAGTAGACTGGACGAAGACAGAAAGGACAGAGATGAATAAAGAGTTCCTAGGTTTCTGGTCAGTGCAACCAGATAAATGATGGGACCACTTGGCAGATCTGACCATTTCCTGCTTCTAAAAATACTTCTTTTTCAATTAACAGTACAGTTGTTGTGGTTTAATTGCTAAGTCATATACAACTCTTTGTGACCCCATGCCAGGCTCCTCTGTCCATGGGACTTCCCAGACAAGAATACTGGAGTGGGCTGCCATGCCCTCCTCCAGGGGACCTTCCCGACCCAGCGCTAGAACGCACGTCTCCTGCATCTCCTGCATTGGCAGGCGGATTCTTAACTGCTGAGACACCAGGGAAGACCCGCAGTACAGTACTTGTCATTTAAATCTATGATCCTGCTCAATCCAACTGCCTATTCATTATACTTACTCAAATGTCTTGTCAGAATCCAAGATACAACTTAAGGCTGTTCCCCACCTCAATCTGCTTGGGCAAACCTGCTCCTCCCACAGTCTAGCTTGCCATTCTGGAGTTTCCTGGCAGCCCACTGACACCTGCTGTATCTTATTTATCACAACCCATTTCCTATTTAGTTCCTTGTCTTTTGTTGCTGTAATTTATATTTGTCAAATTCATTGAATGCTTCCTGTGCATGGACCCTATTCGTGCTTCATCTCATTTCTCAATCAAAAAAAAAATTTTTTTTTTTTTGCTGCACTGTACAGCATGTAGGATCTTAGTTCCCCAACCAGGGACTGAACCCAGATCCTTTGCAGTGAAAGCCAGGAGTCCTAAGCACTGGCCCGCCAGGGAAGTCCCATCTTTCTCAAAAATCTTATAATGTAGATTGTTATTTTCATTTGATAAGTGAGAAAACTGAAGCACAGAGAAGTTAAGAAATGTATCCAAGGTTAGATAATTAAGAAGTTTGGACTCAAACTCAACTATTAATCACTAGAAAATGGATCCTTATATGAAACCACCAGGACTGGCTTCCAGCACAGGCTCAGTCACTTTCATGACAACTAGGTGCCCATGGAACCAACTCAAGGGCTGTCTCAACAGCAGCTGTGTAGGATGATGAGTATTTCAAAACAGCGAAGTTTTTGGGAGTCCCAATCCTGTAAGGCTAAAACTTCAACCCTGAGTCCTTATAGATTTAGTCACACTCACCCCTCCTTTGTGCACATGTGGGACCTAAGGCCAAGGAACTGTGTGACGCACCCAAGGCCAGAGAGCCAGCGAGCACAGCCGGGAATTGAACCCAGGTTTCTGGACTTCCCAGGTCTTTGCCGCCTACCACCATTCCATCCACTCAACAAAGCACTGGGAATTTCACAGCGACAGATCAAAACCCACATCTCAATTATCGGACATTTCAAACCACCTACCCTCACAGAGCTTATCTTCTACTTCTCTCTTCCCAGGCACCTTCCTTCCTCACTCTGAGACGGGGATAAATGGGCCTCTGGTGCGAAACGCAGTGCAAAAACTACTGAAGCACATGGTCTGAGAACGACCAGGGCTGCCAGCTTCAACGCTCTCCTTTATGTTAATTGAAAGAATGAGCTCCTCCAGGGTGGCAAATGAGCTATCATGGAAACCGGCAGTGAACCTGAAGTTACCAGCTTAGATAGAAGTCCCACTTCTATTTACTTGGTGTGTGACCTTGGGAGAGCTGGCTCCCTTCCCTAAACCTCAACCACAACATGGGCTGGGCACACACCAAGAGCTGCAAACTCACATGCTTAGGGCCGGGCAGTTCCATCAGTGATTGAAGCAGAGCTGATGGAGACCATGGCCACATAAGCTCTCTGTAAGACAAGCAGCCTCCACTTCGATCCAACCGATGTAGGGATGTCTGACCTTACTGTTTGTCTGACCTTAACTACATTTCGAAAGACAGAAATCAGAAACTGCGACATCCCCATATGTGAGGAGCGTGGGGAGTAGTTGGGAGACAGAGACATTTTCCCAACTTCTCATTAAAAAATTCCAACCTACAGAAAAATAGAAAGGAGAGTTAATATTTTACCCTGCTGGCTCTACCCATGTGCTAACAAGGCAGCCCTTCACACCTTTAGCTTGCAGCTCCAAAAATATATGTTTTCCTTCATAACCACACTACTATCGCATCTAGAAAATAATTCCCCAAATTGTCTAACAGGACTGAATACTCAAATTTCCCCTATTGTCTAAAAGATATTTTTTTAGAGAAGTTTTCTTTTTGAACCAGGATCCAATCAGGATCACACCTTGCATTTGGCTCCACCACTTTACTCTCTTAATTGAGAACAGTCCCACTGCTTGCTTTTTCCATGACACTGACTTCTGGAAGAGAACCAGGGCAGCTGTCTTGTAAAATGTTCCACATGCTGGACATCTCATCATTACCTCAATAGTGTCCTTTAACCTGTTCCCCTGTTCTCTAAAAACATGATTAGGGTAAAATATGTTTGGTAGGAAAACATCAAAGATGATGCATTAAGGTTCTTATATCACCACATCAGAAAATACATTATTAAATATTTCTAAGTGAGGTTGATTTTATTCTTTCCATGCTCAAATTGTTCCAAATTTGGCCAATTCTTTTAGAATTTTTAATGCTGGCAACTAATTTCAAAAAAATTAAAACACTGTATGAGAGATACACCCATTTTTAACCTCCAGACTGTATGAGTTCCCCTGAAGGCCATTTTTATTATGATTTCTCTCCCTGACAACTCTCTGACAACCCTGGTCCCAACATGACAGAGTCAGAGGCAAACCTGTAGCCAGAATGCAGTTATCGACTCCCAGGCTGCTTTCTATTGCACGAAGTTACTCCAGTCTCCGAAGCTTTCCTATCCCACCTGGAGTTCCCTTAGAGACGAATCAGTTTGCTTTGTGGTGCTTCCTTTGTTTCTGAACAGAGGAAGAAACCACTGCCTTCCTTCTCCAAAGAGCTGCTATAAGACTTGAGAGCATTTTATCAACTCTGTGAGACTGTCTACAAATCTATAGCTCTCAAATGATAGATAACCCCTTCCTTCCCCCCACCCAGGACCCTCAGCCAACCCTTTTCAGGTTCTCCACTGAGCTCAGTACATTTCCATTTCCTCAGAATAACTCCAACCTCCCAAGAATTCCTTCTCTGATCTGCTCCTTAGGTCTTCTCTCCCTCAAGAGCCCCCATCCATCCTTTATTGCTCCTCAGATAAATCACTGGTTCCTAAGCCTCTGACAGCTCCCTCACTAATTCTAGTTTAATCCTCACCGACACTATACCACTTCAAATAAGACCGACCTGCTGTTCCCAAACCCTTGGATCAATCCTTCCAGAACACCCAGGATTCGTGTCCCAATTCTTTAGGACCTCCTAACACTTCAATCCTTCAATCAGGTGAACCTAAGTTCAATCCACCCCACCTATGTCTTCAAGCCCATTCTCATTATTTATCAATTGTCTACTTCAGGTGCGTCCAACCCTCAGACCAACGCTTACTAATACCTCATGATGTACCTTCCTCCACAATCACAGAAGATTCCAGAATGAGTCTGAAGTAACCCCCACCTCATCCCCAACACACACACTCTCACCAAAAAATTCTACAAGCTCTCACTTCTCAAACTAAATTCTTGTGACCTGCCTGCCTCCCCAATCCTTCAATCAAGTAATTCTCCATTTTGTACACCCTCACATCACATAATCACTCCCCATTACCCAGACCTCATTACTGAACTCAATCACTCTTACATTGCTACTTATATGTCTAGTAGTAAACAGTTAAAACCTAAGTCCAAAAGCAAACTCCCAATTCTTCCCACCACACCTCCAGTTTCCCCACCTCGCTCAGTAAAGGCACTTCCATCTTTCCACTTGCTTAGGCCCAAAACCTTGGAGGCATGCTTGACTTCTGTGTTTCACATCCCACACATTGAATCCTTCAGCAAAGCCTGTCCACTCTACCTTCAAATTGTAAGAATCTATATTTGACCCCTTCTCTAGAGTTCCCTGGTGGCTCAGAGGTTCCCTGGTGGCTCAAGCGTCTGCCTGCAATGTGGGAGACCTGGGTTCGATCCCTGGGTCGGGAAGATCCCCTGGAGAAGGAAATGGCAACCCACTCCAGTATTCTTGCCTGGAGAATCCCATGGACCGAAGAGCCTGGTGGGCTACCATCCACGGGGTGGCAAAGAATTGGACACGACTGAGCAACTTCACTTCACTAGAGTTCCAAGCGGTCACTACTTCCGTCTCAAGGGGATTACCACAGCTACCTCCTAACCAGAATCCTTCTTCCCACTTCTGCACACTTGAACAGAGAAGACTGATCCTTTTCGAACACAAAGCAGATCGTGTTACTTCTCTGCTCAAAACTCTCCAACAGGTTCCTCAGCACTTAGTATTAAAAAGCTTCCCCGGACTTGGTTCCAGCCACTTCTGTTGCTCTATTTTGCCAAGCATGCCCTGGCCTCCAGGATTTTGCTGTTCTCTGAGGGTGGAAGGTCCTTCGAGACGACCACACAGCTCTTTGCCTCCTTCCTTGCATACAGAACTGAGGCTCAGTGTTACCTCTCAGGTAACTCCCCTGGCCACCCTATCAAAGCAGCTCTCCCACTAACACAACACTGTAAAGCAACTATACTCCAGTAAAACGAAAAAAAAAAGCCAGGATTTCCCTGGTGGCTCGGTGGTGAAGAACCGGTCTACCAACACAGGATTCGATCCCTGATCCAGGAAAGATTCTACTGCCACCGAGCAAATAAGCCTGTGCACCACAACTAAGCCCTAGCTCTAGAGCCCAGGAGACACAACTACTAAAGTCTCAGAACCCTAGAGCCCCCGCTCTGCACCAAGAAAAGTCACAACAATGAATGAGAAGCCCACAGAGCAAGGAAGACCCAGCACAGCCAAAAATAAATAAAATTTTAAAACAGCTCTTCCACCTCACCATCCTTTGTTGATCCTCTTTTCCTGCTTTATTTTTTCTCCCTGACTCTTGCATTGCCCAATATTTTGCTATTTCTTTAGGTTTACTGCCTTCCCCACAAGAATGTAGTCTCCATCGTTCACTGACACCCGCTCAGTGCCTACAACGGTGTCTGCGGTAGGTGCTCAATAAATATCTGATCAAATCCATCGCCTCTTTCAAAGACTTCATCCCCTCAGAAAATTACTTGCCCAAGACGAAGGTATGCCCAATCCTGTCCTCTCTGGAGGCATCCCCAGATCTACACATAAGAAGCCTCTTCGGGTACCTCCAGCGCCCCGAGACCTTCCGAGCCTCTCGGGATGCCCACTTGAAATAAAGTACTCCAAAATTCCTCAAAAAAAAAAAAAAAAGAAAAGAAAAGAAAAAAGCCCTCATTCTCTCAGACTGGCCCACCACTTAGAGGCCACAAGAATGAATGCAAGTTCGCATCCGTTTGGCTCGCCAGTCTCCCCCAGCGGCCAGCCAAGACGAGGTTCCTGCTACCTATGAATGAATCAACTATGCCCCCCGCCCCCACTTCACCGTTTCCAGGCATTCCTCCCCTCTATTCCCTAAGCCCGCAACCCCGATCCAAATCCCACCATCACTCCCTTCGGGCGTCGAGTCCCTGAACCTCCCCTTCGAGAGGCCGCCAACCCCTCGGAACGACCCTCCCACCACCTGGGACGTCCCTGCTTCCCAAAGCTTCTGAGGAAGCAGACCAAACCTATCCCCTCCAGTCCTCTCAGGAGGGCACCCACGCCTGACACGATTCCCGCCTCCTCTTTTCAAAGTAAACCGTCAGGTTCCCCGAAGGCCGCCAACGCCTCAGGCCAGACGCCCCCTGCAGATCCTCAACCCACCCCCCCCCCTCGACAAGCCGCACCAGCCCTGACCGTTTCTGGGCCTCCAATCCCCAAAGACGGATCTGCCGGTCATACTGCGCCGCCTCCTCCTCGCTGATACCGCCGCCCGCCTCCTCCTTCTCCACCATGGCGCCGGCTCTAGCTGCCTGAGCTCTGGTCCCGCTCCCGGCAACCGCCAGCCGGCCCCACACGCCTCCAACCGCCGCCGGCCGCGCTCCCGGGAGGCGTCTGCGCCTGCGCCACTGACTGCGCCTGCGCAGTACCTCCTCCAGCGCCCCACCCCACCCCGCCCCGGAGTCAAAACCACGTGGACCTACTTAGCCTCCAAGGCGGGCAGGACACAGCCAGTCACGTGACGGAGTCTGTGGCCAATCCTGGCCAAAAGTCCCCGCGGCTTCTAGCCCCACGGGACTACCCAGGTGGTCGTTTGTAAAGGAAAGGAAAGCGAAGTTGCTCAATCATGTCCGACTCTGCGACCCCATGGACCGTAGCAATCCTGTCCCTGGGATTTTACAGGCAACGTACAGCAGTGGGATGCCATTTCCTTTTCCAGCGGATCTTCCCTACCCAGGGATCGAACCCAGGTCTCCCACATTGCAGGCAGACGCTTTACCGTCCGAGCCACCAGGGAAGCCAGGTCGTCGTTTGCTGCTGCTACTGCTGCTAAGTCGCTTCAGTCTTGTCCGACTCTGCGCGACCCCATAGACGGCAGCCCACCAGGCTCCCCCGTCCCTGGGATTCTCCAGGCAAGAACACTGGAGTGGGTTGCCATTTCCTTCTCCAATGCATAAAAGTGAAAAGTGAAAGTGAAGTCGCTTAGTCGTGTCCGACTCTTAGCGATCCCATGGACTGCAGCCCCCCAAGCTCCTCTGTCCATGGGATTTTCCAGGCAAGAGTACTGGAGTGGGGTGCCATTGCCTTCTCCGAGGTGGTCGTTTATGTGGCTGTAAATCCAGCAAATATAATTAAATCTGCTGAATCCTGGCAGCGCGGGCGTTGTGAAATAGAGTGGCGAGTAAAATAGACAAAGCCCCTGCCCTCGTGGAGCTTACATTACACTGAAGAGAGCCCAAAGCGGGGGGGGGGGGGGGGGGGGGGGAGGGGGGGGGGGGGGGGGGGGGGGGGACAGGGAGGGGGGGGGGGGGGGGGGGGGGGGGGGGGAGGGGGGGGAGGGGGGCGGGAGGAGGAGGGGTCAGGCACTCAGTAAATGTTTTGGAGAAAAGTAAAACAGGACATGAGACTAGAGGGTGACAGGAGTGGCCAGAGGAGGTCTCTCAGAAAAGGTGACATTGAGCAGAGAGCTGAAGGAGCTGCAATAACAAGCTATGTAGATGGAGTATTTCTTGGGGTGGTGAGGCCAGCAGGTGCACAAGCCCTGAAGCTGGCACATGTGACATTTGAGGAGCTATGGAGAGCGGGGAGAGGCAGTGGCCCCCCACTCCAGTACTCTGGCCTGGAGAATCCCATGGACGGAGGAGCCTGGTGGGCTGCAGTCCATGGGGTCGCTGAGGGTCGGACACGACTGAGCGACTTCACTTTCACTTTTCACTTTCATGCATTGGAGAAGGAAATGGCAACCCACTCCAGTGTTCTTGCCTGGAGAATCCCAGGGACAGGGGAGCCTGGTGGGCTGCCGTCTATGGGTCACACAGAGTTCGGACACGAGTGAAGTGACTTAGCAGCAGCAGCAGCAGCATGGATCGGGGAGGGCAGATGGAGCAGAGTGAGAGGGTGGCTAATGGCACGAGATTAAATCATAAAATGAAGCAGGTGGGAAATCACTAGGACCTTTTTTTGTTGTTTAGTCACTAAGTTGTGGGGCTTCCCTCCGAGCTCAGTCGGTAAAGAATCAGCCTGCAATGCAGGAGACCAGGGTTCGATTCCTGGGTTGGGAAGATCCCCTGGAAAAGGAAATGGCAGCCCACTCCAGTATTCTTGCCTAGAGAATTCCATGGACAGAGAAGCCTAGTAGGTTACAGTCCATGGGGTTGCAAGAGTGGGACACGACTGAGCAACTAAACCACTACCACCACTAAGTTGTGTCTGACTCTTTGCAACCCCAAGGAATGTAACCTACTAGTCTCCTCTGTCCATGGAATTTTCCAGTCAAGAATTCTGAAGTGGGTTGCCATTTCCTTCTCCAGGGGATCTTCCCAACCCAAGGATTGAACCTATGTCTCATGCATTGGCAGGCGGATTCTTTAGCATTTAGCCACCTGGAAAGCCCCATGTAGGACCTTATAGGCTAGTAATAGCTAATGTGTACTTAGGAAGAGTGCCTTTTTATTGCTCATTCTACAAATATTTATTAATAAGTTGTCAACCACCAATCTTTGTGCTAGGGATAGAACAGTGAAAAAGAAAAAACAGTATCTGCCCTCTCATGGAGCTTAAATGGGCTTTACATGGATTATTTCTCTAACCCTTGGAAGAGTAGATACATTCTTTAATATTCCCATTTCTTAGCTGAAGAGTGTGAGATTCAGCAAAGTTAAGTATTAGTGGCCCAAACAAAGTATTAATATCTTAGGAGTAGTGAAGCTAGGATTCAAACCCAGACCCACATGCTTCCTCAGAAAGTTACACTTCTGGTGGTACATTAAGCTCTTACTATGTTCTCTGAGCTCGGAGAAGGCAATGGCAACCCACTCCAGTACTCTTGCCTGGAAAATCCCATGAACGGAGGAGCCTGGTAGGCTGCAGTCCATGGGGTCGTGAAGAGTTGGAGATGACTGAACGACTTCACTTTCACTTTTCACTTTAATGCATTGGAGAAGGAAATGGCAGGCCACTCCAGTGTTCTTGCCTGGAGAATCCCAGGGACAGGGGAGCCTGGTGGGCTGCTGTCTATGGGGTCACACAGAGTCGGACACGACTGAAGCAACTTAGCAGCAGCAGCAGCATGTTCTCTGACCTAGTGCTAAAGAAACTGCCTGCCAATCCAGGAGACATAGGAGTCGTGGGATCAATCCCTGGGTCGGGAAAATCCCTTGGAGTAGGGCATGGCAACCCACTCCAGTATTATTGCCTGGAGAATCCCACGGACAGAGGAGCCTGAGGCTACTGTCCACTGGGTCTCAAAGAGTCAGACAACTGAAGCAGCCTAGCACATAGTCACATGCACACACATGTTCTATGACCTTGCCCAGTGAGGTACATTCTCTATGAACCTCAGAGATAGATATTTCTTCCCCTTTTGCAATATGACTCTGGGATTCAGAAAAGGGTAGCAATACCTACTGTGTTGGTTATGGTTATGGAACAAATTGTATAAATGGTTAAGGACTTCCAACAACAGTAGATATTTGTTATCTCTTAGAGTTTCTGTGAATCAGGAATTCAGGAGCAGTTTGGAGGAGAAGTTTTGGCTCAAGGTTTTTCATAGGGACGAAGTCAGATGGCAGCTGGGGCTACAACTTTCTGATGGCTTGGGGTGGGGGGAGATCTCCTTCCAAAATGACTCACTCATGTGGCTGGCAAGTTGATGTTGGCTGATGGCTGGGGACCTCAATTCCTCTCCCTCTGGGACTATCCACCAGCCTGCTAGAGTGTTTTCATGACATACTGACTGGCATACCCCAGAGCAAGTGATCCTCAGAGCCACTTTGAAAGCCACGCGTTCTCACCAGTATGCTATTGGCCACGTACTGGCCAGCTCGGTTCATTGCGGGAGGGGGTTATACAAGGGTGTGAATACTAGAGGGCAAACATCATTTGGGGACCATCCTGGAGGCAAGTTACTCCGCTGACTACCCATCTTTCCCTGTGAAAATAGAGTGAACAAAGGAAACACCCGCCCTGTCTGGTGCTGACACTCTAGTAGGGAGGACAGACAGTACTTCATCAAAGGCATTCACTAATGCAACTACTCAACAACTATTTACCAAATTCCAACTATGTATTCAACTTTGGGCCAGGCCCTGGGGATACAATCATGATAAACTTGGACACACTCCAGGGAGCTCCAGTGGTTAGGATTCTGCGCTTGCTGTCTGGGGAACTACGATCCCACAAGCCTTGTGGTATGGCAAAAAAAAAAAAAAAAAAAATTTAGGGCTTCCCTGGTGGCTCAGTTGTAACGAATCCACCTGCCAATGCAGGGGACACGGGTTCGAGCCTTGATCTGGGAACATCCCATATGCGTTGGAGCAACTAAGCCCGCTCACCACAACTACTGAGCCTGTGCTCTAGAGCCTGAGAGCTGCAACTGCTGAAGCCTCGCACGCTAGAGCTGGTGCTCTGCTACAAGGGAAGCCGCTGCAATGAGAAGCCCACTCACTGTAGCTACAGAGTGACCCCGGCTCACTGCGACTAGAGAAAAACCCTCACAAGAACAAAGACCCAGCACAGCCAAAAACAATTAAATGTGTTTTTTAATTAAAAAAATAAAAGAAATAGAACTTTGAGAAAGAGAAAAGAAAAGGGAGATATGATAGTATCTGACTTAATGTAGGAGTCAGGAAAAGATATTTTGAGAGTGTAAACTTTCAGCTGAGATTTGCAGTCAATAAAGACTGAAACTACCAAACCAGCGAAAGAACCCCAAGCTGAGAGCATGGCTTCCCCTGCCAAGACCCAGAGTCTGAGTTAATTCTCTTTGTCTGACTCCTTGAGAGTCTCTCCTTGGCCCTTACCGCTGCCTCTCCCTCCCAGACTTTCTGTGGGAGGGATAAAACATGTCCTCAAATCTTTTGATATTCTTCATTTGTATTGGGAGGGAGGGAAGGAATCTAGATCTCCTGTCCTTGAGTCTGTGCTCTATGGCTGCTTGATTAATCATATATGATAGAAGTGAATGCGAGGCCAGTGTTTGGGTCCAGCCCCTAAGAAATGGGCAACCTCCCTTCAAAAAAGCGAAACTTTGAATTATCATAGGACCCAGCATTTCCATTTGCAGAGACTCGAACAGATATTTGTATGCCAATCTTTATGACAACAATTATTCACAAAAGCCAAATGTGAAACAACCCAATCCATCCATCAAGTGATGAGTGGATTAAAAAAAAAATGTGGTAAAACAATACAATGAAAAAATAGTCACCCATAAAAAGGATGAAGCACTGATACAGGCCATAACTTGGATGAACCTTGAGAATATTATGCTAAGTGAAAGAACTCAGATACAAAAGGTGATGAAAGAAGAATTAGGCAGTGGTGATGGCTGTGTGACACTTAACGTACTTAATTTCCATTGAATTGTACATTTGAAAATGATTTAAAATAAAAAATGGGTAAAATTTTTTTAAATTAATAATGTAATATACCCAAAAAGACTGAATTGTACACTTAAAAAAAATATTTATGTATTTGGCTGCGTCAAGTCTTAGCTGTGGCATTGGGGATCTATTTCCCTGACCAGGGATTGAGCTCTGGCCTCTTGCATTGGGAGTGCAGAATCTTAGCCACTGGACCACCAGGGAAGTCCCTGAATTGTACACTTCCAATGAGTGAATTGCATAGTGTGTGAATATCTCAGTGAAGCTGTTTTTTAAAAAGGAAGTGGTCAACTTCCACTATGTGTTTCTTGGGACGCTTGTTCTTAACCCCAGCTTCCACGCTAGTAGAAGCCAAAACAGCCTACGGAGAAGTCTTACATGGAAAGAGACCAAAGCTTCTGACCCTCGGCCAGGCCGACAGCTCCAGCCAACATCCAGCACCATCTTTCTGGCCATGTGAGTGCGCCATCTTGAAAGGAGATTTGATCCTCTGGCAGAAAATCACCCCAGAGGGAGCAGAGAGAAGCTATTCTTGCCAAGCTCTGCCCAAAGTACTGAGCTGTAAGTAAAATAAATGTTTACTGTGAATTCCCTGGCTGTCCAGTGGTTAAGACTCGGCAGCTTGCAGTGCCGGGTCATGAGTTCAATTCCTGGTCCAGGAACTAAGAACCAGAAAGCCCTTTGGCACAAGTTTGCTGACACTTGTTACAGAGCATTAGAAAACCTGAGTATTCTCCCCACCCAATTCTCTCCCTTCTCACCCTCTCCCTTATTGCCCAACCCCAGCTTCCTTTCTCTTTCTAACTCTAGTTCTCCTTCTCTGCTGAAAGCGGTATAAAAATAAATAGAAACTTTGAGCAGTGCTGTCAAGGGAAAGGAGCTACAATAGTGTCTGATTTAGTGTAGGAGTCAGGAAAGAGTATTCTGAGAATGCGAACTCACTCTCCATCTTTCTGAATTTAGTCTCTCTGATGGGTTCATTCATTTACATTTCCCTGGGGACATCTTCAATGCCTGCTTCCCTGGTGGCTCAGATGGTAAAGAATCTACCTGCACTGTTGGAGACCCAGGCTTGATAGCTGGGTGGAGAAGATGCCCTGGAGAAGGGCATTGGCAGCCCACTCCAGTATTCTTGCCTGGAGAATCCCATGAACAGAGGAGCCTGGAGGGCTACGGTCCACGGGGTTGCAAGGAGTCGGACAGGACTGAGAGACTAACACTAAGCCACTAACTCCTCAATGCCCAGCCCCATGCTAGGCAGTAGATAACCTGCAGGGGGAGTGTTTTGTACTGTAGGCTTAGGGAACATTTCTTAGAGGAAGTGATAACCAAGTAAACAGGAGACAAAGGAAGAGAAGTCAGGCGGCTGAGCCACGGTGACCCCAGGGGACAAAGCATCAATCAAGAGGCAAAATGATGATTTGTTTTGTTTTTAACTGACATATAATTGACAAACAACATTGGATTAAAGTGTGTACTTTTTTTTTAAAGCCTGGAAATCTATTGGTTAATTGTAATATGTGATCATTGCGTGTGCTTAGTCGCCAGTACAGGGATTGAACCCAGGAGAGCTCCGCATTGCAGGCGGAGACTCTTTAAGACTGAGTATATTCCATTGTGAGCATATACCACATTTTGCTTATCCATTCATCCATCAATAGACATTTGGTTTGTTTCTACCGTTTCAACTATAGTGAATAATGCAGCTGTGAACACTGGCGTACAAATACCTCTTTGAGACCCAGTTTTCATTTCTCTTGGGTAGATACCCATGGGGCAATTTGCTTTTTAGCAACACCTCATCAGAACAGCTGCCCAAACTGTGACAGAGTAACTTAAAGGGGGAGGAGAGCAGTTATTCAATACATCAGGCTCCTGGGTTTAAGGATTACATAATTACCTCCACCCAGGTGACTGCTCACCATTCACCAAGGCAGTGGTTCTCAATCCCACCTGTACATTAGGATTGTCTGGAGAGCTTTTTAGTGAAGACAGTGCCCAAACCCTACCTTCAGAGACGGCTTAATTGGTTCGGGGTGGAGCTGAGACCTTGGGATTTTTACCAAATGCTCCCCAGATGATTCTAAAAGGCAGTCAGTGTGGAGAACTGTGGAACAAAGGTCTGTGTCTTGTTTCATTCTAGTCTGAATTCTTTTCCTCCTCTTCCTGTTAGAACCATGTAACTCTTAGGGGTATTTAAAAGACGGCGGGCGGGGGGGGGGGGCGGCGGGCGGAGGTATGTGTATGGCTGAGTCCCTTCACTGTTCACCCAAAGCTATCACAACATTGTTAATCGGCCATACCCCAATACAAAATAAAATTTTTTAAAACTTAAAAAAAAATAGATAAAAGACATGGGGAAGGGGTGGAATTCCCTGGCCGTCCAGTGGTTAGGACTCTGCACTTCCACTGCAGAGGGGCACACATTCAGTCTCTGGCCAAGGAAGATCCCACATGCCTGGTGGTTCAGCCATAAATAAATAAAAGACAACAGATGGAGAGACAGATTAGGAGTTTGGGGTTAACACATACATGCTACTGAATATAAACTAGATAACCAACAAGGACTCCCTGTATAGTGCAGGGAACTATACTCAACACCTTGTAATAATCTGTAGAAGAAAAGATTTTGAGGAATATGTATGACTGAATCACTTTGCTGTACACCTGAAACTAACACAACATCGTTAGCCAACTATGCTTCAGTTTTTAAAAAATGACATTGGATTAAGCTCTGGATATCTCTCACGGCAGAGAAGGCAATGGCACCCCACTCCAGTACTCTGGCCTGGAAAATCCCATGGACGGAGGAGCCTGGTGGGCTGCAGTCCATGGGGTCGCTAAGGGTCGGACACGACTGAACATCTTCACTTTCACTTTTCACTTTCATGCATTGGAGAAGGAAATGGCAACCCACTCCAGTGTTCTTGCCTGGAGAATCCCAGGGACGGGGAAGCCTGATGGGCTGCCGTCTATGGGGTCTCACAGAGTCAGACACGACTGAAGTGACTTGGCATCTCTCATGGGTCTGTACAGCTTTTAATCACGCTTTCTAAGCCATTCTGTAGACACAGTTTCTGCTGTTTAGAGTAGAAACTATGAAAGTCAAAGGATAAGTGGAGTCTTGAAAACAAATACATTTTAATAAAAGTATACTATAATAAGGGGCTTCCCAGGTGGCACAGTGGTAAAGAATCCTATCCTGTTTCTAAATAAGCTCACATTCATAGGTAGTAGGGATTGAGATTTGAACATATCTTCTTGGAGACACGATTTGACCCGTAACACTTTGTACAGATGTAAATTCATCAGTCTGCATAATGTAATGTATGTACTGTATTATATGCATGCATGCTCACCTGCTCAATCGTGTCTGACTCTTTGTGACTCCATGGACTGTAGTCCACCAGGCTTCTCTGTCCATGGGGTTCTCCAGGCAGGAATACTGGAATGGGTTGCCATTTCCTTCTTCAGGGAATCTTCCCCACCCAGAGGTCAAACCTGAGACTCTTGTGTCTCCAGCACTGGCAGACAGATTCTTTACCACAGTGTATGTGTTAATCCCAAACTCCTAATTTAGCCCTCCTCTCCATTCCCTTTCGGTAACCATAAATTTGTTTTCTATGTGTGCGTCTCTTTTTGTTTTGTAAATTAGTTCGTTTGTATCACTTTTCACATACACATGAACTATTTATTTCACACTCTTTTCCCTTATCGGTTATTACAAAATGATGAGCACAGGTCTTCTGCTATATGGTAAATCCTTGTTGGTTATCTGGCTATGAGATTATAATTGTTTAATTTGGATGATATATATATGACTTTCACTTTATTCTTCCCTCTATTTTTGTGTATCTTTGAATTTTTCCAAAATAAAACTGTGGTTTTTTTTCTTTTTTTGAACCTTGTTTTTTAAGTTCTAAATTCAAAGCTATTGCACTCGGCTGTGTTACTATTTTCCAATCAAAGGGGAAAATATCAATGACAGGATCAAATAACCTCTGTGGGGAAAATGCCAAAGACAGGATCAAACAACCTCTGCTCAGTAAAGATGTTTAGAAGTCATGGAATGACTGGGCAGCAAAGGGCTATATCAAGTATCTTTTGGATAAGCCTTTGGAAATAAACACTTTTGCTGAGTTGCCTTGTGTTATTCAAGTGAACAAGAATCTGTCTGCAATGCGGGAGACCTGGGTTCTATCCCTGGGTAGGGAAGATCCCCTGGAGGAGGGCACGGCAACCCATTCCAATATTCTTGCCTGGAGAATCCCCATGGACAGAGGAGCCTGGAGGGCTACAGTCCATGGGGTCGCAAAGAGTAAGACATGACTGACTAAACACACACACACACACGGATCATAGGAAAATAAAGGAATCAAACTCTTTTTTTAAATTTATGGATTTTTGGTGGCACTATGTCTTCATTGCTCCATGCAGACTTTCTCCATTTGAGGTGAGCAAGATCTCTTATCCTCTGTACCACCAGGAAATTCTAAGTGAAACTTTTTTGAGTTGCAAAAACAGACTCGGAACTTTGAATGATTTGTTAATATATTGATCTTGAAATTGACCTTAAAGATCCAGGGCATGTACTTATTTGCATTATGTCCTGAGTGAAATTTTACTCATGTGAAATTCACATAAATAAAATATTTTGGACTGCCAAGGAATACCCCAAATTAACCATTTTAAAGAGACTAATTTGGTGGAGGAGGGATAAATTGAAGGTTTGGGACTGAACATATATACATCACTATATTTAAAATAGAAAATCAACAAAGATCTATTATGTAGCTCAAGGAATTCTGCTTAATACTTGTAATAACCTAATTGGAAAAAGAATTTGAAAAAAATTTAAAAATGTATACGTATAACTGAATCACTTTGTTGTATATCTGAAACCAACACAACGTTGTAAATCAGCTATAGTTTAATCTAAAATACAAATTAAAAAAATAAATAAAGTGACCAATTCAGTGACATTTAGTGCAGCCACTACTGGCAACCACCACTTCTATTGAGTTCCAAAACACTTCTCTTATTCCAAAAGTGTTGGTATGCGTTTATCTCCAAGAGTCTACCATGACTTTGCTATGTACAAAATTCCTAAAGAACTGGAAAAGTTCAGCATGACAGCTTAATATAACTTAGCATAAACAGTTTTTCCCATTATTCACAAACTAATGTTGCAGAACATTCTATCATCCCCACCTCTACCTTCTAGATCTGGTAACAGCCCCCTCATTATTGTGATGCCTCAAAAGTCCACGAAAATTTCCAAAACGTCCCCAAGGGAGCGATATTGTCCCCTTGAGAATTGACAAGCAAAAATAATTTCCCTCCATAATTTCCAAAATGTCCTCTAGGGGGCGACATCATCTCCTTCAGTTCAGTTCAGTCACTCAGTCGTGTAGGACTCTTGCGAACCCATGGACTGCAGCCAGGCTTCCCTGTCCATCACCAACTCCCCGAGTTTGCTCAAAGTCATGTCCATCGCGTCCCATCTCATTCTCTGTTGTCCCCTTCTCCTCCCGTCTTCAACCTTTCCAAGCATCAGGGTCTTTTCCAATGAGTCGGTTCTTCACATCAGGTGACCAAAATATTGGAGTTTCAGCTTCATCATCAGTCCTTCTAATGAATATTCAGGACTGATTTCCTTTAAGATTGACTGGTTTGATCTCCTTGCAGTCCAAGGGACTCTCAAGAGTCTTCTCCAACACCACAATTCAAAAGCATCAATTCTTTGGCACTCAGCTTTCTTTTTAGTCCAACCCTCACATCCATACCAGAGAAGGCGATGGCACCCCACTCCAGTACTCTTGCTTGGAAAATCCCATGGACAGAGGAGCCTGGTAGGCTGCGGTCCATGGGGTCGCGAAGAGTCGGACACGACTGAGCAACTTCCCTTTCACTTTTCACTTTCATGCACTGGAGAAGGAAATAGCAACCCACTCCAGTGTTCTTGCCTGGAGAATCCCAGGGACGGGGGAGCCTGGTGGGCTGCCGTCTATAGGGTCACACAGAGTTGGACACGACTGAAGTGACTTAGCAGTAGCAGCACATCCATACATGACTACTGGAAAAACCATGGTTTTGACTAGATGGACCTTTGTTGGACCTATTTCTGCTTTTTAATATGCTGTCTCGGTTGATCATAGCCGTTCTTCCAAGGAGCAAGTGTCTTTTAATTTCATTAAAAGATGGCTGCAGTCACAATCTGCAGTGATTTTGGAGCCTAAGAAAATGAAGTCTGTTACTGTTTCCACTGTTTCCCCATCTATTTGCCATGAAGTGATGGCACCAGATGCCATGATCTTAGTTTTCTGAATGTTGAGTTTTAAGCCAACCTTTTCAGTCTTGTTGTTCACTTTCATCACGAGGCTCTTTAATTCTTCTTCACTTTCTGCCATAAGGGCATACAGGCCCCTCTCTGCCAGGAGGCAGAGAGGCAGGCTTGGACAGCTAGAGCTGGAAGGCAAGGGGCTGCTACAATCTCAGCCCCAGAGAAGACATCATCTCCTTGAGAACTAGTTAGACACAGGCTCACTTCATAAACTAAACTTCTTTACCTCCAACCTTCCCAATAAATTCAAGATCGGATTAGCAAAAAAGAATGTGGGAATAATGATTGGGTTGGTAGTCAGTAGGATCCAATACACCATAATGTCTCTCTTTGACCAATGGTCTCCTTTCTTCCCCAGGGTTTCCAGAAGTCGAAGCTGGCACTGCATCCAGACTCTGTGATGTCTCCTCTCTAAAGGACTGCTCACCCGTGGCACAAAGAACCTACCCGAAAGCCATCCCAGGAACTAGAAAAATCACATCCTTTTCCAGAATTATGATTTTCCAAGAATACCTGGTGGCTCATTCAGTAATGAATCCACTTGCAATGCAGAAGACCCAGTTCAAGCCCTGGGTCAGGAAGATGCCCTGGAGAAGGAAATGGCAACCCACTCCAGTATTCTTGCCTGGGAAACCCCATGGACAGAGAAGCCTGGTGGGCTACAGTCCACAGGGTTGCAAAGAATCGGATACAACTGAGCAACTAAACCACCAACACCAAATGGACAGTGAAACAGGTGCCATGGATTCATTGATTATAGATTTATGCACATTATAGAAGGTTCTGTCTCAGAAAAATATGGGCACCTGCCAGGTCAAAGATGTTTTGGAGTTCCAGAAGAAGAGATATGTTGGAATGGATTTTTTTTTTTTTTTTTGTCCCAAAACAAAGGGAAAGTTGCTAAAACTTGTATTTCCTCCCACCCCTACTACCAGAAAGCCAAAATGTTTGGGGGGCCCTCTAGGAGTTTTAGCAGCAATTTGTATCATGATTGGAAGACATCACCGAAGGACATCCTAGGGCTTCTGGGCCCTATGCAAGAGGAGGTTCTCTAGATGCTCCAAGATATAGTGTGTTGTTCAGTCGTTCAGTCGTGTCTGACTCTTTGCGACCCCATGGACTGCAGCATACCATGCTTCCCTTCCTTCACTGTCTCCTGGAGTTTGCTCAAACTCATGTCCGTTGAGTTGGTGATGCCATAAGGGAGTGGGAAATTTCCCTCTTCACCCTTCTTGAATTCTTGTGGCTAGATTTGTAATAAAATTGAAATAACACAGATTAACAGGAGAAAAAGAACTGAAATCTAAGAAGTGGCCAAAACAGGTAGTAGACAAAACTTGTCTCTTTTAGTGGGTTTCCCTGGTGGCTTAGTGGTAAAGAATCCGCCTGCCAATGTAGGAGACACAGGTTGGAGCCCTGATCTGGAAGGATCCCATGTGCCATAGAGCAACTAAGCCCATGCACCCCAACTATTGAGCTGGTGCTCTAGAGCCTGGGAGCTGCAACTGCTGAGCAGGTGCACCCTAGAGCCTGTGCTCCACAACAAGAGAAGTTATAGCAAGGAGAAACCTGCACACTACACCAAAAGAAGCCTCCACTCGCTGAAACTTGGGAGAAGCCCAAGCAGCAACAAAGACCCAGCACAGTCAAAAATAAATAAATTTTTTTTGTAAAAAACATATTTCTTGTAGGAAAAAAGACACAATAATTTGTAGAGAAATTGACAAGATAAACTTAGATCTGAGTGCTTTCTTAGTAAGGAATTTAAACAAAGTTTGGTTTCAGGTAGTAAGTTAGAAAAAAAAAGTGTTTATACATATATCTTTATAACTTATTATTATTTTAATTTTGGCCACACCATTTTAAGATTTTTTTTAATGTGGACCATTTTTAAAGTCTTTATTGAATTTGTTACAATATTGCTTCTATTTTTGGTTTTGGTTTCTTAGCTCTGACACCTGTGCGATCTTTGCTCCCTGACCAGGGATCAATCCCGCATTACCTACTTACTATCCCCAATCTCCTTTGTGCCTTTATATGTACTTGCGGGATATATACTTTGGGGGTTGTCAATAAAAAAAAAAATGAGTTGATTGATCTAGGAAAGAAATGGAAAATTTTATTTGAGTCAAATGGAGGATTATAACCTCAGAAAGTTCTGAGACTCTTCCACCTGTTAGAGGCCAAAGCACAGTTATTTAGGTTTTTGAGACAGAAGACTGTACATTTAATGATGTAGAAAGTTTGCACAATTCAAATCTGGGGTACAGAGTGGTGGGTCACGTGGTCCCTTACAAAATCAAGATGTTATCTTTTAAGGAGTTGTCTTGTTGATGCTGAGAGAACATTTCTCTTTACGGTTGAGCAGGTCTTTCTTTGGACCGGGGGAGGTCTGGTCGACTTCTAATGCAGATATACAAAGCACAGTACAGGGGAGAGAAAAGAAATAGGTTTAAATTTTTCCGATCTTGCCATAAAACATGAATTTTAACTCACGGATTAGAATTGCTGTATTTTGGTGTAGGAGTACGTTCCTACACCAGATCAACTAGCCTGTATTTGATAACTGCCGGGCTAGTTTTTAAAGTGCCTCGAGGGGAACGCCTGTGTTTCTACTCTACTAGAAACGGGCTTCTCTGTCCTCTACTATCTCCTGGAGTTTGCTCAAACTCAAGTCCATTGAGTTGGTGATGCTATTTAACCATCTCATCCTTTGCCATGCTCTTCCAAACCCCAAAGGCTAGGGATTTTTAGGAAGGTGTTGCTACGTAGGAGTGTGTGTGTTTGTGTGTGTATGTACTCACTCGCTAAGTTGTGTCTGACTCTTTGCAACCCCATGGACTGTAGCCCACCATGCTCCTCTGTCCATGGGATTTTTCCAGGCAAGAATACTGGAGTGGGTTGCCCTTTACTACTCTAGGGGATCTTCCCTACCTGGGGATGGAAACCGAGTCTCCTGCATTGGTAGGTGAATTCTTTACCACTGAGCCACTTGGGAAGCCCACTATGTAGGTATAATTGGTTAAATCATTGGCCATTGGTGATTAAGTTAATCTCCAGCTCCTCTTCCTTCTAGGGATTGGGAAATGAAAGTGAAAGTGAAGTCGCTCAGTCGTGTCCGACTCTTTGCGACCCGGCGGACTATAGCCTATCAGGCTCCTCCGTCCATGGGATTTTCCAAGAGTGCTGGAGTGGATTGCCATTTCCTTCTCCAGGGGATCTTCCAGACCCAGGGATCGAACCCGGGTCTCCTGCATTGCAGGCAGACGCTCTACCGTCTGAGCCACCAGGGAAGCCACCAGGGACTGGGGAAGGGGAGTAAAAAGTGCAATCTCCTGATTGGTTCCCCTGATAACTAGCTTGGTGGCTTTCCAAAAGTCACTTCATTAACATAAACTAAGGTTTGGTTAAAAGGGGCTTGTATGAACCTTTATCTATAGCTCTTATCACTTTGGACATTCCTAGGGTTTTAGGAGCTCAGTGCAAGGTACTAGGACAAAAACCACACATGCATTTTTTTGATATAAATCACAATATAGATTGGTTAGACAATTCATAGTCCTACCAGCAGCCAAGGCTCCCCCGTCCCTGGGATTCTCCAGGCAAGAACACTGGAGTGGGTTGCCATTTCCTTCTCCAATGCATGAAAGATCTCACATGATGCAGAGAAATCCTGCAAGCCACAACTAAAACCTCAAACAGACAAATATTTTTTAAAAATACTTTGAAAAATATAAAGCACTGTGTTAATTAACTGCAAGCTATTTTCCACAGTGCAGTACCACTAAGGATACTATATCCATAATGGTCTAGAAAACTATTTGTGACTCTATGGAATGCAAATATAATCTAATGCCTTATATAATGCAACACACTGTTTATAGATTGCAATACACTATTTATAAGAATAAGAATCTAAACAGTTTCAAACTACTAGAGATTGCAAATAACCCTCCTGAAGATCTTGTGGCCCAGACCTGGTTTGCGATATTTTAAATTCTTATAGTAAGATTAATACAGCAGGCGATCTGACAGCCTCTGCCTCCAGATTTTCTCTTAATGCCACAAGGTTTTTCTCTGTTCTTGGAATCTAACTGGTCCTTGCTTTGTCAGATTCTGAAAGAATCTATTTCCTCTGCCTGGAATTATCTCTTCTTGTCTCAGCTCAAACAACCTTGTCTGCCAATACAGTAAGAGTCTTCATTTACTCTTTAACTTCCAGTTTCTTTCCCCTGTGGCATTATCGGTTTCTAAGCTCTATTAAGAAGAAACTATGTTCCATTCTGCCATCACAGGACTTCGACCTGTACAAGGTGCTCATAAAAGCATCCAACGAAGCTCCTCTTATAAATAGCACTGAACAGAATTTCTTCAGGGGAGCAATGGAATGACAGCTGTGATTAAAAATTTGGTATGCTCCCTACGGCTAATCCTATAACCATGAGCCAATTAGCTAGATGCTGAGGTTCAGTCTACATCCATCAAATGGGCATAATGGTAGCTCCCCTTATAAGAGTTGTGATGGTCAAAAGATTTTACGTTTTTATACTGTTCGAACCCGGTCAGCGTTCCCAAGTCTATCTTTTGAGATCTTCTACCTACTAAGCTCCCAAAGAATTACTAAGACCCGCCCTCCCGCACCGCCCAAGAATAACATTAGCGACAGAGGTCTCTAATGACGTCATCTCCGGGCCTGTTCAGCTTCATCCTCCGGAAACCTACAACTGCAGGCACCCGATCTCCAGCTTTCGGTTATTATTTTCTCTCCGTATCCCGAATTCCTTCTCTCCCATTTTCCCACCTAAGGCTTTCGACTCTTCCCGCCTCCCTTAAACCTAGCAATTTTAGGTTCTTCTCGCTTGCTCTCGGGCGAATTCCTCAAAGTCTTTACTCTCGTCATTAATCGCTTCACGAGCCCCACACTTCAGCTCTTTCGGTCTATAAACCTTATTACCGCCGCCGGGCGTCACTCGGCTCTTTCCGCCTCCTGCCACTCACCCTCGACACCGCCTTCGGTTCTTTCCGGATCACCTCAGTTTCTTGTTATTTTCCCATTCCCGATTCGCTTCGGCTATTTCCGGCACCGAGGGGCTTCCCTTTCTTTCCCTAGCCCCACCCCATCGACAACTTCGGCTCTTCCCGCCTCTCACGAAGTTCAGCTCAGCTCCTTCCGGCTTTTTCCGCCTTGCCTCGGCCTTACTCTCTCCCTTCGGCTCTTTCCGCCGCTCATCGGAAGAGCTGTCTCTGCCTCTCTGCTACACGTGACACGGCCTCCGCCTCCCAGTTCCCCCTCCCACCTCGCCTTTCCTCCCGCCTTAGCCTCCTGGCTCGTCCAGGCCGGGCCGCCATTTTGTGTGAATTTCTGACAGCGGCGGGGGCCGGGCAGCTGGGGCACCTAGGCGGGCTGACAGACAGACAGTCGGCCCGTCTCCGCGGCCCGTTTCCTCTCTTTGAAACCCCCCCCTTTTTTTTTAACCGCCCTCGCTCGCTCTCCTCTTCTCCCCTTTCCCCTCGCTTGCTCCATCGCGCGCGGCCCGCGCTAATTACACCGAACCACCCACCAGTGTCCGTGTCCCCCGGGTCTCCCACCCCCGGGCCCGCGGGGGTGCGTGTGTGTGTGTGTGTGTGTGTGTCGGGGGCGCCTGTCGCCCCGATGAGGGCCCTGCGCCCGTGAGCGAGTGACCCCGCGGCGGGCTGCGGAGTAAGCAGGCGGCGAGCGGCCCCCGGAGGCCTAGGCCGCGCGGCCTACGCGGAGGTCGGCGCAGAGGTGATTCCGAAATTGAAAAAATATATACCCATTCCGATCAGGAGCCCTCAAGAGCTGAAGTGTGCCCCTCCCGCTACGCCCAAGCAGTCCTTTTTCGTGCATTAACATCCCCTCCCCCCCCAAAGGAACTATGGAGGCCGCGCCCGGGACCCCCCCGCCGCCGCCATCAGAGTCGCCGCCGCCGCCATCGCCACCACCGCCATCAACGCCTTCGCCTCCTCTGTGTCCCCCCGACGCCTGCCTGGCTACCCCGCACCTCCTCCACCGCCTCCCGCTCCCTGACGACAGGTCAGGCCCCCGGCCCGGCTGGGGCGGCGTCCCCGGGGGGAGGTAGAGGAGGAGGAGGAGGAGGAAGGGGGGCGGCGGCCATGTTGGGCCGGGCCGCGGAGGAGGAGGAGGAGGAGGAGAAGAAGGAAGGGCGGGGTCGGTGGGTGTCTCTCGCTCGCTCGCTCTTTCTCGCTTGCTTTCTCTCCTGGCCTCATGCGTTTCCCCCCCCTCGCGGCGCTCGCCCGCTCTCCCTCGCTCTCGCTCTGTCTTTTTTGGGCGCCATGCTGAGGGGAAGGTGAGGAGGCGCCCCCCGGACCCCCTGCGCCCGCCCTGGGGAGGGGGCGCCGGGGGGGGGCTTCGGAAGCCCACGGGGGTCCTGGCTGCCCCTGCGCCCGGAGCTGGCAGCCACGGGCCCGCCTGCCTGTCGCCTGGCTTCGGGGAAGGGAATGGGGGAGGGGCTCCCGGACCCTTTGGGGGGATCTGGAGCCAGAGCCCCGCTCTTAGGGAGTTGGCGGGGTCTCCCAGCCCCCGGCAGTATCCTTTCTCCTGGGGGAGGTGTGCCCTGCCCTACTTGGAGAGGTACCCTAGCTTTCGTGGGAGACAGAAAGTGGGGGTTCGTTCATTTCTTTCTCCATCCTAATGGGGGGGTCCTTTCGGTTGGGGCTCTTTTACACTTTTTGGCGGGAGTTGTTGCCTGGCTATTCCCTAGGGGGGCAAACATTGCGGGGGGTTGTGATCCCTTGCTCCTTTGGAAGCCCCTGCCTCATTTTGGGGCGAAGACCCTTCCCCAAGCTATTTTTTAAGGGAGGGGTCCTGCTTTTCGTAGGTAGGTGATGGCGTTTATTGGCTCGCGGGGTTGGGGGGTAAGCTGTTGAGGTTTGGTTTCCTTGCCTGGGAGAGGAGAGGAAGTTGGTCCCCTCTTTCTCGTGGGGTTCCCTCCCTTTTCGGGCTATCATGGGGCGCCATCCCTTCCGGGAGGGAAAAAAAACGAGGTTTCCTTGTGCTTTGCCAAGTGGTGGAAGGGAGCGCCCCCCTCCCCTGTATTAAGTGCGAAATGGGCTCGCCCCATGCCCTTCTCTGGAGGGTGATAAAGGGGCCAGCCCGGCGCGTTTCAGCGCGAGGTTGGGGCCCCATTTCCCCTGCGCCAGCAGAAGGTTGGGGTGCGGGGTTCGCCCACTCTTCCCTGGTAGGGCAGGGGAAGAGATGGCTAGAGAGTGGATTTGGAAATGATAGCAGGGTTTCAGCCGGCTGGAGAGAGTCTTGGAGGGAGTGGGGGTGGGGAGAGGAAGAGGGCGCTGGACAGATGGCTGCCTGGTCGCAGCCCGGGGCTGGGGAGTCGCA
This sequence comes from Capra hircus, assembly GCF_001704415.2. Classification (NCBI taxonomy): domain Eukaryota; kingdom Metazoa; phylum Chordata; class Mammalia; order Artiodactyla; family Bovidae; genus Capra; species Capra hircus. The sequence goes on along the minus strand of NC_030825.1, from coordinate 55,185,862 downwards.
GAGGACCCTCCCTTAGACTGGGGTCTTAGCTAGGGCTTCCCCCGCCAGGCACCACGGCCCCTTCTCCCCACTCCCACCTCCCCTTTTCCCTTTCTCCTTCACAGACCATACTTTGCCTTTTAAAAGAAATGCCACCCACATTCAGAGACACAAGTGCAGCAGTTTGGTGAGCTTTTTACAAATTTTTTTTTGTTTTGTTCTGTTTTGTTCTAATTAAATGTATCGTCCTGGGAATCGCAGCCCATCGCAGCCTGACTCCAGTTCAAGGAAATAAACAGATTAGCAAAGGTCTGTTCGCTAAGCCCACGTCGGGCTTCCGGGCCCCCTCTTGGGGGCAGGTGCTTTACTCAAAGGTGCTTACACGCTTTATTCGACCTCTAAGGAGTTCTCTTATGTCAGAAGTGTATGTCTTACAATGGGTTGGGCTGGTAAGTAGCCTCTTTTATTGAGTAATTCAATTATCTCCCTCTTTTTGTCCCTTTCCTGCCTGCCTTCCTCCTCGCCTTTAGACCAAAGTGATGCTTGAGTGAGTGAATTTATATGTTCAAATCAGGATTCTAACCCTGTTGAGCCCTTTTAGAGTTGCACATCCTTTCGATGTTTAGTTTTTTTTAATTTGATGTACACAGTTTTCCAAAAAAAAAAAAAAAAGGTGCATTACTGTAACATGTCAAAAACCTACCTAAGAGGCCCATATGTTTCCAAGCCCTTGATCTCCCTCTTGCCATTTCAGTCCATTGCTTTGTCTCCAGCCTTCATCTTTGAAGAAAGTGGATACTTCACATCCGTTTGTAGGAGACAAAGTTACTGAATTTGGTTTATGATATTTGTGTTCAAGTTAATGTTCTTCCTCCCCTTTTCCCAGCCGACCCAAAAGATTGTGGTTCAAGTAGACCCTATTTTCTCATATCTTTATGGTGACGGACGTTTAAATTAAGCAAGTCATTTGTAAAGTACTGTTTAAGCACCAAAATCTGTAAAGTGTGTCAAGCCTCAGTCTCCTCTCCCCGTCTCCACTGTTCCTTTGTTCGAAAGCACATGCCTGACCGTGAAAAGTTGATGCAAACGTGTTACACGCCCAGCCATGGTGGAGAGAACACTTCCTCCAGCCCCCAGTCCCCTCTCTCCTACATGTACAAGGAAAAAGCAACAGAAATGACTTGCATAACCAAACACTCCTTCTGATATGTTTTACAAGCATAAGTTCTGTTAAAAGACAAAACACGGTGAAGTTCCAGTTTCCCTCTTGCCCACTTTTGGTCCCTGACATACTGCTCTGTTAGAGAAAACTTTTTAACACACAGCCCTCTTCCCCTCCCAAAGATCCTGTTTCCTTTTTTCCGTTCTTAGGAGAAAATAAGTTCACTGACGTTTAGATGAGGAAACACGTAAAGTGCAGTTCAGTGGGCCACTTATTTTGTTCTTTCTCTCGATATGTTCACAACTTAAGTGCCGTGAGGATCTTAGGTATGTAAAAGCCTTTGTGGGAGGAAGAAATGTCCACACAGTCCAGTATTCCTGCAAAAAAAAGTCTGAAGCACAAACTGAACACACTTTCTAGTGCATAGGGTCAGCTGAAAATTAGCATTCATTTGAAGTTTCCCATTTGTCAAATTCCTCCTCCAGGAGTCAAGAGCAGAAACTGGATGCTAATAGATGACCCTACCAAGTGTCAAGGGCTACTCAAGTGTAGAAGGATGCTTTTTTAAAAATTTTACTTTTAAAATGAAATGTGAAGGAAATTGGATTTCTTTTTTAAGTGAATTTTTTTAGCGGTCATTAATGTTAAACTATCTCCTCAAACACTGTGAAATGCTCAGGCACATCAACACAAGGGTTTGTTGTTTTTTCCTTCTCAAAGAAGTCCTATCAAGTCCAAGTAGCCCCAGTCATGTCAAACTGTATCTCAGTAGTCTTCGTTTTTGAAATGTCACAGTACTACCTTTTCCCCCCAAACTGATGTACCAGTGTTAAAATTCAAATTAATGGATGTTGCAAAAAAGAAAAAAAAAAAAGGGTGTCACTCAGAATCTCTGATTTAACAGTAGCTCTTACACACTTGTAATCTTTAAAATTTTTATATTCTCTTGGGGAGAGGTTTAATCTGAAAGCAAATAAAAAATCTCCCAGTAGAAACAAAAATCATCTGTGACCATGGAAACATGGTTATTCTGGTCATAAACTCCTTTATTTTTTTTAACTCCTCTCAAATTTGCTCTTCAAAAGAAAAAAAAAAATGTGATTCCCCAAAAGGGCTTTCTAATTCACCTTCTGCAACTGTCTCCCAGATAAGGTTTCAATTTGTTCTGAAGGTTTACATTTTTGAGTCTCAGACAAGCCAGAATTTTTTAAAGTAGAGCTAGCTGTTTTAGAAAACCAGCACTCTGACTTATCCTCAGCCAGGAAGGCTGATCCCAAGGGGACCTTGTTTTGCACCTGTAGAAATGAAGGCTTTCTCAGCTGTTGACGGGCAAGTTAGAGATGGATGTTGATTGAGTTTGGATGTTCCCGGTCGGGTTGAATGTGGAGAGTTTCCCGTCAGGCTTGTTGAATAAGGCCTCCACCTCCACTCCTTTCTCTTTGATCTTTTCCCTTCCCTGATGGGAGAAAATTGAGTGTCCCAGGGTTGCCTTACTTGTTCACTTATGTTACGTTTTTGTGGTTGTCAGGTCCCTAGAACATCCCATCGTGTAGGCCAGATCCAGTTACAGTAAATAGCCTCTGTGGTGAAAATTGCTAATGAAACTATTACCAAGCCTTTGTGGGTAGCTTCAGGTCAAACCATATTCCAGAGAACCTAATTTTGGTCCCTGTGGACCATATCTTCTAGGACCAGAGCAGCTGATTGTAACCCAGCTTAAGCCGTTAGAAGAAAATAATTCAGCACAAACAGTGAAGTGGCTGTGCTGAGCACAGTGCTCACCTGTACCTTGGTAACGTTAACTACTGACACAATAGGAAGGGAAAAGGAAAAGAAAGGATAATTTCTGAGATTTCTGGCAGTTGGTATTTAATAAGCTGATTGAAAGACATGTAGGAGCAGTCTGCTCACTGGTGGAGGGACTCCTGTTACATGGCTTGAGGTCCGTTTCAGAGTCAAAACCCGGTGAAAAGAGTGGAAAAGGCTTGGCTGTTTGGGTGGCATATAAGGTTAATTTGGGTAAGTTAAGGTGAAACTGGAAGTTGGGTATCATGGATTTGACCTTCCAAATTTATGGGCCAAGTCTTTGCTGTAGAGCTTTTACTTTTGTTAGTTCATGAAGATGGCAGTGTTGAAGACATTGTGCAAAGCTTTTTATCTTGCTTTAGTAACAGTATGAGGTTACAAGGGCAGTTTCTTAAATACATTTCTGACACTGAATCAGTTGATGAGCAGGAGGAAGACACACCGCTTTTGGGCTGGCGTAGCTGTAGTTAGGTCCCATGTTGGAATCGTTTTCAGTAGTATGTCGGCTCTCTGTCAGAGCATAGTTTGTGTCTGCTGTCCAAATTGCTCCAGGTTGAGGATCTTTCTCTTGTTTTTGTTACTTCTCATCTGTGTGAACTGGTGACTCAGCTTGCTATTTGTAAGGCAAGTGGTGACATCTTCTGAACATTGGAGGTGGCGACAGGATGTGAAGGAACAGCGTGGGTTTGGAGATGGATAAGCTTGTGTTCAGTGTGCAGTGGGCACTGAGGATAATGCCTTCCCCTCAGGGGCATTGTGGTCAGATGGGCATATGTAGGACACCCACACAATGCCTAGCATTCAGAGAATCTTGGCTTCTTTATCTTCCTGCTGTCCCTGCTAGAGAAGAACTCTAAATAGAATATACAGTCTGGTGTGTAAACAGAAGTAAGAGTAGCATCTGTGTCTTTGAAGGAAGTCAATTTCTCACCTCTTAGATTTCTTTATGGTCAGCTCATAAAAATTGCAAGGAGCCCATTAGGGTTGCACCCGAGTGGGAGCAATCTTAAAAAGCATTTCTTACTTGCTCAGTGTCATTATTATAAGATGCTAAAACAGACATGGGCTTCTCTGGTGGCTTAGACAGTAAAGAATCTGCCTGCTATGCAGGAGACCTAGGTTCGATCCCTGGGTCAGGAAGATCCCCTGGAGAAGGGAATGGCTGCCCACTGCAGTATTCTTGAATTGAGTTCATACTGACTACTTCCCCTATTCATCTTTTGCAGTTCAGGTCTGAGTTAAGGCTACAACTTTGGCCAGCCTCCTGAGAGCAAGGGATTGAGAGGGCTCTGGCAGTTCACCCACTGCTAACTAGTCACATCCCCCTAAGCAAGTCCTTCGCCCTCACCAGAGTCTCTGAGAAAAATAAACAAGGCCGGCCCCAGCTCCAAGGTTCTCCCACCCCGTGGTGATTTGGCCGAGCCAGTTCAGGTTCTATTCATTTAGCAGCCAGGCTTGTCCCGTGCTTTTCTTGGAGCAGAGAACAGTGTTCACTCGCAGTGTTCAAGGAGCCCGTCTCTCCTCGGGACTTTATTTAGAGTTGGGCAAAGGTTGCCACTGCCTTTTTAGCAGAGCTCATGTTACCTTCTTGTGTCTGCCCTGCCTTCAGTGGCTTCTGGCCACGGTGAACTGGTTGCTGCGACTGCAGCTCCTGGTACTGGCTGCAGAGTAGATGCCTTGGAAATGAATGGTAAGGTTGTGCTAAATGGCTAGATCCCAGGCAGAGCCATTAGAGAAACCTTGGCTCGGTGGCTAGCTAAATTTCAAGCTGGATCCTTTGTCCCTGTCGAGGGGTCCCAGAAACCCCAGACTCCGGAGCCAGGAAGCTCTGTGGAGCCTGGATGCTGCCTGCTCCCTCCACGCCAGGCTGGCCCTGTTCTGGTGGAGACGGTGGGAAGTGGTGGGTGGCGGTGGCCGTGGGAGTCAGGCAGTCTGATTATACCTCACGAATTGCTCAACTCTTAAGGCAGTCTCCTGGCCTTCCCCAAGGTATGTGGATACCTATTGGGCATTGTTATATGAAGGTCAAAGGTTACCTGCCCCTGCCGGCTGAGTGCCTCTCCGGCATTAGCTCACTTCAGCCTTACGCTGAGAAACTGAAACACAGGTGAAGTCGGCTTTTTGAAGGTCAGAGAGCTGTTGGGTGTGGACGCAGTTAGAACCTGGGCAGCCTATACCCAGACCTGAGCTCTGTGCCCAGAGGCCAACCTGGATCTAGTACAGTATTTTTCAAACTGCAGCAGGCAGGCTTTAGTGGAATATGAAGTTCATTTATTGATTTGCCTCCTGTGTTTGGGGGAAAAGAAAAAGAGGATAGAAAAAGCAGAGTACTGCGAAGATTAAATGTGGTTTGTGGAAGTTTGTATGTTGAGTTTTATTGAAGCATTCCTTTATCTCAGTGGTGGCTGCTTTTGCACTAAACAGTGGAGTGATTGGGACATAGACTGTATGACCTGCAAAGCCTAAAGCATTTACTCCTTTGCTCTGTAAGAAAAAGTTTGCTGGCCTCTGCACTGGTTGTGGGCCTGGTGCCTGGAGGGCTTGCACATCAGCCACCATTGCTTATTTTTGTTGTGGGGGTGGGGAGTGGGAGGGAACTCTAAAGTTGTTGAGGGGGGGGTCCTCTGTACTCCCGCCCCTCTATGACTTGCTGAGGGTTCCATCATTGCTGTGTTCCATACCCCGGCTTTTGAACCTTTTGAAGCAAAGGGGTTTTCATTCATTAGGAGTAACCGGAGCCCTCTTGAAGTCCAGCGTGAACGCGGATGGCAGCTAACCCATCCCTGCTGTGGCCCGACCCAAGGGAGCCTGGGCCCAGGCGCAAGTGTCATTTGGCTGAATGTCCACTGCAGGTGGCTTGGATTATTGCCCTCTTCATTTTCCTAACAGACACTAGGGCTTAGGTTTCCTTGGGATTCCAGGCTCTGCCGTCGCTCAGGGCACCAGAGCAGTCCCCGGAAGCACAGCCTTTTTGCAGCTGTGGCGGGGCCCTGGCTGCAGCCCCGAGGTGACTGACCGGGAGCTGCTTTCAGCTACTGGGTTGATGTAGCAGTCACTTAGGGGCTCCTGTCCTTTACCCTCTGACCTGTCAGGAAGCCCTCAGCAAACACCTTGGTGAGTGAGTTTGCAATCAGAGGTCACCCCTCAGTGACCTGCTGATTACAGAGTTTTAAGTGATCCAGGTTGCTCCCTGGGAAATAGTCCAATGACTGACTGTGCTGATGAAATTGACAGTGGGCATGGATGGCTGAGATGGATGCCTGTTTGTGTGGACTGAATCCCAAGCACCCACCCCATCTATACCTGGCCCTGTTCTGAGCCCTTGGAAACCCAGGGATGACTATCAGTCTCTTCTCTGCCCTCCCAGAGCCCACAGTTGAGCAGAAGTTAACAAATAATTGTAAATAGATAATTGTGTATATGAACAAGAAATCTGGGCATCCAAGGCCAGATCTCTTGTAAGAGGAAAATATTAATATTAATACGTTGTCTTGGCTAAGTGGAATCAAATTGATTCCTCTGAAAAAAAATTATCAACAAGAAGTCTTAGTTCACAGGTATTGTGATTCAGCTTTCCTTTCTGGAATGACAGGAATCGGCTCTCTTTGGGTGAGAGCCAGCATCTTTCCAGCTTTAAGCAATCCAGAGCGTGGTTGTCCTGAGAAGGTGGCTAGAAAGAGAAGCATATTTCAGAGGTTCATCTGACAGGAAAAACTTGAATCAGAGAGATGCTTTTATCAAGAAGACTGTTTTCAGAGCAAGTGGGAGTAGGAGAATAGCTATTCAAGCCAAGAAAAGGATACTTTTGACTCAGATCCTTCCAGGAGGCTAGGTTTTTACTTGGTCAGCTTGTTTTCAGCTCTACAGCAATGTTCTGCTTCAGAGGTTTGTGGGTGCCACACACTTGGGGAGGAAGCAGTCCTTCTAGAGGACTTTGGAATTTTCTTTCCTTGGATTAATACTGCTTTCTGTCCCTGTTGGGAGAAGTCCTGTTTTTTGCTAAGATTCCTTGGACCTTTCTGAGTACCTCTTATTCCCTAAACTATCCAGATTCTTTGGGTCATATTTTGGAATGTCCCAGTTCCGTTTGTTTGACGTGGGATGGCCTGGGGAGATGGGCTTATAGTGTCTTTTCCTGTTGATAGATTTACTCCTGAGCCTGTATTTTGGGCCAGGTTGACGCTAAATCCTTGACTTACATGGTTTCGGGGGATTTTTCCCAGGAGGATGTATTACTATGTCCATCTCAGAGGTTCCTTTACTGCCTTTGCTTTACAGTTGAAACAGGGCAGAGTGTTGAAGGAGCTTGTCTGGTGTCTTAGGGGCCTCCCTTTGGCATTTTTTGCAGTACTCTTTGATTTGATCTATTTTCTGCACCTATGTGTTATTTTTTTCCAACTCAAGTTTAAACTTCAGGGTGGCAGTTGTTTGGTTAGTTGGTCTGTATAGTAAATTACTCTCTTTTGGATAATTTCTAATTGTTTCAAGGGTTGAGTTTAAGAGCTGGCCATGGAGTCAGAAAGTCCTGAACTCGGATTCCCGTTCTGCTGCTTCCTGCTGTGACCCTGTGGGCGTATTTCTTCCCATCTCTGAGCCTCAGTTTACTTGTCTGTAAAATGGGGATACTGAGTCACTACTGCATATGTTTGTTCATGGGTTTGTTCATGAGTTTCGGTGACAGATTGCAGAGCTCAGCAGTGTGGTACCTGGCTTGGAAATCACTGCTGCAGGATGTTAGTCATGAATAGTTCCTATGGCTCTTGGACTTTATGAGGCCCTGGGGTGCCCAGGGAGGTTTTTCAGTTGGGGAAACCACTGCTGAGAGGTGAGGGCTGGTGGAGGCCTTCCCTTGAACTCTTTGCTGGGGGGAAAGAACGTCTTGAGGACCTTGATGAGCTCTGTTCACTTTACTGAGAGATTGTCCTCACCCAGGGCATCTTTTTTAATCTGTTCATGTTTTCTTAGGGACATTTTCTAACCTACCAGTATTTAAGAGACAAGGAAATAATATCATGGACTGCTGTGTACCCGTCACCAGTTTTAACAATTCTAAACATCATTTTGCCAGTTTTGGTTCATCTCACTACCTCCTCTGTCCCCCTTGAGTATTTTGAAGCACATCCCAGGTCTCATCTCATTTCACCCATACATTCTTCAGTATGAATCTTTAACTTAATTTTTTTTTAACATAACTACAAAACTTTAACCATGCCTAACAAAATTAACAGTAATTATGTAGTATCTCAGATACCCAATCTGGACTCAGAGTTCTCCAGTTTCCCCCATGTTGACTTGTTGGTGTGTTTCTGGCAGGGTCCTGGCACTGGGCAGGCTGTCTCACTTCTGTTGAAGTGAGGGGTTCAGGGTATGGCTCGAGTTTCTCATCTCCCAGGGCTGGTTGGTGCTTGCTGCTTGGGTGGGGTCTGTGATGTGGCCCTGTTGCCATGGAAATGCTATGACATCACAGAGCCAGTTATGACCACTCCTGAGAATGTTGAGGGACAGGCAAACACAGTGCTTATTTGCTCCTGGTTTGTGGTTGATGAACCTAGGTAGTAAGGACACTGAAAAACACGTGCAAGACCCAGAGGCTTATTTCAAGAGTTTCCAGCCTCTGAAAATCCCTCAGTGAGGTTCCCCTCCCTGTGGCTGCTTCACCATGGCCTAAATTGAGGGAAGGTCTCCAGGGGCCTTCCTCAGGCAGGTGCCCTGAGCCAGTTTTGTAAAGGAAGAAGGTTCCATGCCTTTGCTCTTAGTAACTGACTGTCCCCCCGGGTCAGACTTGGGGATCCCGGACGTCTGCATTTAGGCCTGTCGTTAAACATTTGAAGAGGCGGAGCCTCCTTGTAATTTTTGTAATTTTGTCCCTAGTTAATGGGTCATTCAGAGCCTACCCAGGCAATTTGTTGAGAGTTTGGGCAGTTAATGATCATGACCCTGACCTTCACATTAACCTAGCCGCCTCTTGTCAAGGGCTCTCATGATCTTCAGGTAACAGCCACTGCTCCCATGGGTTTTCATCTTTTTTGTTCTGTGTCCATCTCTCCCCTCTCTCTCATAAATGAGGTCGAAGCATAAACCCAGGTCCCTCTCAGCTTCCATCCAGCTCTCTCATCTAGAGGTTGTCCATGTTGCCAAACCTCATCTCTGTCAGGGACCTTGGTTCCCTTTTCCCTGGACTCAGCGCTCCCTGGGCCTCTTCCTCCTGGTCCTCCACTTGGTTACTTTGTTGGACCCCCTGGATGAGAGCTGAGGAAGGGGAGGTGTTGACCTGTCAGTGTCATCGTCAGAGGATGGCGCATGCGTAGACCGACCAAAAAGAAAGCCGGAGCTTGCTGGCCAGCGGTTAGCAGCGGTCCCTGAGGGGAGTCGGCTGTAGCTTCTCCACAGAGAAAGTGCTTTCCCATAAGGATTGGCAACTGTTGAGGATTGTCTGCATGGTCGTGCTCCTGCTCCGTGGTTCTTAATACCAGTAGTTACTGTGTGTCTAGTACTTACTCTTTGCCTGCCCCCTGGGACATCAGGGGTTTCATCCATGTTATCTCATTTAACCCTCACAACCCCTTGAGGGGGTGCTACACGTACTCCATTCTGCAGATGAGAAAACCAAGGCTCAGATTCCATACCAGAGCGCACGCTAGGGAAGACTCAGAGCTGGCCGAGTCACTTGATCTGCAGAAGGAAGCGGGATGCTCCCTCTGTAGACTGGGGGAGGGGAGGCCAGCCTCCTTTGAAGCATGACGTTTCTTTACTGTTTTTGCCAAGCCCATGATGTGTGGTGAACCTGTGGAGTTGGCCTGGTAGGCATTCCTTAGAATGGGCACCCAGATCTCTTCTTTGACCCAAAAAGCGGAATTGGCCATCACCAGCTCTGCAAGGGGAAACTTAAGTGCCCTGGATGCTCAGTCTAAGAGGCACCAGGCAGAATTGACCGTATGCAGGGATTTGGCCTTTTTCCCCCCAGGTGCCCATCCCAAGTTGGTCTCCCAGCGTGGTTGATTTCTGGTCCTCAGTGGCTCTGGCGGGCTGGCCATGGTGCAGCCGTCCCAGCGTGTTGCCAGCCCAGGCCCTGGAAATCAAGCGTCCGCTGCCCAGGCCAGTGCTTCAGGCTTTCTCCTGTGTGCTTGTCTCAAGAGGGTTTGGCACGTCTAGATTGAAATGATTAGCGCAGTGGGGCTTCCCCCACTCTGCTTGGGGGATTATGTCACAGTCTATCAAGCATGCTCCCTCGGTATTCAGTGCCACTCTGACACGGACTTTGCTGGCAGCCTGTTAAGTGGCTCCACTTAAACCCCGTTGCTGCTTTGTGGGGGCAGCCCTTGCGCATGTCAGTGTCAGTGGCCCACAAAGTTTCTGCCTCCATCCCAGTTGGTTTGATCCCCCCCCCCTTTTTTTCCTTCTGGTATAGAAGAAAATAGTCCCTGTATTCATGCAGGACACTTAGCTGGGAATCTCAGTGTTACCCAGGGGTACCCCCTCAGGTGACCAGAGATGAGCCCAGTCCTCGGAAAAGCTGGAGAGCACAACGTGGCCAGAGAGTAGGGAGAAAGAGCAGTGGGCAGTCAGGTGTCTGCATTCATTCCCACACCTCCTCTAGTATCCTGTTCCCCCTTCAGAAATCACCAGGAAAATTTTTTTAATGTTATTTATTTTGCATCAGCTCCCAGGGAACAGAGTTTCAGGTATTCACTCCCCAGTTTGTAAAAAGCTGTAGATCTACCTGGGGCTGTTAGTAGAGGATACAGAGAAGCTGTCTTTGGCTAAAAGAAGTCTTTGTAGAGTGATTTAAATGCTGAAATTCCCTGCCTTGGATAAAGCCTGTGGAATGAAAAGGCATTCTCGTGGAATCTCTCTTGAGGATGGTTGAAGCTCTTGGAGTTGCTGGGATGGTCTTTGCCCCCCTGGGCAAGTGTGAGGTGTGTGTGTGACTGCAGGACGCAGGTGGAGGTCTCAGCTGACCCTGGGCAGGACTTGGCGCCTGGGCATCCTTGTCCATGAGCGTGGGGGTGGAGGAGTGTCTGCAGGGGCCAGCCCCTCCGGCTCAGCTCCTGGCCCTGTATCCCAGACGGCTCAGCTCCCCTGCCCTGTGGACTCGGCTTCTTGTCATTTGTACCTTTTCCTGCAAGGGCCGTGCAGAACTGGGTGTGCTCAGAGACCCAGCACAGAGAAGAGGCTCAGTGTGCACGGCGTCGGAGGCGGCGGCCAGTGAGCTGCTCCCCCTTCCCTTTCGATCCTCACCAATCAAGGAAGGAACGGGGAGCTAAGAACCAGTTTCTGAGTTTTTCCATGTCACTCCGTGTGTCCGGCCTCAACACGCTCTTTCACCTGCCATCCCGTTAAGTTCCATTGGTTTGAAAACAAGAGGGTTGACGGCATCCCACCGTTCCTTCCACTCTGACAGGCCTTTCCTGGCTCCAGGAGGGCCTTTTGCTCTTTGCGACCTTTGACTTCTCGTCCAGGCTTCTGGGCCCCCAGACAGCTCCCTGTCCTCCCAGGTTCCCTCCCTCCCTGCCCTGCGGTTCTGGGTGCTCTTAACTTTTCCCTTTCCGGACTAAAGTGTGGAGAGTGGTGCTTCTGTTTTCCTCGTAGCTTTTCTTCACAGGACACCAACCCCATCCTCTCCAGTCGGTCTGTGGGCCTTCCCTAGTCCCGAAGCGTCTGTCTGTCTAGTCTTGTCTGTCCCTGTTTTTTTCTCCTGAGTTTTGGTGACCTGGCCCGCCCAGCCAAGTTCTCAGCAGGGACAAGTTTGCTCTCTCCGTGTCCTGCAGGACTCCAGGTCTCCGCGGGAAGTTTGCCATGCCCCTGAATAACAGCTTCTCCCTCAGCTCAGAGCTCGCCAGAACCAGTTTCCCCAGTCAGGTGGCCCCTTTACTGTGGGTGAGGCCGTTCCAGCAGAGTCGCCTCTTCCCAGGAGAGCTTTGCTCCCATGGAGCAACTCTCGTGTGGGCCACACCCAAGCCAGGAGGTGCCTCACTTGTCAGGAATGCGGCCTTCTCCAGCCTTGACTCTTCCTGCATGGCTGGCCCAGGACCGCCGGGCGGGTTCCGGGGTCACCTCGCTGTATTGTTTGCCTTGAAACATCAGTAGGAGTTTTTTTGGTTCTGCATCCTGTGTTTGAGAACTACCTACGACCTCTGCCGACGGAGTAACCGTTGGCCTGGACCCTTGGGTTTTAAGCCGCCCCAACTCCTTTGAATTGAGAGTGAGAATTAATGGGAGGGTCCCCTTGATGGGTGGTGAGGCGGGCAGCATGGAGGTGCCCAAAGGGAGCCTTGTGTGTGAAAAGGCCCTGGAGGATCCTCAGAGAGGTCAGCCGTTGTTTCTCCACAGAGCCCCTTAGAACCTTCGAGGCTCCAAGGGCTGAGCCCCCCCGATGAGCTTGTTCCCACACTGAGCTGGTCCCTTCTGAACAGCAGGGGCCTTTTCTGCCGAGATTAGTTCCTTCGGGGGTTAGCCTTTTAGGTCCTGGGCCTGTCATGTTACTCTTTTATCTTTTCATTCTCTCTGTGGGTCTTAGTTAATGGAGTTTTTTGTGCTCACACACATACTTGGCAATCGTCATGCATGATGAACTTCGAGAGATTTGGACTTTTTTTTACACTTATTTATTTTTTTAAACCAACTTCTGCATTTGTGAGAACTGTGTCTGTGGGTTTGGCTCCAAAAACTGAATTCTTTTTCCAGCTGCTCTTTTTCTTAACCTGATTTATCCCTTCACTCCCCACCCCACCCCACCCTACCCCATAGATATTTAGATGTTTAGAATGTCCTGCCAGCAGCATCTGTCCCATGTGGAGGGTTGTTTCTTAAAGTGCTGGAGATCGGGGTGACATGTAGGGGATTCGACAGTCAGGAAGTCGTAGGACAGGGAGCCGGGGGGTGCTGTGGATAAGGCGACCCAGGTGGAAACAAGGGGTCAGCGGCAGGCGGGGGGAGCCCTTCTGTGGGCACTGCTGCCCCTGTCATGCGGGGAGCCCAGGGAGGGGTCTGGGGCCCTTCCCCCCTCCACCCGCCCAGCTCCTCACCTCTGGCCCAGAGCCGTGGAGCCGACAGGGCAGGGCAGGCCTGAGATCCGGGGACCTGAGCCTGTTCTCCACGGGCCCCCCGTCCTCCACCTCAGCAGACAGTAGAGAACAGCGTCGGGGCAGGGGCTACAGCGTGGAGCGGGGATCAGGCCTCGCGCCCTCAGTCCTGGGCCCTTCTGGCCCACAGTCCCACGGGCCCCCCTCAGAACCTGCGCTCACTCAGCCATGGGGTTGGTTTGCAGGGAAGATGGTGAGTTGGAAGAGGGCGAGCTGGAAGATGATGGGGCCGAGGAGACGCAGGACACCTCTGGGGGCCCTGAGAGGAGCCGGAAGGAGAAGGGGGAGAAGCACCACAGCGACTCGGACGAGGAGAAGTCTCACCGGAGGCTGAAGCGGAAGCGCAAGAAAGAGCGGGAGAAGGAGAAGAGGAGGGCCAAGAAGAGGAGGAAATCCAAGCATAAAGTAGGTCCCGGAGGGCGCGCTGGGCCTGCTGGCGCCCTGCCCGGCCTAGTGCCCCAGGGCCCGAGCTCAGCTCATCAGGCCAGAGGGCACTCTTAATCAGGCTGGTTTTCCTTTCCCCAAACTGTTTAAAGACCTTTTCTGAAGAGTGGTAGCTCATGCTCCATTGCCGCTAGATGCCCCTAGGTGAGGCCTTCCACGCGCAGCCTGGCTGGCACCCTGCTGTGGCCGGCACGTGGCTTGCCCGCCGCAGGAGCCCTGACCTTCTGCTCTGTCCCTGCAGCGTCACGCTTCCTCCAGCGATGACTTCTCGGACTTCTCCGATGACTCGGACTTCAGCCCCAGCGAGAAGGGGCACCGCAAATACCGAGAGTATAGCCCGCCCTACGCGCCGGTGAGTGCCCGCTGCCCCGGGCCCGAGCTGGGGTCATGAAATCACCCGCGTTTCCTGAGCACCGGCACTGTGCTGGGCACTCTTGCACGGCCCTGTACATGGGTTTTAATTCCGCAGGATTAGGTGTTGGTTTTATCCCCCGCTTTGTAGGTGAGGATGCTGAGACTTTGAGCACTTCAGCCAGGCTGAGGCTCCTGGGGCAGGAGCTGAGTTGAGCCCAGTCGGTGCTTCTCTGGGCCACCTCCGCGGTGGCCTTGGCAGGACTTATCGTGTCTGTCCCCTGTCCCTGAGAAAGATGTTGATTTGTCTCCGTCAGAGCTGACTTTAACACTGTTCTGAAACGACCTTTTGTAGAAAATGGGCAAGAGAGTGAAATGGTTATGGGAATAAATCACCTCAGATGTTGTGGGGTCTGAGGTTATATAGCACTGAGCTTAAGCATAAATTTTAATTATTTGCCCAGTTTGTGTGTTGTTTTCCCCTGGCAAAACGAGTAAGAGATGAATTAGCATGGATATTTAAGGTTTTCATTGGAAAAAAATTTTTTTAAGTTCTTAAAAGTATCCGGTGTTCAGCATCACCCATCGTAGCAGATATTGTAGATATTCGAACTGATGTTAATCTAAACTTGAGGGTGGCAGGGAATGCAGGGAACACCACAAGCTTGATTGGGAACTAGGGGTTAAGGCATTTTAAGATCCACTATTAGAGCCGTTTTAGTTTTTAAAATTTTGCTGAATACAGTTGATTTACAGTGTGTTAATTTCTGCTGTACAGCAAACTGACTCAGTTATACACGTGTATATGTTCTTTTCGTATTCTTTTCCATTAGGGTTTGTCACAGGATGTTGAATATAGTTTCCTGTGTTACACAGTAGGACCTTGTTGTTCTTAGAGCGGTTTTAGGTTTAGAGAAAATTGAGGAGATAGGCCAGTCCCCTCCCCACCCCACCCCACCCCATTCCCCTGTTTTTTTTTTTTTACCATCTGTATTTATGTTAAGCTAAGTATTAGTTCACACTAACGTCTCCTGCTGTAATCATCATTCCCCTGGTTTTAATGTCTTAGATTAGTGTGGTCCATTTGTTGTAATTGTTTAGCCACCATTGGTATATCGTATTATGTGTTCACCATATACTCTCATATAAAGTAGTTTGAATTCCCTTAAAGTCCTCTCTGCAGGCCCCTCACACTCACCAGTCTTTTTACTGTTGCTGTAGTTTTGCCAGTTCCAGAAAGTCATGTAATTGGACTCGTATGTAGCTTTTCCAGATTGACTTCTTTCCCTCCACAGGATGTCTTTATGGTCCTTCCATGTCTTTTCATTGTTGGATACTCCACTGGAGTTGGATACTCCATTTGAATGTACCACAGTTTGCTTACCTGTATTACCTACTGAAGGACATCTTGGTGGCCTCCATTTGTGCTATATTTTTAGACTTCATCCAGTGTCTGTTGGAACTAGCACAGTTGGAAAGCATCATTTTAAATGATTTTCTAGCCTGGGCCCCAAAAGTCAAAGTGAAAGTCACTCAGCTGTGTTTGACTCTTTGTGACCGCATGGACTGTAGCCTGCCAGGCTCCTCTGTCCATGGAATTCTCCAGGCAAGAATACTGGAGTGGTTGCCATTACCTTCTCCAGGGGATCTTCCCAACCCAGGGATCGAATCCAGGTCTCCTGCATTGCTGGCAGATTCTTTACCAACTCAGCTACCAGGGAAGCCACTGGTTTGGGTCCCAAGTAGTCATTAATTGAATTCCAAGGCCCCAGGAGATTTTTGACTAGAGAGCGTCCCTCTTGCTTGGCAACCCCCTCCCCAAATGAGATTATTCTAGATCCCTGGGAAATACACCCTTCTTTTCCCACTCCGTTCTTCAGGGGTCACGGGCCCTCTGTTTCTCAGTGGTCTTTACAACTGTGGCTCTTTCTGAAGAACAGAGACAACTGGGCCCACAGCCCCACTCTCATTCAGGTGGGAGCCAGGACCAGCGTGGCTCGGGGCTAGCCTCTCACCCCAGGGCCAGCAGAGACACTCAGACAGACGTGCCAGTTTGGGGGACAGCGGGGCTCTTGGCAGTCCGAACTGGAGGCCCCTGGGCTCACTGTCCTCTCCCCGTCAGTCCCACCAGCAGTACCCTCCGTCCCACACCACGCCCCTGCCCAAGAAGTCCTACTCCAAGATGGACAGCAAAGGCTACGGCATGTACGACGACTACGAGAACGAGCAGTACGGGGAGTACGAGGGGGAGGAGGAGGAGGACATGGGCAAGGACGACTACGACGACTTCACCAAAGAGCTGAACCAGTACCGGCGCGCCAAGGAGGGCAGCAGCCGGGGCCGAGGTGAGGCCCGCCGCTCCCCTGGCCTGCTGGGCTGGGCCCCGCGCCGCGCAGCCTCAGGTCCAGGACCAGAGGGGGGGCTGTCGTTCAGTGCTGAGATGAGCACAGCGGGGGCTGGGCGGGGCGCTGCCCGCGAGCACCAGAGACCGGGGCTCCGCCACCGGAGTGGAGGGTCTGTGCTGAGGCTGCGGCTGGGAGGGAGCCAGGCCGGCATTTTCTAGTGGTCACGTTAAAAACAAAAGAAAACATGAAATAATTTTAACAACACATTTTATGGTGCTTATACATTCTAAATCTTATTTCAACATGTAGTCAAGGCGAGGAGAGGACTCTTGTGGCTCAGGTTGCTTTTGAAGGGGGGCCTCCCCTCCCAGAGATCGAACTCAGGCCTGGCAGTGAAAGTGCTGAGTGCTAACCAACTACTGGACCCCTGGGGAATCCTCTGAAGCGTTGTTCTTTAAACTCATTTCCTGGTCAGTTCTGAAGAGATAGACAACTTTTCACACAGCTTGGGAGGGTCACTGACGGCTGATGCCTGCCTCCGTCACCTGACAAGGTGTGACTGCAGCCCACGGGACTGCCACACCTCTGAACCTTGAACCTGTGGCAATTAGGAGGATGGGGGAGGGCCGCGCACCAGAGACCCAGCCTGACCTCTCAGAACCATCTGCCAGTCATATTTCCCAGCCCCAGAGGGCTTCCAGAATTTTCCAGCTCAGCAGTTCTTAGCACTGCTTGTTTCAGTGGCTGGTCATTCAGCAGTCTTTCTTGCACTTCTTTGTAGATAGGCCCCGCTCTTTAGGGAGATGCTGAACTGTCCTGTCCAACAGAAATACAGTGCAAGCCACTGTCTAATTACAGATTTTCTAGTGGTCACATTGAAAACAAAAGAAAACATGAAATAATTTTAACAACACATTTTATGATGCTTATACATTCTAAATCTTATTTCAACATGTAATCAAAATAGATGTGATTTTTAAATAAATAAATATTACCTCTCTCTTGCTGTCTTTTAACTAAGTCTTTGAAATCCACTGTGCACTTTATACACACAGCATTTTCTTTTTTTCTTTCATTTAAAACCGCTAACATTTATTGAAAATCACTTCATGCAGGAGAGGGCAGTAGGTCTTCTGGCGTCATAGCGTCTTAGTTTGGTCAGCCCCGTGTTGGGTGCTGGGTGGCCCCATATGCCTGGTGCCCTCATGTGGGAAAGTGCAGCAGTCAGGGTCTTGTGGGGAGCATGCAGCAGCTGTGTGTCCATGGTGCTGAGCCAGCTCTGTCCAGAGGCCCAGGGACTGTGTCAGCCCAGAGCATCTGGGAAGGCTTCTTGGAGGAGGAGGAGGAGGTGATTGACCTCGGGTGGCTGGGGGTTGACTTCTCCCTTGTTCACTGTCTCATCACCATGCAGGCAGCCGGGGCCGAGGCAGGGGCTACCGGGGCCGAGGCAGCCGTGGAGGGTCTCGAGGCCGAGGCATGGGCAGGGGCAGCCGAGGCAGAGGCAGAGGCTCCGTGGGAGGAGACCACCCAGAGGACGAAGAGGACTTCTACGAGGAGGAGATGGACGTAAGGCTTTCTCCAGCTCGGGGGCAGGGGGAGCGTGGCTGGTGGGCACAGGCTCTGTTGGAGGTGGTCCCTGAGACTGCTGGGAAGAAGGCATCAGATGGCAGGTTTCCGAACGTTCCTTTGTTGTTTGAATAGAGAGAACCTTCCTGAGATTCAGAACTGAAAAGGTTCCCAGGGCTGAGCTGTCGAACATCTTCAGCCGCTGCTTTCTCTTGGCGCCTCCGTTCCTCGTCCCTGAAGAAAGGGTTCCCCAGGGTGCTTTTGAAGCCTTTGTAGTTGTCTGTTTACTCACCCCCTACACACACACAGGAGAGCTGCCACACTCGTGTTCTGTCCCTGCCTGAGGCCTGGCCACGCTGCTTGTTCCAGCTGCACCGCTGTCCCCTGGGAGCGACAGGGGCTGGGAGCCCTGAGCGTACAGACCTCAGGGAAAGGACCAGGACCCAGACACTGCCCAGGCTGGGGCGGGTGAAGAGGGGCGCAGGCAGGAGTCCTGGGCCACTCACTGGCCACCTCTGTCTGGTGGTGTCCTGAGCATACAAAAAGGCGGAAAGAGCTGGCATGTATAGTTCAGGACGTGGTTCACTGTTCCCCAAATGACACGCGCCTGCTTTCCTCCTCCCGGGGCTCCAGTACGGGGAGAGTGAGGAGCCGATGGGAGATGAGGACTACGACGACTACTCCAAGGAGCTGAGCCAGTACCGCCGGTCCAAGGACGGCCGAGGGCGAGGTGGGCCGGCGCTCCGAGGGCAAGGCGGCAGGGAGGGCGGGGGCTCCCCGGGCAGCTGCGGGGCTCAGGTCCTGGGCAGAGGCTGCGGATGGACACCATCTCTCTCTTCTGCAGGGTTAAGTCGAGGCCGAGGCCGGGGTTCCCGAGGTCGAGGGAAAGGGATGGGCCGGGGACGCGGTCGAGGAGGCAGCCGAGGTGGGATGAACAAGGGCGGGATGAACGACGACGAAGACTTCTACGACGACGACATGGGCGTAAGTCAGTCCTCCGTCCCCTCGTGATGCTCTTACTCAAGGCTCCTCCTCGAAAATTTTTTTCTTTAAACGAGTTGTCTTCTGAGGCTGATCCCATCCCCTTGCTCCCATCAGCCGTTCCAGCGGGGAGCCTCTCAGCACTAATCAGCTCTCCTGGGTGATGTTCTTCAGGGGAGACCCTCTGTTTTAAAGCCACATCTTTGTAGCACCTGCAGTCACCTGCTCTCTGAGTTCTCCAGGAAGGCGCCGCCTCAGAGCGGATGCGTTCCTGCTGGTGTGTGGCACGCGCGTTCTCAGCTCCGAGCAGCGGGGCTCTAAGCCACCCACCTGGGCCCCGGATGGAACTGGCTGGTCGGTGCCCCGTCAGCCCTGCCAGTCAGCCCCTCTCACCCTCAACTGTCCACTCCACCTGGCCTGCACAGACCCTCCCCGCCCTTCCTTTTAATTCTCCTTTCCGTTCCCACTCTGTGTTCCCAACAGGATGGTGGTGGGAGCTACCGGAGGAGTGACCACGACAAGCCCCACCAACAGTCCGACAAGAAAGGCAAAGTCATCTGCAAATACTTCGTGGAGGGGCGGTGCACCTGGGTAAGGGCAGTCCCGGGGCCAGGGTGCCTGGGGCCAGGGTGCCTGGAGCCGGGACACACGGGCCTCGCGGTCTCCTTTCTTTCTGGAGGCCACACTCTCTGGGGCAGTGTTTGGGTGGGCTTGGAGTGGCTGAAAAATGCATCGGGGGCTTGGAAATGATTGAAGAGCCAGGACGAGATTGGTGACACACCTGTGTTATTTTGGTTGGGGGGATTTTTTGGCCAAAATTTCCACCCGATTCACGGAGCCTCAGATGTTCTGTTGGACCTGTCGCTAATGCAAAGGTGTGACATAGCCTGGTCGAGTTAGTGAACTTTAATGTTGGAGAGGGAGTCATCAAGGCCGAAGAGGTGGGAGTGGGAAGGGATCAGGCCTGCCTCGACCTTCACGGCAGAGTGTTATGCCAAGAGACATGCCAGTGAGCTCAGGGTCCTGAAGGAAACAAGTACAATCCAGTGTTAGTTCAGCCAGCCAGCTTTTTATTCAGATTCAGTCAGTGGGCAGATATTGGCCAACATGTTCCCAGGGAATACTGTACCTATGTATCTGTGTCAGGGAAAAATGTTACTATGTTTCAAGCAAAGGTTTGCACATCACGCATGCATACATAAAGTTTTCCTTGTTCAGAGTTGCAATTCATGCTATTTTTAGGAACTTGAAATGCATACAAACAAAAATAAATAGCTATTAGGAAGAGAAAGAGGGCCCAGGTATTCAAGTTTCTTTCTTCTGTTCACCTGGATATTGTTGTTTGGATTGTACAGTTTGCAAATAGCCAAAAGCTCAATTCCACTGGCTGAAACCCATAGACGTTTGTCTCTCAGAACAGAGTGTGGGAATTCCCGGGCCGTCCAATCCTAACAGGACTCTGTGCTTCCACTGCAGCAGGCACGGGTTCGATGCCTGGTTGGGGAACTGAGATCCTGTGTGCCATGTCAAATGACCAAAAAATAAAAAGATCAGAGTCTGGGAGTGGGCACTACAGGGCAGGTACAGTGATGAGTAGCACCATGGGAGACCCAGGTTCCTTCCTAGTTCTTATGCTGGCATCTTCAAGCAAGTGGCTTCCGTCCTCATGGTTGCTTAGTGGTTGCTGTGCCGTCACATCTAGGGCTGAGAGGAAGAAAACTGGGAAGGAATTGTTGGGGAAAAAAATGCCTTGGCAGCATTGTCTTCCCTGGGACTTTATGTACATCTCATTGGGCAGAACTGCATAGGAAGCTGGGAAATAGAGTAATTTTAACCCCAGCTTGGGGTTCTGTTAGGAAGAAAGAAGAGTGAAACTGAACACTGGCTGTTACGCAGAAAGCAGTACGTGGGTAAGAGAGGGGGAGGCAGGAGGAGGGGTTAGAAGCAGTGAAGGCAGCAGAATGGTGGGGGTGGGGTAGCTGAGGACAAGGGGGAGGAGGCACGGGCGGGAGAAAGGGGCACAGGCTTTGGCAGAAGTTTCAGGCTGGTGGGAAACTGCATTATGGGTCAGAATAAATGCCAGGGGCTGTGTGGAGGGGACTGTTCATTTTTGTCATCGGTCCCTCTGTGCTTCCCCAGTGACAGAGTAGTACTTCCTTGGCAAACAGCTTACCTTTGACTGGTTCTCTTCCAGGGAGACCACTGTAATTTTAGCCACGACATCGAGCTACCAAAGAAGCGAGAACTGTGCAAGTTTTACATCACTGGGTTTTGTGCCCGAGCCGAGAACTGCCCCTACATGCATGATATCCTTTGGTGCCCGCCTTCGAGCGCATGGAGGGTGTAGACCTTTTCTCCTTACTGGAGTTAACAGCTGGCCTTCACCGCACTCCATTTGTGCACGGAGGAGGTGCCGAGAGCCCTCTGCCCGTCTCCATCTCTTTCAGCCGTCACCTTTGCCCTGCGACAGGTCTGCTCTTGCCATTTTGCAGATGAGTAAACTGAGGCACGCATGTTATGTGTTCCCCATACATACACAGTTGACCCCTGAGCGGCGTGGGTTTGAACTCTGCAGGTCCACTCATGTGGGTTGTTTTTGGTAGTATCACAGTACTGCAGGATCTGCAGTTGGTTGTATCTTAAGACACAAAAATCTGAGTATAATTAATATATAATCTATCTTCCGTATTCTTGGTACAGATGGAAAACCGAGGGTGTGGAGGACAGATTATAAATTATACTCCTATATTTGACTGGGCAGAGGGTTGGTGCCCCAACCCCCATGTCATTCAAGGGTCAAGTATATTCTCAAGACCGTGCCATTGCCCGCTGTCTTTCTGAGACTTTTCCAAATGGCTGAGTATCCGTGGGCAGATCATTGAACTTTCACCCTCTTCCTGTTGAGTGAGGATCTGAGGACAGGGCCTCAAGGCCTGTGTGGTGGAGCAGGCTGCACTCCAGACAGGCATCTCTTCTTGGCTCAGTTGCCAACCTGCTGTGCACAGCTGAACCAGTCACTGCACCTCTCTGGGCTTCAGTTTCCTCCTCTCTGAAACAGAGGGGCTTGGTTTCTGTCCTGGGGTGGGTTTCATGAGGTGAGGCATTCGCCTTAACTTGCGGTGTACGTGATTTCCCGTGTAAGCTGTACCACACAACTGGAAACTGTATCAACGGCGACGACTGCATGTTCTCTCACGACCCCCTGACCGAGGAGACCCGAGAGCTCTTGGACAAGGTAATGCCCGGGCTGACAGGGACTGGGACGGCCAGGGGCTTGGCCTCCGTGCGGGACCAAGATGCCAGCTGCGTTGACCTGGAGCTGGGTCGAGTTCAGGAGGGAGTGGGAACCGTATGCTCTGCAGGGAGGATGGGGACGGTCACGTGTGTGTCTTCTCTCTGCCCGGGGCGGTGTTCACTGGAGAGCAGCTCCCTGAAAGGAATTTGGCCTGGTGTGTCTCCAAACACACCTCGTGATTTCCTAGATGGCCTTCTGAGAGCCCAGGGAGCATGGAGAGGAAGTGAGGCTTCGGATGGCTTCTGTTTTGATGGAAAAGTCAAATGTTTTTTTCCAAGTCTTTCATGTAGTAGAAAAGGTACAGGGCGTTGGGAGTTCTGAGGGTGGGGGACCCCCTCCACTGAGGTATCAGGGCTTCCTTACCAGCCAGAGGACGTCTGAAACTCATTCTTATGTCCTTTGTTCTCCCTGGGGAATCAGACTGAGGACTTTGGGGCCCGGTCCCTGTTCTTGGTTTCCTGACATCTGTCATGGGGCGGGGGGGCTTCCCTGGTGGCTCAGCTGGTAAAGAATCCGCCTGCCATGTGGGAGACCTGGGTTCCATCCCTGGGTTGGGAAGATCCCCTGGAGAAGGAAACAGCTACCCACTCCAGTATTCTGGCCTGGAGAATGCCATGGACCGTAGGTTGCAAAGAGTAGAATGGACTTTCACTTCACTTCGTCATTGGGTGAATGGGTGTGAGTAGGGTGATTGGGTGTGAGAGAATGTGTTCTCCCAGGTGAAGGCTTTCCCACCTTCTGTCTGGTTCCCAGAAGGTTTGGGCTATTTTTTGATAATGGGAAGAATCAGTACCTTAGCCAGCTTCCAAGAATCCACCCAGTGGTGGCTTCACTGTTTAGATGGGGCCCAGGGCTCCCTGAGGGGTTGAGGGGAAGCCCTGAACAGGCAGAGCAAGAGGACGTCCACTCGTCCCTGGGAGAGCATCAGGGAGAAAGTCCTCATCTTCGGCACTCCTTTTGGCCTGTGAGCCTAGGAGTAGGGTTTTGTAACTGGTAGCTGTCTAGAACCTGTGAGTCATTCTCAGGGTAAGGAGTGGAAAAAGTAATGTGGCTTCATTTCTCATTTGAAGAGCTGAGTCATCTCTGACTGAGGGCTGCCCCCTCCTGGAGGTTTAGAGTTTGCGCTCTAGACCAGTGCTGCCCAAGAAGAACACAGCAGAGCTACCTGCAAATTTCTCTAGTAGCCATGTTAGAAAAAAGTAAGAAGTAACAGATGAGATTAATGTTACTAATGTATTTCATTTAATCCAGTATATTCATGTCCAGAGTACCATTTCAGCAAGGAATAAATATATGAAAAAAAACGTGATATTTTGTATTTTTTTTTTTAATATATACCAAGTCTAAGGAATCTGGTGCTTGTTTTCTACTTATAGCCCCATTTCAAGCACCTGGTAGCCACACGTGACCAGTGACCACCATATTGGACAGCACGGCTCGAGACACCCTAATGAAAACCCAGAGCAAATCAGGGTGGCACATTTCCATTTCTGGCCATAAACATTCTGAGAGCATCGGTATCATGCCCTATCTCAAGTCAGGTCTCAGTAGGTTGAAAGTGAGTGTTGACACCACAACTGGAGAGTAGTCCCCACTCACCACAACTAGAGAAAGCCCCATGCAGCAGTGACCACCCAGGGCAGCCAAAACAGATAAATATTTTTAAAAAAAACGAGTGTTGAACCTGGAAAAACCATTCCAGAATCGAATTTGGGTGGTCAGAAAGTAAAACTTCAACCTTCACAACGGGCCCAGAGTAATAACCCCGATAAAGGCAGGAGGCCAGCCGTCTCCTCCTCGCTTGGACACAGTTGCAGCCCGGCCCCCAGGGGTGGGACCTGAGGCTCCTGGGCCACCCTTGGGGCCTGGCTGTGGTGCCACTGAGGATGGGGCCTTCACCTCGCTCTCCTCTGTGTTCTCTCTCCCTCCCTTTTCTGCAGCCTTGTTTTCTTACATCTCAGGGACATTTCTGTCTGTCCAGATACATCAGCGTCCAGCTGTCCACTCCAGGTTTGAGACATGATGCCTGGGGCTGTTGGTGATGGCTCTGTGAGAGCGAGCGGCAAGAATTCTTCCATCTGAGATCCCTTGATTAGCATATTTTGCCCCATTTATTAGTTGCTCTCCTTTGTTCTTGAGCCGCTTGAAAGTAAGTGGGACACACTCCAGTTCTTTACCATTAAATCTTTCAGTTATTGATTTATACATACACTTTCACAGTCAGGTTTGTCAAGGTATAGTTTACTCTTGCCTGGAAAATCCCATGGACGGAGGAGCCTAGTGGGCTGCAGTCCATGGGGTCACTAAGAGTCGGGCACGACTGAGCGACTTCACTTTTGCATTGGAGAAGGAAATGGCAACCCACTCCAGTGTTCTTGCCTGGAGAATCCCAGGGACAGGGGAGCCTGGTGGGCTACCGTCTCTGGGGTCGCACAGAGTTGGACACGACTGAAGCGACTTAAGCAGCAGCAGCAGTTTGTATCCAGTTAAAAAAAAAAAAAACCAACTCTTTGAGTTTTGACAGATAGAGTCATGTAACCACCTCACAATCTAGCTAGAGAAAAGTCACTTTCACCCTCAAGACTCACCCTTTTGTAGTCAGCACCTCTCCTATTTCCAGCTCCTGGTAACTGCTGATCCGTTTTCTGTCCCCGTAGTTTTGGCTTTCCAAGGAAGTCATATGAATAGATTTATATGGGATGTAGCTTCTAACTGTGTGTGTGATTTTGAATCTGGCTTCTCATCCATGTTGTTTCAAGTATTGGTGCTTCATCACTATTGTTCATCACTATTAGTTCCTGAGTACCACCCCACTCTATGGATGATGTGAGACACTGTTTTATCTAGTCACCAGTTGAACGTTTGGTTTGTTTCTAGTTGGGGGCAGACGCTTAGAATTTTTAACAGACAGACACGAGCTTATTTGGCCTGATGAAGCTTGCCCCGCACGTCTGCGTGTGTCTGCTGGTGTGGCAGTCCTTTTCCACTGACAGCACACCTCTGAACTTTGGGAACTCGAGGATCATTCAGAATCCGTTCTGGGGGTGGGGGTGGGTTGTGGTGCCCAGGCAGGGCCTGGTGGTCTGGTGTGAGGGCCTGTTTGTTGCACAGAGGCCCGGGAGTCTGTAGGACTAGATGTACCGAGGGACAGCCTGGATGGTTTGGGTTCAGGGTTTCACGGGGAGGGACAGCATCTCTTATGTGTCAGTGTCCGGGCCTCTGATGTGGTTCAGCGCCTGCCCTCAGCAGCACTCGGGACCCAGGGCGGGTGGTGGGGACAGGGGTGAGCGCAAGCGGCTGGCTGTGTCCCCAGCTGGAGTCCAGCAGGGTGTTGTGGGGTCTGCACGAGGGGTGATGGGGGGAAGTAAGACTCCCTCCCCAGCACAGGGTGGGCACAGAAGCCCCAGCTGCAGAGCGCAGTGGGGAAGCTAAAGGAACGCGGCCCCAGGAGGTGAGCATGGGAAAGGGGGCCCACCACGCTGGGGATCAGCCGTACCTTCAGGAAGCTGTCCTAGGGGCCAGCACTGCGGTTCATTTAGTCGTTGAGTCCACGGTGTGGCCTGAGTGCTGAGTACTGCGGTCCAGGCCGGGGGCAGCACTGAAAAGATCTCCATGGCCTCGGTCCCCAGCAGAGTTCCTGCTGAGTGCTGGTGTTCTGTGCTGAGTGGTGAGGAGACGTGTGGCCCCAGTCTTGGGGGTGAAGGGAGTATGGCACATTCAGTGGCTGGCAGTGGTACCCCTCCCCAGGTGGGGAGGAAGCTCATCAAGTTTGTACCTGTTTAATGAAGTGTAACCTTGATAGGTTTTGCCCGCACCTGAGAGCACTCAGTTGCCCCTGTGAGGATCTAGCAGTGCAGGGCCCAATGGCTCTGCAACCACAGGCGGCCCTGCCTGAGTGGGGAGGAGGCTGGGGCAGGGTCCTTCAGAGATGCTGGGGCCCAGGCTGGAGGCCCCATTTGCACGTTGGCCTTCTAAGAGACGCAGGCAGATCCGCGGTGTCAACTTCTGTACAGGATCTCAATCCGTGGGATGTTCCACTTGAATCCAGACTTTGAAACTGTTCCTCTGCCCTGTAATAGGCCTTAGGTGGAGCCTGGGGGTCTTTCCCTTGTGGAATTGGTAATCATCGGGCCAGGAATAAAGAGATACAACTAAATGTAAAATCTTAACAAAGCTTGGGTAATGCTTTGGAGGGAGCTGATGGTGTTCCCATAGTGAATACAGGAGACCAGGCCTGTCACTCTGAACTGACCTTTTAATAAGAGACCTCAGCAATTGGGGGGCATGGAGCCATACATGGAGGGGAAAATGAATGCCCAGACAGAGGCCTGGTCCAGTGAGGGCCCGGTTGCGGGGAGGAATGCTTAGCTGTCGGCGGGACTGAAACACAGGGTTGGGTGCTTAGGCTGGAGGAGTCCGCGCACTGCGAAGCCCTCCGCAGATACCAGCCCTGCTGTCAGGACCTGCGGGTCCTCAGAAGTGCTGGCGGTTTGATTGCAAGTGCGGTGAGGCACTTAAAATCCAAACAGAACCATGAGCTATTAGCTGTAAAATAGATAACACAGCTGCACCGTGGGTGAACCTGGAAAACTTCATGATGCTCAGTGGAAGAAGCCAGCCACAAAAGGCCACATATTATAGGGCTTTGTCTATAGGAAATGTCCAGAACAAGCAAATCCGTAGACAGACAGGAGGTGGGTGGTTGCCAGGGGCTGGGGGAGGGAAAGTGGGGCGTGGGCCCTTGATGGGAGCGATGACTTTGTGGGGGAGTGGCCTCTTGATGGGCGTGGCATCTTCTGAGAAGGGAGTGGGGAGTGGCCGCTTGACAGGCTTGGCGTCTTCTGGGGTAGTGGCCGCTTGGTTGGCGTGGCATCTTCTAAGGGGAGAGAGGTGAGTGGCCTCTTGACAACATGGCGTCTTATGTGGGCGTGGCCTCTTGGTGGGCGTGGCATCTTCTGAGGGGGGAGTGGCCGCTTGACGGGCGTGGCGTTTTTTCTGAGGTGACAGAATTAGATAATTGTGGCGATTGTACAACACTGAGAATGTACTTGATGTCTAAATTGTCTACCTGGAAATGGTGAAATAGTGCGTGGTATGTTGCATATATTTTGCGGCAGAATAAGAAGGGCTGCCCTGTCAGCCGCTCACTGGGAGTGGATCCATAGGTGGTACGGGGGCGATGACTTATGTTCCCGAGAGCTTTCGTGGTCAGTGGCCTTACGCTGTAAGGGTCTCGGGGGGCTGAAGCACGTTGCTTGGAGAATTCAGGTCTCAGCCCTGGAGGGCTGCATTACCACCTGCCCCTCCCTGTCGTGACTCGCACGGCTTTGTCCTTCTCGCCCGCAGATGCTGGCGGACGATGCGGAGGCGGGCGCCGAGGATGAGAAGGAGGTGGAGGAGCTGAAGAAGCAGGGCATCAACCCCCTGCCCAAGCCACCCCCGGGCGTGGGCCTCCTGCCCACCCCGCCCCGCCCGCCCGGCCCACCGGCCCCCACATCTCCGAATGGCCGGCCCATGCAGGGCGGCCCCCCGCCCCCGCCCCGCCCCCGCCCCCGCCCCCCGGACCCCCTCAGATGCCCCTGCCAACGCACGAGCCGCTGTCCCCGCAGCAGCTGCAGCAGCAGCAGGACATGTACAATAAGAAGATCCCCTCCTTGTTTGAGATCGTGGTGCGGCCCACAGGGCAGCTGGCTGAGAAGCTGGGCGTGAGGTGAGTTCCCCGCTGGCCAGCATGTGACATCTTTGGAGCCTTCAGAGCCTGTTCGGAGCCCTCCTCAGGCTGCAGCTCCCCCCATCCTCTGCAGCCCCTCTCACAGGCACCATTGTCTCCTTCCAGGTTCCCTGGACCCGGAGGACCCCCTGGGCCAATGGGCCCTGGGCCCAACATGGGACCCCCAGGGCCGATGGGGGGCCCGATGCATCCTGACATGCACCCCGACATGCACCCAGATATGCACCCCGACATGCACCCCGACATGCACCCAGATATGCCGATGGGCCCCGGCATGAACCCTGGCCCACCCATGGGCCCCGGCGGCCCTCCCATGATGCCCTACGGTCCCGGAGACTCCCCGCACTCTGGAATGATGCCCCCCATCCCACCAGCCCAGAACTTCTATGAGAACTTCTACCAGCAGCAGGAGGGCATGGAGATGGAGCCGGGGCTCATTGGGGACGCAGGTATGCGGGGCTCAGGGTGAGGGCTGGCTGGGGCCTGCACAGTGGAATGTAATCAGGAAGATTGGGGTTTCCTTCCTTGGTCTTAGTCTTTGAAAACATAAATCCAGCTCCATCTCTGTTCCATAAGTGGCTGAACCTTTTCAGTGATGTAGGATTCACCACCCTGTTGAGTCTGGGCGGGGTGTTAGCATCACTATAACTCACTTAGTTTCTTGTAAGTTTGCTGGGTGTGTGTGGACTGGGAATGTGGGAAGTTAGGGGTTGGATGCCGAATGGTGTGAACTTTATGGCTGAGGTGCTCTCCGCCAGTGGCCTGCTTCTGGGTGGTTCTTGGCTTGGAGCTTCCTTGCGACTGTGCTCGTTCTATCCCCACACTGACCATCTTCCTTCCTCCTTTCCTTCCTTTCTTGGCTAAAATGAGAACACATGTTGTTAACAACCTAAAGGTCCGGCTGTCAGGGTGCTTGGATGACAGTGCTGCTTCATAGGAGACGGTGTGTAGCCTTCAGGAGGATGGGAGGCGTCCAGGGGGCCAGGCTTGCTTCCAGGCCTGGGGGCAGAGCAGGCCTGGACTGCGTTTCAGTTTAGAGAAGCAGACAGGAAACATGTCAGTAAGCGTGCCGCTCAGGTTGGCATCGGTCATTGCTGGAAGTGAAGCGGGGCAGTGTCTGGGGTAACGGGTGGAGGCGGGCTGGGAGTGGCTGTGCTCTGGTGCGACACTGCCTGTCTGAGGCCTAAGTGAAAAGCAAATGGGAGAGGGATGTGAAGCGGGAGGAAGGCTTGGCTTCGGGGGAGCTGCAGCAGGTAGAGGTTCCAGCCAGTCACCTTGTTGGTGGACTCCCCAGGTGTTCGTGTGGCTTGGGACAGGAGAACAGGGGAAGGAAGCCCCAGCACACAAGACTCTGGGCTATGGTGAGGTGTGCTCAGCCGAAGAAGGATGGGGATAGCAGAGGAACACGGGGGCCATGGATGCTCGTAGAAGGATGAGGGAAGCAGAGGAACGCTGGGCCCACGGGTGCTCATAGCAGCTGGAGGGGAATCTGGGAATCTTGCAGGCTGCCCTGGAGTCACCCTGGGCAGAGGTGAGGCGAGGGGCACCCAGGGTGACTGGGAGCCAGCAGGGTTGGGTGTGGAGGCACCATGGAGTCAAGGGGCCAAGGCGGCAGGGTCAGGTGCGGATGCCTGTGGGGGGCAGAGTCGTTGGGCAGGTGCCCACGCTGTCCCTGGGGCGGGAGATGCTGCAGAGAGCCAGGCTGGGAGGAGGGAGGGCAGCACTTAGCGCTTTGGCTGCCGAAAGCACGAGGTGCCCATTTAACACCACGTGGAGTCGACGATGGGCATCAGGGAGCTGACCAGGCTGGAGGTCGGGGTAGAGTTTTCGCTGGTGTCTAGATAGTGTGCGGAGACATAAAAACAGGTGTGTGGGGCAGGGCGCCAGGACAGTGACACGCTCTCACATGAGAAAAGCAGGTGACCCTGACTGGAGGGGTCTCCTCCCCCTTTAAACAATGGATGTGAGATGCATGAAGGGCCAGGTGGGGAAGCAAAAAGTCTGTCCAGCTGGTGATGGTATCTCTGGAGTAATTGGCTCAAATGCCCATATTGTGAAATCTACCCTTTTAGTGCTGTTCAGTTGCCTTTAATAATATTCAGTGTTGTAAAACCATCAGATGCAGGGGGCCTGGGTGGGACTGTTGTTTAAGGAGTGAGGCTGTGGCCCAGAGCAGCCTGGCCTACCGAGTTCCCATGTTCTGAAGTTCAGAGGCTGGAAGAAAGTGGCTTTTCACATTTTGCTTTATATGATTATGTAGGAAGTATTTATCTTTCTAAAAAAATTTAAACGTTTGACTCCTGGAACTTTAAATTACGGACTCCCTTTCTTGGTAGAGCTGGCTGCATTTCAGCTGCTCAGTAGGGGCACTGCACGCAAGGTGCAGATCGGGGCTATTTCATCATTGCAGAATGGCCTGTGGGCAGTGCTCACTGGACTCTGTCTCCAACACACACACACACACACACACACACAGTCTCTAGGTGCTTCGTCACAGACCTCCACATGCTGTTCCCCTCATCCTTGGCTGGATCTATCCTTAGCATTTGTGAAGGGAGGCAGCTGGTGCCGGACGCTGCCCATCCTTCAGGAGAGATGGCAAGCCCTGCCGCCTGGTTTCCTAGATGCTGTGTTGGAGAAACACCCCCACCCACCCCGTCCTGTTAAATGTAGCAGCTGCCCAGAAACATTTGTGGAAGGAGAAGGATTTGCCCGGCAGCCTCTGGGTGGACTTGTAGCCATAGCAACGTTTTGGTGTATTTTCTTCTTTTCTTTATTGGTCTTTGTTTACTGGGATTGAACTCATATTATGAGCTTACTGTGAGACTGAGTGTTTTTCTCTATTTATTTAAAGAGACTATAAGATTAATGCCCATCCAAAGTATTTAAAACAGATGGGAAATGGGTGGAGTAAAAAAATGTACGATGCCTCAACCCCCTCCCCCAATCTCATTCCCCCCACTCTCATTCCCAGAGGGCCTGTTCTCTGTCTGTCTTTTCAAAGCCTTTTCTTTGCGTTTTATAAACATTCGTACGCCGTTCCGTCCTGTTCTCACCTCATGAGCATTTGCCCATGTCACTAAACCTCACCGTGAATCCCATTCTCAGTGGCTGCGTCCTAGTTGGGACCTCCCCCTCCCTTTTTGGCTGCTCCATCCCCTATTGCTAGGGCCCCTCCCGGGAAGGGTAGGAGGGCGTAGGCTGTGCATTCTCACCCATCGCCATCAGGGGTGGTTTTCCAGCTGAGGGCACGGGTGGGTCGGAGTTGGTGCCATACGGCCCTTCCCGACATGAACGCCGGTTCTTCCCTGCCACAGAGGACTACGGGCACTACGAAGAGCTGCCGGGGGAGCCTGGGGAGCACCTCTTCCCCGAGCACCCTCTGGAGCCAGACAGCTTCTCTGAGGGAGGGCCCCCAGGCCGGCCGAAGCCGGGCGCCGGTGTCCCCGACTTCCTGCCCTCGGCTCAGAGGGCCCTGTACCTGAGGATCCAGCAGAAGCAGCAGGAGGAGGAGAGAGCGAGGAGGCTGGCTGAGAGCAGCAAGCAGGACCGGGAGAATGAGGAAGGCACGTGTCCTCCCCCGGGGCAGGGCTCTCCCCGATGGGCGTGGGCCATGGCCACCCTGCGGGGAGCGGTGGGGCGTGCCTAGGTCTGGGGTCTGCGTCGGACAGGAACCTGTGGCCAGGAGGACCCCTGCGGAGAAGGGCGAGACCCTGGTCCCGTGGAGGAGGGCAGTGGACTGGTCCCTGGAGGAGACCGCACCCTCGTAGAGGAGGCTGGAGGGAGATGCCCAGCCCCTGCTCCCCAGACCGTGTCTTTGGGAAGCCCAGAGATGAAAGCCAGTCACTGACACAGACCACTAACAGTCCCCGCCTCAGCTGCCGAGTCTTGTGGGGCCGAGTGGTGCCCTGGTGGCATCCGCCCCGGGGGGAACGGGGCAGAGAAGGCATCTAGAGCCTGCAGCCAGGAGCCGGGGAGCAAGTGGGGCAGTGAGAACAGGGGACAGTCCCCTCCCCAAGGTCTCCACTGCACCTGCCGAGGAGGTTGGACACGGGCCAGCTGCGTCTGCTCACCTGGCCCTGCCTCTTACCAGCTGGTGACTGCCTGCCCTGGGGCGTGGGAGCACTGTGAGGGGTCTGGGAGGCACAGGTCTGGGAGCCCAAGCTCAGTGAGAGCCCAGGCAGTGACTGCTGCTCACGGGCACTCGGAGTAGGGTCTGCCGTGGGAGGGGTCTGAGTCTGCCCAGGTGAGAAGGCAGTGCTGGAGCCCAGGGCTCGGGAGTCTGAGCCCAGCCTGGCTTTGTCCCCGATCTCAGGGTGCTGTGTCGGTGCCTCTGTTTTCTCATCTGTCAAATGGGCATGGTGACAGCGCTGTATCCTGGGTAGTTGTGGCAAATAAGGCAAAGTCCTTAGCTCGGTGCCGGTACACAGGGAAGGGTCCATCCGCGACAGCCAGAGACCTGCCAGGCTCCGTGCTTGGCCTGC
This sequence comes from Capra hircus, assembly GCF_001704415.2. Taxonomy (NCBI): domain Eukaryota; kingdom Metazoa; phylum Chordata; class Mammalia; order Artiodactyla; family Bovidae; genus Capra; species Capra hircus. The sequence continues at coordinate 55,153,636 of NC_030825.1, read as the reverse complement.
CTGAGCTCCCTGGCTCTTCGTGCCATTCTGTGGTTGGGGGGAGGGTGAGCAGCAGGTGTTTTAAGCGAGAGAAATAGAGGTTCTGAGAGATAAGAGGTGGGGAGCAGGCTACCGTGGGATCCAAGAGGGCTGGTGGCGGGTGTGGTGACCACTCACCGGCTCCCTGCGCCTGTCTGCTCGCTCGCAGGTGACACTGGGAACTGGTACTCAAGCGATGAGGATGAAGGTGGGAGCAGTGTCACCTCCATCCTGAAGACGCTGAGGCAGCAGACGTCTAGCCGGCCCCAGGCTTCTGTTGGAGAGCTGAGCGGCAGTGGGCTGGGGGACCCCCGCCTCCAGAAGGGACACCCCACGGGAGGCCGACTGGCTGACCCCCGCCTCAGCCGGGACCCCAGGCTCTCCCGCCATGCCGAGGCTTCCAGCGGGTCAGGCCCAGGTGACACCGGACCCTCTGACCCGCGACTGGCTCGCTCCCTGCCCACCTCCAAGCCCGACGGCGGCTTGCATTCCAGCCCTGCCGGTCCCGGGGGCTCCAAGGGGTCTGGGCCACCCCCGGCGGAAGAAGAGGAAGGGGAACGAGCCCTGCGGGAGAAGGCCGTCAACATTCCCCTGGAGCCGCTCCCTGGGCACCCACTGCGGGACCCGCGGTCACAGCTGCAGCAGTTCAGCCACATCAAGAAGGACGTGACCCTGAGCCGGCCCAGCTTCGCCCGCACTGTGCTCTGGAGCCCCGAGGACCTGATCCCGCTGCCCCTGCCCAAGCAGGAGGCGGCGCCCCCCGTGCCCGCCGCCCTGCAGTCCCTGCCGGCGCTGGATCCCAGGCTGCACCGCGCCGCCGCCTCAGGGCCCCCCAACCCCCGGCAGCGTGCGGGCAACTCTGCAGATGCCGGCGCGGCCGGCTCCAGCCTGCCTGACTTTGAGCTCCTCTCACGCATCCTCAAGACTGTCAACGTGACTGGCCCCTTGGCCACCCCTGGCTCCGGCGACAAGCCCAGTGACCCCCGAGTGCGGAAGACGCCCACCGACCCCCGGCTGCAGAAACCCACAGACTCCACCACTGCCTCCTCCCGGGCGGCCAAACCCGGCCCTGGCGAGGTGCCCTCTCCAGCTGCCAGCCCCAGTGGGGAGTCCTCCCCACCGGCCACCGCCCCCTACGACCCCCGCGTGCTGGCAGCTGGCGGCCTAGGCCAGGGCGGCGGGGGCAGCCAGAGCAGCGTGCTGAGCGGCATCAGCCTCTACGACCCCAGGACTCCCAGCACGGGGGGCAAAGCCGCAGAGCCGGCCGCCGACGCGGGCGCCCAGCCCAAGGGCCCTGAGGGCAACGGCAGGAGCTCTGCTGCCGCCAAGGCCAAGGAGCCCCCGTTTGTCCGCAAGTCCGCCCTGGAGCAGCCTGAGTCCGGGAAGCCCGGCGCCGACGGGGCCACGGACAGATACAACAGTTACAACCGGCCCCGGCCCAAGGCTGCCGCCGCCCCTGCTGCCACCGTGGGCACCCCGTCAGCAGAGGGCAGCCTGCCCCAGCCCGGCGTGCACAACCTGCCTGTGCCCACCCTCTTCGGGACCGTGAAACCGGCACCCAAGACGGGCTCCGGAAGCCCATTTGCTGGCAACAGCCCAGCCCAAGAGGGTGAGCAGGACGCTGGGTCCCTGAAAGATGTGTTTAAAGGCTTCGACCCCACCGCCTCCCCTTTCTGCCAGTAGTGTTAAGCCGGAGTCCAGCACTCCCCGCACCCCACCCTTCCCAGGGCAATATTTAAGGGCAGCGACCAGAGTTGGGGCTTGGGGGGAGGGGGGAGGGGGTTTGGGTGTTCTTTCTTTTCTTTCTTCCTATTGTTTTCTTTTTTCCTCTCTCTCTTTTTTTTTAAGTAGTATCTTCTTTAAAACATATGAATTGTATATAACCATCTTTAACTTCTGGTCAGTGCTGCGGGGCTGCTAGGTGCCCGCCGACAAAACCTCCACGTGCATGTGAGCAGTCGCGAGTCCCCTGGGCCTCAGCCCAGCTGGCACTCCGCCTGGCCTGGCCAGGCCCGATTTTCAGGGACTCCCTTAAAGGCTGGGGCCCCAGTCTGGCAGCTGGGGGTCTGGTGGGTTTTCTGGGCAAAGCGGGGCCCCTCCTCCTCCTCCCACCCCACCCCACCCCACCCCCAGGACGAAGGGAGCAGCAGGCGTCAAGAAGGCACGAAGTGTTGCATGAGCAAGAAGAGCTGGAGCCGAGACGGTGGGCAGGCCCCGCGGGGAAGCAGGTCTAGGCATTTCTGCGTCTCCTCTGCAGCATGCAGGCCATGATGACCCGCTTCAGGGGCCAGTGGACGAGAGGAAGTATCAAGAAAGAAGAACCTTGGGAAGCTGCCTGGGCCAGGAGAAACAGTCCTTTCCCACTGCTGTCTCGTCTGGATTCACCTGCAGGGCCCCCTGCCCCCACCCCGCCCCCCTCCGTCCAGAGTTCACCCGTGAACCCGCGCCCACCAGCCTGCGGCAGAAGACTCCGGGGTGAGAGATGGACCTGGAGTCAGCAGGGCTGGTGCGGGGCGACGGCCCCGCAGACTGCGTGCTTTCTGTCAGTATTAGCCTGTCCTGTTGTGGCCATGCCTTTCTCCCCACGTGCCGGGCTCTGTCCTGGGCCCTGGAAGGCAGCGCACGTGCCGGTGTGCCGGCCCTGGCCCCTCTGGGGACAGCTCAAGGATCCGTGCGTGGCCTGCCACCACGCTCCCGACGGAGGGAGCCAGGGTGGTGGTCAGCAAAGCATCGCCCTCCACACCCCCTCACAGCGTACCTTCAGGGCCCGTGGTTTTGGTGTGTTTGATTTTCTTCCAAGCCAAAGGGGGCATGGGTTCAGAGGCACGTGCAGTGTTGGCTTTATGGCCACGTCCAGGCAGGGGGCCTGAGGACACGGTGGGAAGCTGGCCAGGGCCCGGAGGGTGACCCGCTGTGAGCGGGGCAAGGACCCCACAGCCCGCATCCTGCTCTCCTCGTCCATCCGGCTGAGCCGGGAAGGGAGCCGAAAGGGCTGCCCTGGGCTCCGCAGCTCCCCCAGGACCCTGGCTGGGCTCCCGTCCTGTCCACAGAGCCCAGTAGAGGCCCACGCCGTGACCTCGGGAATTGGACGTGGTCTGTGCCCACACCTGCCTGCTCTCCTGCCTCGCTCCTCATCCTGCCATCTCGGCCCCCTCGCTTAAGGGCCCTGACTCTTCCTGCTAATAATGAGGAAGCCTGGTGTTTCAACCAGCCAGAGGGTTACCCCTCCCACCTCCCTGGGGTGGGAGGTTAAAGAAGGTCCCACACCCCCTCCCCCAGAAAAGGAATAGTCCTAGAGTTTGGTGCCAGAAGCAAGGGCGGGGGAGGCACCCCCACAGGGTCAGTGCGCCATGATCAGGGTGGTTTGGTTTGTCTTTGTGTCTTTTTCTGTTTTTTTTTTTTTTTTTTAAACAATCATTAATGAGATTTTTCTTCAGCCACCAGTGTTGGCCTCGAAGCAGAGGGCTGCAGCCCCTGGTTTGTAATATAAGAAAGAATACGCAGTGTGGCTGTGGTTGGGTGTTGGGTTGTTTGTGTTTTTTTTCCCTCCTTTGAGAATTTTATTTTGTAGAAGCAAAATGAAATACTTTTTTAAAACTGAAATCTGTGGATGAATTAGAAGCTGGAACCCTCCTCTTGGAATATTCAGCCTAAGAACCTCATGGGACTATGAATTCACCCAAAATTTTCATTTGCCATCAGGCCGAGCTTTTAAAGAAAAAAAATAAATTGTTCTCTAACCAGGATTGTAACAAAAGTGTAAATACTATTTCAGAGTTGAAAGTTGACGGTGCAAATATGTATATAACGTACTGTATTTTTACAATGATCGTCGCATGACTATTCCTCCCCCTTTTTGTACTCCATATCTGTCTTCCAGAAACACCACCTGTCCTTTCTCCTGTGGTCTCTTAATCCAATAATTGTATTACTGCCATTAAAGGATGCAGTTATTTTAAAAAAAAAAAAAAACAACTAATCTACGGATCTTGTCTCTCTCTGCTGACCCCAGCACCCCTTGCCCCAGAAATGACAAGGGGGTGGGGGGCGCAGACTTGAAACCAGAGTCTGTCCTCAGCGGCCTGTCAGTCCCTGGGTGGCGGTCGCAGTGACGCTGTGGGGATGGCACCTTCAGACAGCCTCCACCTCCCCCAGCTCCAGCTCCAGCTCTGGACACCGGCGACCCACGCGGATCACAGAAGAGGCCAGGGATGACCTCAGGACCGTGGGGCTGGCATAAACGGGCCCTAACTGCTGTAGATGGAACGTTTGTGTTGCCTCAAAATTCCCGGGTGGAAATCTGTTCACCCAAGACAATGGGGTTTGGAGGTGGGGCCTTTGGGAGGTCAGGAGGATGAAGCCTTTGTGAAGGGGATTAGTGCCATTTTAAAGGAAACCCCACAGAGTATCCTCACCCCTTCCATTGTGTGAAGGTGTGGCGTGAAGATAGCCATCCGGCAGGAGGGTCTTTGCCCAACACTGAGTCTGCTGCCACTTGACCTTGGACTTCCAGCCTCCACAACTGTGGATTTTATTGGACTCAGAGACTCCCCTCTTGCTAACCTGGGGTCTGCCCTGAGAAAGCCATGCTCTGCGAGGGAGAGATGGGAGCAGGACTTGGCCTGGAGGGTAGCCACGTCTTCTCGGGACTTAAATTTGGTTTCTGTGTTTTGATGGGCCTCTCTTAGTTTTCCATGACTGCCATATAAATTATACAAGCCAAGTGGTTTAAATCAGAAACTTGGTGAAAGAAAAAAACAAAACAGGAACTTGATACCTTACAGTTCTAGGAGTCAGAAGTGTGACATGAGTCTCACTCAGCTAAAATCAAACTGTCTCGGGGCTTCCTGGTGGCTCAGTGGTAAAGACTCTGCTTGTCAACCCAGGAGATAACCGGTTCAATCCCCAATCCAGGAAAATCCCACATGCCAAGGAGCAGCTAAACCTGTGCACCACAGATTACTGAGACTGTGCTCTAGAGCCCAGGAGTTGCAACTGCTGAAGTCCAAGCACCCTAGAGCCCCAGAACCTGTGCGCCACCACGAGAAGGGCCCCTGCAGTGAGAAGCCCGTGCACTGAAACGAGAGAGAAGTCCCTGCTCGCTGCAGCTAGAGACAAGCCTCTACAGCAATGAAGAGCCAGCACAGCCCGAAGTAAATAAATCTGGGGTCCAGTATTTGGAGTGTTTCTCATTCATCCACGTTGAATATGGCCGATTTCACCTGTAACTCAGGACTCCCCCCTCAGCTACCTTCGACAGGCAGGAACCCATCATCCCAGGTAAGAGGGCTGGTAGGGCGGGTCCAGGCTTGGTAAAGTCCAGGTGAACTCTGAATTCACCCAGGTTCAGCCCCTCTTCCACACTGCCTGTCTGGGACGCAGCACCCCTTGTGATGGCAAGACGGCTAGAGGGTCCTCCAGCTTTTACCTCCTCATGCAGCCAAGCACAGAAGCAGAAAAGAATCTTCCCATGTATCTATCAGCCAGGTTCAGAATTGAGGAGTATGACAAAGCTGTATGCTGATTGTCACCTCACTTATTTAAGTTACATGCAGAGCACATCATGCGGAATGAAGGGCAGGATGAATCGCAAGCTGGACTCAAGATTTGCAGATGTGTCAACAGCCTCAGAAGGCAGATCTTAACCACTCTCATGGCAGACAGCAAAGGAACTAAAGAGCCTCCTGATGAGTGAAAGAGGAGAAGTGAAAAAGCTGGCTGGAAACTCAACAGAAAGCAAAGATCGTGGCATCCAGTCCCATCACTTCATAGTGGAAACAGTGACAGATGTTATTTTCTTGGGCTCCAGAAAGCTATGACCAACCTAGACAGTGTATTAAAAAGCAGAGACATCACTTTGCTGACAAAGGTCCATCTAGTCAAACCTATGGTTTTTCCAGTAGTTGTGTATGGCTGTGAGAGTTGGACCATAAAGAAGGCTGTGCGCTGAAGAATTGATGCTTTCCAATTGTGATGCTAAAGGAGACTCTTGAGTGTCCCTTGGACTGCAAGGTAATCAAACCAGTCAATCCTAAAGAAAATCAACCCAGAGTATTCAATGGAAGGACTGATGCTGAAGCTGAAGTTCCAGTATTTTGGCCACCTAATTTGAAGAGTTGACTCATTGGAAAAGACCCTGATGCTGGGAAGGGTTGAGGGCAGGAGGTGAGGGGGGTGACAGAGGATGAGATAGTTGGATGGCATCATCGAATCACTGGACATGACTTTGAGCAAACTCCAGGTGAAGGAGCGGGAAGTGTGATGTGCTGCAGTCCATGGGGTCGCAAAGAGTTGGACACGACTTACCGAGTGAGCAACAAGGGGCAAGGAACTGCTTCCCAGAAGTCCCTCAGGCTTCCTCTCAGTCACTTTGGCAGGCTCAGATTGTGTGCTCCTCCCTACCTTGGTCCACAGCAAGAGGGCAACAGAGGTCTCACGTCTGGTTCTTACGCGTCAAAGATCCAGCATCCTTGGCCAAGCACGTGGCTACTCGGAAGGTGAACATGCTCGTGGGGCTCGTGCGGCTCGTGCAGGGGGAAGATGGTGCAGGAGTTGGAAGCTGCAGTGGTGATACAGGCATCATTCAAGTGCTAGGGCATGGGCCTTCTCCGGACCAGATCCTGTGGTCGGCACCAGGCTCTAACAGGGATGACCCATTGGCTGGAGTTGGCACCTGGGGCTTGGGAGGTTGGCAGGCCCTGGAGAGCCTTGAAGGCTGTGTTCCAGATACGGGCAGAGAAGAGCTTGTATTCAAGTTGCTGTTTAGTTGCTCAGTTGTGTCCAACATTTTGCGACCCCATGGACCGCAGCCCACCAGGCTCCTCTGCCCATGGGATTTCCCAGGCAAGAATACTGGAGTGGGTAGCTGTTCCCTTCTCCAGGAGATCTTTCCAACCCAGAGATCAAACCCAGGTCCCCTGCATTGCAGGCAGATTCTTTACTGCTGAGCCACTGGGTAATGACTCCCAGGTCTCAGTGGCTCATCCACAGGTCAGCAGGGGGCTCTGCCCATCACAGCCACCCAGGGACCCGCATTGGCTGAAGCGCCAGCCCTGGAACAACTTGGCAATGGTGGGGGAGGTGGAGAAGAGCCCACCAGCTCTTAAGTGCTTCTTCCCCACAGTCAAGGACTGCAGTTCTGCTGTTTCCTTAGCTAAGCAAGTCCAGAAGCCAGCCTCACTTCAAGGGCATCAGTCAGTTCAGTTCAGTTGCTCTGTCGTGTCCGACTCTTTGCGACCCCATGGACTGCAGCACACCAGGCTCCCCTGTACATCACCAACTCCCAGAGCTTGCTCAAACTCATATCCATCCTGTCAGTGATGCCATCTAACCATCTCATCCTCTGCTGTCCCCTTGTCCTCCTGTTTTCAATCTTTCCCAGCATCAGGGTCTTTCAGATGAGTTAGTTCTTCGCATCAAGTGGCCAAAGTATTGGAGTTTCAGCTTCAGCATCAGTCCTTCCAATGAGTATTCAGGACTGATTTTCTTTAGGATTGACTGGTTGGATCTCCTTGCAGTCCAAGGGACACTCAAGAGTCTTCTCCAATACCACAGTTCAAAAGCATCAATTCTTTGGTGCTCAGCTTTCTTTATGGTCCAACTCATATCCATACATGACTACTGGAAAAACCATAGCTTTGACTAGACGGACCTTTGTTGGCAAAGTAATCTCTCTGCTTTTTAATATGCTGTCCATGTTGGTCATAGCTTTTCTTCCAAGGAGCAAGCGTCTTTTAATTTCATGGCTGCAGTCACCATCTGCAGTGATTTTCGGAGCACCCCAAAAATAAAGTCTGACACTGTTTCCACTGTTTCCCCATCTATTGTGATGGGACCATAATCTTAGTTTTCTGAATGTTGAGTTTTAAGCCAGCTTTTTCAAGGGCATCAGGAGATGCGTTTCCACTGTGTGTCCAGGAGGCGGCGAGTTGGAAATACTTGGAGACCCAGCCTCCTGTTTTCCACGTCAGCCCCAGCCCTCCAGCCCCAGTGCTCCCAGGCATCCCTCATTGTTTGCAGGTGCCGTGCCACGGGCTACATCGCCAACTGATGAGGTATGGTGGCCTGGATCCCTCGCTGCAGGGAGCGTCATTGTCTTAAGATCTGAGGTGCTGCGTCTGGAAATACGCCACCGGGTTTGCGTGGAGGCCACACCTCTACTGCCTGCTCCAGCCAGTGCGCTGACAGGGGCAGAGGGTAGGACCCAGGGATGGCGGAGAGAGGGAGAAAACTGGCATCTCATCTAAAGACCCTAATCCTATTGGATCAGGGCCCCACTTTATGACTTTATTGAACCTTAATTACTTCCTTAAAAGTTAGAGCCTCAGCATATCAATTTTTGGAAGACAATTCAGTTCATAGCACCCACTGTATCCCTTCTAGCATATCTCTAGTAGCGCAGTGAAGGGCAAAAACTTTCACATTCTTTATTTCTTCTGGTGGGTACTCTGTTTCTCTCAAGATACGTCAACTTTAGGTACTTCTTGTCAACTTCCTGCTCCCTTCCCTCCCCCTTACTTTCAGGCTGCTCTTCGAATTTTAAATACCATGACATCTCATTCTCCGAGTCTTATTCTCTCAACCAGCTCTGCCCCATAGAATGTTCCACAGTGACGAAAATGCTCTCTCTCCATGTCGTCCAACATGGCAGCCACTGGGCACACGTGGCCACTGCGCACTGAAACTGTGGCCAGTAAAACTGGGGCGCTAAATTTTCTCTTTTGGTTAATATAAGTTAAGTTTGGGGCTTCCCCGGTGGCTCAGTGGTAAAGAATCCATCTGCATGCAGTGCAGGAGAGTGGAGTCCGTCCCTGAGTCAGGAAGATCCCCTGGAGAAGGACATGGCAACCCACTCCAGTATTCTTGCCTGGAGAATTCTGTGGACAGAGGAGCCTGGCAGGCTGTAGTCTGTGGGGTCACAAAAAGTTGGACACGACTGAGTGACTAACACACACACACACACACACACACACACACACATTCCATGCTAAACCCTCACTTTATATGGAAAGAAAACCAGACAGGAAGCTAACTCACCTGGGGTCACCACCAGTCTTAGAACAGACAGCCAAAATCATTTTAAGGCCTCACACCGTATTATGTGTACTAAAACAATAACCGCGAACACACATACACACACACATACACACACAGCATGTGAGACAGTGCTGGCTCTGCTGGGTGGCTTTGCACGCACTGAAAATTTTTCACAGCTCCATGAAGTTGGTCTCATTATGTTCCCATTTCACAGATAAGGAAACTGAGGCCCAGGAAGACTAAGCAACTTGTCCTAGATCGATAGCTGCTGCTGCTGCTGCTGTTCAGTCGCTTCAGTCGTGTCCGACTCTGTGCGACCCCATAGACGGCAGCCCACCAGGCTCCGCCGTCCCTGGGATTCTCCAGGCAAGAACACTGGAGTGGGTTGCCATTTCCTTCTCCAATGCATGAAAGTGAAAAGTGAAAGTAAAGTCGCTCAGTCGTGTCTAACCCTCAGTGACCTCATGGACTGCAGCCTACCAGGCTCCCCCATCCATGGGATTTTCCAGGCAAGAGTACTGGAGTGGGAGATCTATAGCTACTGAGTGGCAAAGTCAGTCTCCAAATACAGACAGTCCGGCTCCAGAGTCATCTTGGGGAGAGAGCAGCTCCAAGGAAGAGACGCCAGGGTCATCGGAGAAATCCAGAACAATGCTCTTCCTTTCCTCTTGATCAGTATCTGATCAGGAAAACTGAAACCACTCCAGGCTATTTAAGCTAGAGGAAATATAATTAGGGAATTGGACACCAAGAGGCTGGAAAGGCTGGAGGGTAAAAGAGGCATAATCGGGTTACCACTGATTAGTAGCTGCAGGAAGCTGCTAGAATTCCTAGGGTTGGCGTGACAAGAAAATGATGGGATAGGGAGTTCCCTGGCGGTCAAGTGGTTGGGACTCCATGCTCTCACTGCAGAGGGCCTGGGTTCAATCCCTGATCAAGGATCTAAGGTCCTGTACTGTGGTGTCACCTAGAGACTGCGACTGCTCTGTTGCCGAAGTAGGAACCAGGCTGGACTCCTGAAGTCTCAGCTTGGCAGCCCTCCCTCAGGGCACTGCCAAAGGCAAGGGGGAAAAAACTTCTGTGTGTGTGTGCGCGCCAAGTCACTTCAGTCATGTCCGTCTCTGTGTGACCCCATGGACTATAGCCCACCAGGCTCCTCTGTCCATGGAATTCTCCAGGCAAAAATACTGGAGTGGATTGTCCCATTACCTCCTCCAGTTTTTTTTTTTTTTTTTTTTACTGCCTTTCAACTGCCAGAAACTAATAGGAAATCAGCTGGCAAAGGAGACAGAGAAATAGTTTGCAGCTTCTGGCCCCAGATGTAGAGAGGAAACATAGACGCAAGCGTGGGTCTAAGACACACCGACTGTCTTCTTCATGTCCTGGGGCTGTCCTTGAGGGGTGCTGTGAAGCCTTCTGCTGTGTGGGCTGTCACTCTTGCAGGGGACCCAGCCCTCACTTTGCTGTGTCCTCAGAATCACAACCCAACTATCGAGGAGGCTCAGCAGTGAAGAGGAGATGGGACAAGCTGGTAGAGGAGAGGGGGAGATGACTCCTTCCCCCTAAGCCCTGCTTAACCCTCCCTTTCTTCCCGGCATGTCCCAGGAATTATCAGAGCGGGCTCTGCGTCTTCCCTGGAAGGAACTCTGCTTCACTCTTCCTGACACAGCTCACTTTATCCAGTCTTCTGTCTGTGCTTCTCATACACCTCATGGAGACCTGATGTGTCTTCATGAAGGGCCTTGTTAAGACAAATAGCCAGTGCTCCATGCCTCAAGTGCCAAAAGCACAGACCATATCCCGTGGGAGATGAGCCCCAGGCCTGGAGAGGGAGTGAGTGGATGCATGGGTGTCCCGGAAAGACACAGCTCTCTGGTCTCCCGCCAGGTGTACAGGACATAGGATTGCCTTGTACGGTTGTACAGGTCTCTCACTGAACAAGGACATCACAACTAAAGGGGGGTCATTTACATGGAAATCATAGGTTTGTAAACTAATGACAGTTTTCTAGCAAGTGGCAGAAAAAGTCCCTTGTTCTAACCAAATTAATGTAGCAGGACAATTTCTCAGGTGAGTGGAGATCCCCCCAGGGTCTCAGTGGTAAAGAATCCCCTTTCCAGTGAAAGAGACACAGGTGACTTGAGTTCAATTCCTGAGTTGGGAATATCCCTGGAAAAGGAAATGGCAACCCACTCCAGTATTCTTGCCTGGACAATCCCATGGACAGAGGAGCCTAGTGGGCTACAGTCCAAGGGGTTGCAAGGAGTCGGACATGACTGAACAACTGAGCGTGAGCATGGACACAGTAAAGGAGAGTCTTGATCCTTGGTGGGTTGGAGGCCAAGGAAGTGGGAGGGAAAGGAAGGGACTGTGTGAGGGAACCCCCAAGAATCCCAAAGGAAGACACAAAGGTGGAGGGAGGGGCAGTTTGGTGGCATAGACGTGAGGTCAGAAAAGGGAGTTGCTTTCAGCAGAAAGATGGATGTACAGCTCAGTGGGGTCTGAGGGGCAGGGAGAACAGAGGTCCCATCCAGAGCTTTCAAACCCCTCCATCTCGTCTCCTCACCATCTCTTACTCCAACAGCTGCTTCACCAGAAGTGGACGGAAGGTCAGTGTCCACCCAGGGGTATCCAGGTTCAGAGAGGCATAGGACACTGAAGCTGTAGGGAACGGAAGAGCTCTGGGGACGCTGGGAAGGGCCCCAGCTGCTCCTGTGGCTTGGCCTGCCCGGACAGTTCTGCTTTCAGGATGACATTTGTTGGGAAACAGGTGAAGGTCCTCAACAGGCACAAACTTCCGGTTAGAAGATGAATGCGTTCTGGGGGCCTAATGCATGGTGAGTCTGGGTAACAGCACTGTATGGTACACTTGAAGATGGCTAAGACGGTAGATTTTTTTTTTTAATATCTACTTATTTGGCTGCACCAGGTCTTAGTTGGGACACGCAGCATCTTTGATTTTTGTTGTGGCATGCGGGATCTTTAGTTTCGGCATGTGGGATCTAGTTCCCTGACCAGGGATTGAACCTGGGCCCTTCTGCATTGGGAGTGAGGAATCTTAGCCACTGCACCCCCAGGGAAGTCCCAGGACAGTAGATCTTAAGTGGTCTCACATGTTAAAAGAAACAATGGTACCCATGTGAAGTGAAGGAGCTGTTAGCTAACCTTATAATGAGGTGCTCACTTCTCAATATATATTGCATATCGAATCATCACTTTGTGCATCTTAAACACAAACTTATATGCTAATTATATCTCAATAAAGCTGGGGAAAAGAAACCCAAATGACACTTCTGTCCTTCCACTCAGCCACCCCAGCTTACAAAAGCAATCTTCATGGTAAAATCTTTTGAAAAATCCCCCCAAAATGGGAAGAAGAAAATAAGTATCATCCAGAATCTCATAGGGGCTTTCCTGGCAGTCCAGTGGTTAAGACACTGCACTTCTACTGCAGGGGCCACGGGGTTTGATGCCTGGTTGGGGAGCTAAGATCCTCCGTGGCCAAAAGATAGAGGAAAAAAATTACCCAGAATCTCATAAACCAAGTTATTCAGATTGTCACAGGGAGACCTGATCCTTCATATAGAAAACCCTTGCAACCCACCACCTCCTCTTCTCTGGGTTCATCTCTTCACTTTCTGGAATACATCCTTGAAGTTATTTTTACAAGGAAGAGAACACCTAGGTGTGGGAGGATATAATGTGGAGAGGTGCCGTTTAGTCAAGAAAAATACTATATACCAGCAGTAACCAGTCAGGAAATTAACAGAAAAATCAGATAAGCTTCCCAAGAGCAATTAAAAAGCCAGGAAGTAGGCAAATGAAGAATGCCAGAGACCTTTATGGAGATGTCAAATAAAAACAGCCCTGGACTGAGATAACTTTATTCAAAAAGCCCGCTTGCAGTAAGGAGAATGCTCTGAGCTCAGAAATATGCAAGCTTCTCAGAATCAACCAGAAAAAGTCTTTGCTTGTCTAGGGTAAGAGGGGTTCCCCATAAAGGGGAAGTTGATTAGTTGAGGAAAAGTAACCACTGTGGTTGGCAAAACACTCAGGAAGTGTGTCTTCTCCGGGTCAGCGGTTCTCAGGAGAAGCTGACAAGGAGGCCCGTCCCACTTTTCAGTCCTCAGGAGGCGAGGGAAACTAATTGAGGGCCAGTGGGGAGAAGAGAAGCCAGACTTAAGCTTGCTCAGAGCAAAGCAGAGGGTGAGGGATGAGCCGTGAACACCTGGTTGGACAAAATATTGAAATCTTGTTCAAGGATGACCTGAATAAATGGCTGATCTAAGGGCTTCACAATATGCCATTGCAATCCGCCTCCACGTTCTGATATGGCCTGCCAGCGAAGTTGATTCTTTATCTCTTGCTTATCTCTTTGGTTCATTGAATTCACTATTGTGTCCAGAGATGGTGGAACAGTCTCTGACGTCTAATCAATTCTTGATACAAATATATTCTTTTAAAACAAATTTTAGGACTTCCCTGGTAGCTCGGGGGTAAAGAATCTACCTGCCAATGCAGGGGACAGGGGTTTGATCCCACATGGTGCGGAGCAAGTAAGACCAGAAGCCACAACTGTTGGGCCTGTGCTCTAGAGCCTGGGGGCTACAACTACTGAGCCCACATGCCCGAAGTTTGTGCTCTGCAACAAGAGAAGCCACCACAACGAGAAGCTTGAGCACCACAACTCAAGGAAAAGCCTGAGGAGCAGCAAAGACCCAGCACAGCCAAAAATAAATACAATTATTTATTTTTTTTAATTTAAAGAGAATTCCCGGTAGTCCATTGGTTAGGACTCTCTGAGGGGCTGGTTCAATCCTGGTTCAGAATAATTTAGAAGTGAGAAAATATATATATATATATATATATTTAAATGGAGCTATAACTGACATAGAATACTGTATGAGATTGTGTTGTAACTATGATAATTTGATACACAATGATCTGTACATACAATTACACATTGCAATATGATTACTACCACTATCTTGGAGCACCTCCATCGCATTATGTAATTATCATTTCTCTTCTTGTGGTGAATAAAAATATTAATATATTCACTGTAAAAGGCCACCAGTGCCTGGTCCCACCCTCCAGTCCACAGGTCCTGGTGGCGCGGCTCCTGAGTGGGGCTGAAGCATTAATGCTTGTCTTAACAAAGTTCCTGGATGATTCGTATTAGAACCACCGATCTAATCACAAGTGCAGAGGCCACTGGCCAGCTCTGTCTCTTTAAAAAGGATTTGTTTTCTCTGCTCTGACCCTTTCTGGTATTTAATTTCTCCCCCTCTCTCAATCTGCCTAAACCATCTCACCAGCCAAGAATGTGAGTAATGTGTTTCAAATATTTTCAGTTCCCATTTAAGCCCATTTAATGCTTGTTCGCTGCCAGCAGGCAGACTATCTTTTAGACTATCAGCCTATTTGAACTCCCTCCCCTAGTTTAACCCCCAATCTGCCTCTCCCTCCATAAAATCCAAGCTCTTCCCAGTGGGAGATGAAGGAGCAGAGGGCAAGAGGGGCCTGGCCCAGCAGGTCTTGTAGTCATGGTTTTGGTAGGGGGGGCAATGGAAAGCTGTGGAAGATCTTCCCCCTCATGGGAGGGTTTAAGCTGGGAGAGACATCACTAGATGCTCATTTAAAACATCTGGGGAATTCCCAGGTGGTCTAGTGGTTAAGACTCCCTGCTTCCCATGCGACACACTCAAGTTCAGTCTCTGATTGGGGAACTAAGATCCCACATGTGTGATGAGGGGGAAAAAAAAAGAGGAATCCTACAGAAGTGACTTAATTGGGTGGTTTGGGCTTAGGGTCTCCCACGACCTTGGGCTGGGGCCGGGATCACCCAAAGATTTGATGGGGGCTGGAGGGTTCACTTCCAATTCAGTTCACTCGTGTGGCTGGCATGCTGTTGCTGGATGTTTGCAGGGAGCCTCAGTTCCTCTCCACGTGAGCCTCTCCACAAGGCTGCTTGAGTATCCTTGAAACGTAGTAGCTGGTTTCCCACAGAAAAGGTGATTCAAGAGAACAAGGTGGAAGTCATAAAGGACCTAAAATATCCAGTCTTGGAAGTCACACTGTCACTTCCACAGCATTCGACTGGTCACACAGATCAGTCCTGATTCGATGTGAGGAGTGACTATATACAAAATGTGAAGATCATTTAAATTTACTTGGCTGCAAGAGGTCCTAATTGTGGCATATGGGATCTCATTCCCTGACCAGGGATCGAGCCTGCGTCCCCTGCATTGCAGCGCGGATTCTTAACCACTAGATCCCCACGGAGGTTCTGTGTGTTTCTTTTCATTAGATGCACGTTGTAACCTGCATCTTGTAACGTATTCAAAATAAATAATATTTTTAAATTAAAAAAGTTATGCCGTGGGAAAATATTCAGTGCCACTGGTCAGTGTTCATTATTGACTGTTACATGAAAAAAATTAAGTTGTCAAACGGCAATCTTTTACACCCGTCTAGAAAAAAGACGGTATAGGAATACAACAAAATATTACCACTAACCGCTCATTGGTGGGATCAGTGATGAACTTTACTTTCTCCTTTGGAGTCTTCGAGATTTTGCAAACGTTCTACATTAAATACCACGAGTTTTGATTTTTTTGGTCGTTAAAATTGTTATTAGTAAAAACTACAAGTCCCGACAGACATTGCGCCTCCAACTTCTGAAGACAGGCCTTCCCCCTATGCAATGAACGCTGGGATTCGCAGTCCATCCCCGAAGCAAGGTGGGACGCACAATACCGGCACAGATGACAGAGGAGGGATCACCACCATTTCGACCAGTGGACAGTGCGCACTGGTCCTGAGTGGCGCACGAACAACCAATAGGTAAGCGGCTAAGCCTGAGTGACGTGTACTTCAGCCTACGGGCGGCCCATGGGGCGGGGCGGGCCTCGGCGGCCGTAGTGCGAACCATGGGAGGCGGCTGGTGGTGGGCTCGAGCCGCCCGCCTTGCCCGACTCCGCTTCCGGGGGGCGCTGCTGCCGCCTCCGCGGCCCCGGAGCGGGGGCGCCCGAGGGTCCTTTGCCCCTGGCCACGGCCCTCGCGCTGGGGCTTCGCCGCCGCCCGTGTCCGAGCTGGACCGCGCAGACGCCTGGCTCCTCCGGAAGGCTCATGAGACAGGTCTGGGGCTGGAGCTGGGGTCAGCCTGGATGGGAGACGGGGTTCCGCCTAGCCAACCTGCACGCGCGAACGAGTGGAGGATGGGGGTGGGATTTCTGCTGGAAACTGGGCCCGAGCTTAGAAGGGAGAAGGGCTTCCGTGTAAGCGCAGGGAAGTGGCTGGCCGTAGGAGCGCAGTCTGTGCGCACAGGAGAAGGGTTTGCGGATGGGACGGTGGGTCTGGTTTGTGGGGTGCAGTAGGAATTGGAGAGGTTGGTCGGGCCAGGACAGGGAGCCTTATCCAACTGCGCTGTCTAGATGGGAGAGGCTTCCAAAGAGGGCTTTGGGCGGGGGAATTGAATGCAAGAGGGGGCCTGGTTGGAGGGGCCAGTTCAGGTTAGGGGACCACTCTGCATAAGGCGGGAGCGTAGAGCCCCACAGAAAAGGAGGGAAGTTCCGGATTGGAAGAGGGAACAACCAATAGAAGAAAACCTTTTGACTGATTGGAGGGCGTGGTGCCTGGTTGGAGGGGGCGGGGCTTCACGTGGCCATTGGCCGTCCTGATTGGAGAGGAGGTCTTATAGGTACAGGATGGGATAGGGGTGGGGGGATTGCAACCCGACCAGTCCTGGCTAGTGACACACCAGGGACTTGAATGGATGTGAATGACATCGAGGAGGAGCATACCCACTAGCAGTGAGGTTTCAGAAAGCTGAAGGGGAGGCTGGAGAGAGGCCTGGGAAAGTAGGGGGATAACAATTTGTTGGGGGATCTGAGAAAAAAGTGGGGCGGGGCGAGCCCATGGGGATACACGTGTGGCAACGACGCTGGCCCAGATGACCTCTTGGGATCTTTCTGTTCTCAGATTTGTTGTTCAGTCTCTCAATCATGTCTGACTCTTTGCGACTCCATGGGACCCCCTGCCAGCTGGCCAGGCTTCCCTGTCCTTCACCGTCTCCCCAAGCTTGCTCAAACTCATGTCCTTTGAGTCAGTGATACCATCCAACCATCTCATCCTCTGTCACCCCCTTCTCCTCCTGCCCTCAATGTTTCCCAGCATCAGATCCTCAGATACAGGTTCTGCAATTTTGATCCTAAATCCTCCTCAACTCATGTCTTGCATCTTTGGTGTTGCAAAGTTTGGGATGGGGAGGGACTCGGAGATGGAGTCGTGAGAGGGTTTTGGGCAGATAGACTTTGGTAGGTGGGCTGCCCGGACAACGTGGGGATTTAGGGCTGCACAGGGTGGTCGGATGAAGAGGCACCCCTTGGTTGGACTATCCAGGCTAGGGGGTTGGGGACAGGGTTTGGGCTGACGCTGACTTTTCTGCCCTGCCGCCACCCCCAGCCTTCCTCTCGTGGTTCCGCAATGGCCTCCTGGCATCGGGCATCGGGGTCATCTCCTTCATGCAGAGTGACATGGGCCGGGAGGCCGCCTATGGTGAGTGTAGACTCCCCGCACCCCGCAAGTTAGACTGTGTCCTGCCCCACCCAGTCACCCCCCGTAGTAAATGAACCCCTCCTGCTTCCCCCACCAGAAGCGCCTCCTTCATTTGTGAGTGTCCTCCTTCTCCCCAACTCATCGCTACGTCATGGGCACTGGACCCACCAGATGGGGTGGCTCAGGGCAGGGCTGTGGGTCCGTGCCCTTTCCAATCTGACTTCTCAGCAAAGATACGGGTCCCTGTCTCAGCCCCTCATGCTGCCCCCACTCCCATCTTATCTTTGCTCTCAGACAGGCCTCCCCCCTCCAAGCCCTAGCCACCCCCTCTGATTCCCTCTCATGTCCCCAACCTTGGCTCTGTACCGTCCCTCACCCTGCCCTTGAGTGTGCCCCATTCCCTTTCTAACGCCACCTCTGGCCCCTAACCCACCTGGGTCCCCAGGATTGGGCTCCCTGACCCCGTCCCCCTCTCTGTCCCACAGGCTTCTTCCTGCTAGGCGGTCTATGCGTGGTGTGGGGCGGCGCCTCCTACGTGGTGGGCCTGGCGGCGCTGCGGGGGCCCATGCAGCTCTCGGTGGGGGGCGCGGCCGCGGGCGTGGGGGCCGTGCTGGCCGCCGGCCTGCTCTGGGCTTGTGCCGTCGGCCTCTATATGGGCCAGCTGGAGCTGGACGTAGAACTGGTACCCGAGGATGACGGAACCGCAGCGGCCGACGGGCCTGATGAGGCGGGCCGGCCTCCACCCGAGTGAGCCACAGGGAACCGGCCGGGCGCTGGCCAGCCTG
This sequence comes from Capra hircus, assembly GCF_001704415.2. NCBI lineage: Eukaryota > Metazoa > Chordata > Mammalia > Artiodactyla > Bovidae > Capra > Capra hircus. Next base: position 55,135,238 of record NC_030825.1, on the reverse strand, counting down.
GCCTGGAGGACCGGGACATTAAAACCTGACCCTTCCCGCGCTCCAGATTCCGAGTGGTGGTTTCTTTGGCAGGGATGCTGAGCCAAGGGGGAGGGGAGGGGCGGGTGGGGACACGTGGAGATAATTAAGGAGGAAGGAGAGAAGAGGAGCTCCATGGCCACAGTGTGGGAGCAGGTATTTAATTCACGGGGGCCGAGAGCCCTGCCCCCTGTCCCCTTGGGGTCCCCACCCGTCCTCTCGGTCCAGACACGTGGAGGGCTGTCCCAGTCCTCAGTCCCCCTTCCGCTGCACCCTGGTGCCCAGGGCCCCCGGGTAGGGCAGGCCCAGGGCAGGATAGAAGGCCTCCGGGAGGGCGGGGCCTGGGCCCAGCCTCTGCAGGTGTGGGTATGCCAGGCCCAGCTCGGCAGGGCCGTAGCGGATGGTGCCCGGCGTGCACAGGCCCCGCAGGACTGGGGGCAGGAAGCCAGTGTGCAGGAGGGAAGGCGGGGGGTCCCCAGGAGGCGCCAGGCCCCACGGCCCCACCAAGTCCTGCTTCAGGGCCCCCGCCCGGATAACGGACGTGAACTCGGGCCTCGTTGGGGCCAGGTGGCCCGACGGCTCCTCGTCCTCACTGTCCTCTGGGTCTTCTGTCTCCCCGGGGGCGGGCTCCACTTTGATGGGTTTGCCCCGGGGCTGGGGGGCCTCGTCCTCCTCCGGGGGGGCAGCCCGCTTTCCTTCCACTGGAGGCTCTGGCTCTGCAAGAGGAAGATTCGGAAGGATGCCGTCCTATTCATCCCCAGCCCTCAGCCTTTCCATCTGTAGAATGGGGCCACGCTCCATGGTCCAGACCCGTGGGTCTCCGCTGGGGCAGTTTTGTCTAGAGGCATTTTTGGTCGTCCCAACTGGGGAGGAGGATGCACCTGGATGCGAGGGGTTGGGTGTCAGGGATGCTGCTAAGTACCGTACAGCGGGGCAGGCTGGCCCCCACCACCAAGTGTGACCAGGCCCCAGAGGCCCCGGTCTGGACCCAGGCCATCCAACAGGACCTCCCATGAGGATGAACGTGCTCCATATCTGCACTGGCCACCTTTGGCTACTGAGCTCTTCAAATGTGGGGAGTACGACTAAGGAAATGCAACTAAAACTATTTGTGATGATTTTGTGCCACACTGCGTGGCCTGTGGGGTTCACCAAGCGGGTATTAAACCTAGGCCCGAGAGTCCTAACTCCTGGAACTCCAGGGAACTCCTGGGATTTGAACAGTACTTTTACTGTAAGCAGCCTCCACACTGGACAGCACAGGTCCCAGAGGCCGCTCAGGGCCTCCCAGGGCTGGGCTGGGAGGTGGGGCTCACCTGTGGGCTCTGGCTCCGGGCTGGACACGTCCTCATGGGCCACACTGGCTGGAAGCTGGAAGGCGTCCAGAGGTGTCTCCTCCCCCTCGGCTTGGCTGGGACAAGACATGAAATTGGGAGCTAGGGGCCCAGGCCACCCGGCCTCTGGGGAAGAGAGCCTTCCTCCTGCCCACAAGTCTTTTGAGTAGAGACTTCCCCTTCCCCTCTGAGAGCAGGCACCTACCCCCACTGCAGTGACTGGGGACTCCCCCTGACCCGAGGCACTTAGGCCTCATCATTGGACCCCAGATTCCAAGTTGGTGTCTAGACCAGCTTGGCCCTGTCTCCTGAGGCCAAACCTCTGCAGCCGGTGGAAGCCTGGATGTCACCCTAGGTATCCCCTTGGGCACCGCATGCTCATCTGACCTCAGCATCCTCCTTCCAAACCTGCTGCTTCTCCCAGAGACCCAGGCCCAGGCCCTGCGAAGCCAGAGATGGCCTGGTGGCCACCACCCCCCTCCACCCGTGCTGCCTGGCATCTCCCTGTCCCTAGGCTCCCAGCCCGTCTTGTCCTACAGACAGACCTCCATCTTCATGGCAGGCAGAGGGTCCTTTCACAAAGCCGATTTGACTGTGACTGCCTCCAGCTCTAAACCCTTTCCCAGCTCCCCAGTGCCCCACCACCATCCTCAGCTTTGTTTCTGGGGACTCTACTCCAGCCCAGAGCACTCGCTCCCTTTGGTTCCTCAGCTGGGTCAGCCGGGACTCTGGGCCTTATCTGTGCTCGGCCCGGAATGTCCTTCCTACCTCTAGTTTCTTTCCATCAGTTGTTCTGGCCCTCTCCTGGATATTGCCTGCCATGGCCCCCCCAGTGTCCCAGAATCCACCTAGGCCTGAGGCCACTTGGCATCTCTGTTTCTCCCTAGAAGAGACCATCGCTTCCTCTCTGCCTCCTGCAACCAAGGTCTCTTCTCCTCCAGGCCTTCACTCTCGCTGGACTCCATTCCCCTTCATGTTTTTACTGCCTCACCCCCCTAGACTTGTCTAGCAACCCTCCCTGAGAGCTCCCACCCAAAGGTGGGAAGAGCTGGCAGAATCTTCTGGAAGGAGTTCTGAGCTCATGGGGAGAGGGGGCAGGCAACCCTCACCTGAGCACATAGCTGACCCAGAGCACGTGGCGCTCTCCAGGGCTCTTCCCACTCACAGCCACAGTGGCCACGGACTGCAGCCACACGAAGCCCCCGGCGCGCTGCAGCCAACGGTAGTAACCGGTCATCACCTGGCCCTTGTCCAGCACTGGGCCCAGCCCAGGGACCAGGAGAGACCGGAAGGGATGGGGTGGGGTGGGATGGACAGAGAGAGAGACAGGTGGACAGGGAGACAGGGGCAGAGAGGGGGCGGGTGACGGGGAAACAGGAAGGGTGAGATGGTGGGGAAAAGAGAAAGGCAGAGCACAGAGAGGGGACAGAGAGAACCCAAGTCAGAAAGACTGAGAGGGAATCTGGCATCGAGGCCCCTGGAGTTTGAAGGCTGGGTCAGAGAGACCCCAGTCCCTGTAAATCCCACCCCCCGCCCAATTCCTGAGACTTTGCTCAGGGACGACTCCCTTGCTGCTCGTCCTGTGATGAGCTGGCAGCAGGAGAGACCATGGTCAGCCTCAAAGAAGGACTTCCAGGGAGCAGGGCGGCGGGGTGCTCAGGTCTAGGGTGAGGGGTTCTCACGGTCCAGGTGGCTTTGGCGGATCCTGGTTGCATCCTGTCCATGGACAAACTGGTAGCAGCTGCGGCCCACTAGCTCTGAGGGCCCCAGGTCCATGTGGTCGCTGACCCTGAAGGCAGGGACCAACAGAGAGCTGGGGAGAAGGGGTCCATGACCATGCGATGGGGAGAAGGGGGCAGGGTTGTTTCCGGAGTCAATCAGCGCCCCAACCCTGGCTCTGCAGTGCTCCAGGCTTAGTTTTTCCCCCTTAAAATGGGCGGGAAAATATTTAAAATAATAGTGTCCCTGTCTAGGGTGGCTATGGGCATTCGAGCAGATGGCATTCCTGGGTGTGGGTTGGCCCCGGGCACTCCAGAGGCCCCTGAATTGTGGAAACAATTTCGCTATTTATTGATAATTTCCCTCTCACTGCCTGGTGCGGGAAACAAAGTGGATGAGAGACCAGTGAGGCAGAAAGAAACAGGATCAAGAACAGCTGAGCTCTGCAGGAGGGTTCCGCGAAGGGAGGACTTGGCCCGGGAACAGAACACGGCCCCGCCTCCACTCCACAAGCCCCGCCCCAAGGCCCCGCTTCGTCCCCGTAGGCCCCGCCCCATCCCCGCAGGCCCCGCCTTCACTCCTCTTTAAGGCGGTCCCCCGCCGCTTTCTCGCTTCCCGCGTCTCTCCAGGGCCGCAGCCTCCTGACCCCTGGCCTCTCTGACTCCCCGCCCACCACCCTCTCCCGTGCGCTCCCATCGGCCCACCTCTGACCCCAACCCCGGTACCTGCTCTCACAAGCAAGGATGGTGAGACCCAGGCTGAGTCGGAAGACGATCATGTGTCCGTGCAGCGGCAGCTCAGCCAGTGGAGCTGGCGGCAACGTGTGGCCGAGGGCCACGAGGCCCAGGGCGCGGGCCCGAAGGCGGCCGGTCACGTGGATGACCTGTGTCGGAGGCAGGGGCAAGGCGGGGCCCATGGGGCGCGGGGACCACAACCTGGCCACAGAGCCTGGCTCTGACCGTTGTCCCCAGGCCCTGGGGCTCCAGGAAATAGCTGGCAGGAACACGGGGTGGGGTAGGGGACGCAGGAGACAGACGCTGGGCGCGGAATGCTCACACCCACCTTGTACCCCGAAGCCTTGACATGCAGCCCCCTCTTGGTGAGGGTGGATTTCATGCGGATGAAGAAGGAGCGCTCCTGGACCCGGGAGGATGGGGATACCTCGGTGGGGCTGGCCTCTGGGGCGGAGCCTGAAGGAAGGTTATGGGGTCCGGAAGCGGACACACACAGGCCACCCCCGCCCTCTGCAGACAGAGGGTCATGACCACAATCACTGTGACACCATATCCGTATACTAAGCTCCCCTCCTCACCGGCAGTCAGCCCCCTCTTTCTAAAGCTCGGATCTGACCCTATACGTCTGCTCTGAGCCTGCCATGGCTCCCTAGTACCCTTGGGAGAAAGCCCAGCTCCTCACCATGGCCTAAGACTGGCAAGCACTGCCTTCTAATGACGTCATCTCTAGCCACAACCTCCAGGTCTCAGTTCAGACATCTTCACCTCCAGGAAGTCCTCCCTGACCCCCAGGCTGGGTCAGCTGCCCCTCTGGGGTCTCTCCTACCCCAGCCCTGCCCACTCTGGGTCATCACTGCCTGGGGACCGTTCAGTCTCCTCCACTGGACTGTGAGCCTCGGGAGGGTGGGGCTGGGGCTCTAGCCACTGCTCTGTCTCCAGCCCTACCCAACAAAGGGCTAAGCACAGAGTGGGGTTCCGGCTATCAGAACAAATAAGCCTCACAAATACAGATTATTCTATAAACCCCGTGAAGCAGTCTTATAAATAGGCTCACACCCAGTTAACCCTCTCTGGGCCTCAAACTCAGGTGTAAATATAATCACGCTTGCCAACAGTCCCACACGTGTCACAAACATCTCCCAAGCTTGCAAGCACTGCTGATAGTCCACATGATTTTCCTTTAAAGCAAACGCCATACAAGAGAAGCCTATTCACGAGAAAGACAACCTCAGTCCCCCAATATCTCAGAGCTAAAGAAAACTTGCAGGGTAGTCTCCAACACCCTTCCCTCCCCAACATGGAGTGGAATCTTCCACTGGAGAGAAGGGTTAGAAGCACAGACTCTGCAGTCAGACAAACCTGGGCCAGAGTCCAGCTCAACCACTTACATCTGTGTGACCTGGGACACTTAACCTCTCTGCACCCCAGGTTCCTCCTTCGTAACATGGAGATCATCAGTTTCTGCTTCATGAGTTTGTGGTTGGGATTTAATAAAATTATGTCCTTAAGGGCAAGGCACGTGTAAATGCCCAATAAGCATGCATTGTAAATAATAATAACAACCCACAGGCACCCCCCTCCACTTTGCAGTCAGAGGGGGTCTTTGTAAAGCTCCAATCTTGGGGATTCAGGCATGCTTAGGGAGCTTAGGTAATTTTAGGGAGCCACGTCTCACTGCTTCAATTTAGACTCTGACTCATTCTATAAAAACTTGCTTTGCACAGCTCTTAACAAGAGTGTTTTTGTTTAAAGAAGACATATTTGGGGACGTACCCAGTGTCCCTCAGACCTCTTTTTTGGGGGGCCCTGGGAATTACCGATCTCAGGCGTATCCGCAAGCGAAGAGGAAGATGAGGAGGAGGAGGAAGAGGAGAGGACGGAAGGCGGGGTGGGGGGTCCGGGGGTCGGGGCCCGCAGCCCCAGTTGCTCCAGCACCTCGGAGTGGTCCCCAGGATGGATGTAGTCGAAGACGCTGCTGCCCGTCAGCTCCACCTGCCGGCGAAGGCGGGGAGTGCAGGGGACCGGTGAGGGGAGCGCCGTCGCTAGCCCGCCTGACAAGCAGGTGTCTCATGCCAGTCTTGTGTTTTCATTAGAAAAATAAAAATTACTTAAACTTTTTAAAAGGAGAACATAAACTTAGGCTCTTACCGTGCCCTCTCACTTCAAACCCAGAGATTATTACGGATTTTCTGCCCCTACCTCCGCTATGAAGAAGCTGGGGGAGCGGACTTCCCCGGTTGTCCAGTAGCTGAGACTGCGCGCCCAGTGCGGGGCACCCAGGTTCATTCCCCGGTCAGGGAACTAGATCCCACGTGCCACAGATAAGACCCAGTGCAACCAAATAAAATAAAATAAAAGAAGCTGGGGGAGGGGTTTGGAACGGGGGTGTCGTAGCCTCTGTTTACCCAGTTCCTGCTTATTCACTCTCATCCCCATACAGCAAACAACTGCGCCCTGAAATGACTCGCAGGATGTCCCAGCAGGAATGGAAATCAGGACCCAAGCAGTGGAATGGCTTTCAAACTCTTTAAAGTGTTAGAACCTTTAAATTAGATTTTTACATTCAGTTCAACCCTCAGGTTTCTCGCAGCAGTCCCCTCATCTCCACACGGTCTCAGAGCCGGCAGCCACCGTCTCCCTGTGTGTTCCTCCCAAGAGTCCTCCCTGGTTTTCTTCCCTTCAGTCCTCACACACATACCCCTCCATAAGGTACTGCTCGGACCATGGCCCTCCTCTGCTCAGAAACCTCCCATGCTCCCACTGCCCCTGGGTTTGGGGGGGTCACATGCTTCCCTCTATTCTCATTAAGCTCCCCCACACACAAGCTTCCAGCCTTCCCTCCACTCATATCCTTCCCTTCCGCTTGTCCATATTCCCCGTTCAAGGTCTTCCTCTTCCAGGAACCTCCCTCCAACAACTCACTGGAGAGCTGCTCACAAATGCCAAAAACCAATGCACTGAATTTTCTAAATTTGCCATTTGTCAAAATCTCTGTAAAAATGCTAAAAGTCAGCAACAATGCATTGATTGGATTGGCAAGACCTAAGATGCCGCAAGGAGCCGGGACTCCAGGGATGGGGACTTTGGACTTCTCTTTGCCCTCCTTTCCCTCTCAGACACCAGCTTCAGGAGCTGGAGCAGAAACAGTGGGTTGAAATCAAGGCAAAATGCAAACCAGTCAACTAAGATGCCGCCCAAAATCCTCCAAGATGCAAAACCTGAGTCCTCCCAATACGAATGGCTGGAATCCTTTACAAGTGTTAAGAATAGGGCTTCCCTCGTGGCTCAGTGGTAAAGAATCTGCCTGCCAATGCAAAAGACTCAGGTTTGATCCCTGGTCCAAGAAGATCCTACATGCTGCAAAGCAGGTAAGCCTGTGCGCCACAACCTGTACTATTCGCCAGAGGTTCACCACAACTATTGAGCCTAGGCTCTACAGCCTGAGGATCACAGCTACTGAGCTCCACACGCCCGAGACCCTCTGCTCCACAACAAGGGAAGCAACCGCCATGAAGCCCGTGCAGCCCCGCTCCCCACAACTAGGGGAAAGCCCAGACATGAAGACCCAGCATGGCCAAAAATAAATAAGTAAATAAAGTTATGTGTTAAAACTGTTAAGAAGAAACATGTTTTGGTAAATATCAGTGCAAAGGGTGACCACTCACAGGCAAACTTAGCTTTCTGCTGATTTGCTTTCTTCAAATCAACCTACTACTTTAAAAACTCTCCTCTGCATTTGGTGTCATGTTGGGTCCCAAGGAACACACTTTGGGACCCTAGGAGCCCATCCTTTATTTTTTTCATGCTGGTTTGGTGAGGCCAGGAGAGAGGAGGGTGGGCAAGGGAGATGGCAGCTGAGCTGGGCCAGGCAGCCTGATGCGGGCCCCTTACCTGTGAGAGACCCAGATAAATGGAGACTGTCTCTGAGATGTAGAGGAACTTCCCTTCCTGGTTCAAGGCAAACACGAAGCCATCCAGGGACTAGAGTGGGGAGAGAGAGAGGGGGCGTGGGGAGAGGAGGACACGGCATCTACAAGAGGTTCTAAAATCTGGATCTCTGCTTGCGATGGGTTAATCAGGGGTAAAGAGTTTCAGCGGCCCTAGGGAGGAGGAGGAAGAAAGGGGAGCCCCAGCAGCCTGCCTCCCAGTTCTGGGCTGCCGGAACCCGCCCCCCGTCCCCACGCCCCCCTCCCCACGCCCCCCTCCCACACGCCCCCCCCCCCCCTCCTCCCAGGCCCGGGGCTGAGGCTGGAGAGGAGAGTGCCTTTCTCCCAAGTCAGCCACCAGGTGGCAGCAAGGAGCAGAAGGCGGGGAAGGGGCCTCACCTGCAGGATGTGTCCACCCAGGTGCTGCTCAAAGACTTCGGAGACCAGCGCCACGGGACCCCTGCGGCCTGGGGCTGGGGGGAGAGTGAGGGGTAAGGCTAGAGCCTACTGGTTTGACCCCTGACCTCTGGGAAGACCCCCAGGGAAGCAGGCTACATATCTCCCCCTCTAGTCTCCAGTCTTGAGGCACTGGGGAGCCTTGTCAGGGAGAGACCCAGGGTGTGAGGAGGGGCAGACTGAGACACACAGAGACAGAGAGACACCAGGAGATACAGAAAGGGATTAATTCACCCCTTCAGTCCTCCAGCAAACGCCCTGAGCATCTGCCCTTCACTGGGCAGTGCTAAAGACAGAGTGGGAGGTGACCAGGACACCCACCCCTGCCCTCACAGGGTACCCAAGTCAGGGCAGATATCAATGAGCAAGAAACTAACAAATACAGACTATCATTCGTGACCACTGCTAGGGAGAATTGAACAGGTGGCATGAAATAAAGAAAAATGGGGTAGGGCCTGTTGAAGGAGGGGCCTTTGAGCTCAGACCTGAAGGATGAGAATGCAGCAGAAAGGAACCCGAAAAAAAAAGACAGAGAGATAGGGACATAGAGAGACACTGAGAGACAAAGACACAAATAGATGGACAGAGATACAAAGGAATAGAGAAAGAGATGAGGACTTTACAACTCAACAACAAAAGGATGAGGAGTCCAGTTAAAAAATGGGCCAAATCAGGAAACTCAAACAGGGGCTCTGTATCAACCTAGAGGGGTGGGATGGGAAGGGAGATGGGAGGGAGGTTCAAAAGGGAGGGGATTTATGTACACGGATGGCTGATTCATGTTGAGGTTTGACAGAAAACAACAAAATTCTGTAAAGCAATTATCCTTTAATAATAAAAATAAAATTAAAAAAATGGGCCAAAGAGGAATTCCCTGGTAGTCTAGTGGTTTGGACTCAGTGCTTTCACTGCTGAGGGTCTGGGTTCGATGCCTGGTCAAGGAACTAAGATCCTTCAAGCTGCACAGAACAGCCAAAATAAAAATCGGGTAAAGGATTTGAATAGACAGTCATCCAAAGACGGTACACAAACGGCCGATAAGCGCTTGAAAAGATGTTCAGCATCATTAGTCATTAGCAAAATGCAAATGAAAACCACAATGAGAGATCATTTCACACCCACTAGGATGGCTAGAATTTGAAAAAAGAAAAAGAAAAGAAGTGTTGGCGAGGATGTAGAGAAATCGGAAGCCCTGTGTGTTGCTGGTGGGAATGGGAAACGATTCAGCCAGTCTGGAAAAGTAGTTGGGCGATTCCTCAATAAGTTAAATATAGAATTACTATTTGTTGTTTAGCTAGCTGCTCAGTCGTTTCAGTCTTTTGCGACCCCGGACTGTAGACCTCCAGGCTCCTCTGTCCATGGGATTTCCCAGGCAAGAATATTGGAGTGTGTTGCCATTTTCTTCCCCAAAGAATGACCATATAACCCAGCGATTGCACTCCTAGGTACATAGCCCAAAGAACGGAAAACAGGTGCTTTAACAAATACTTGGATGTGAATGTTCATAGCAGCATTATTCCTAATAGCCAAAAGGTGGAAACAGCGCAAATGTCTACTAACTGCTGAATGAATAAGTAAAACGTGCTAAATTCATACAGTGGAATGTCATTCGGCCATAAAAACAAATGGAGTCCCGATCCACGCTGAACAGAAAGCAACTTTGAGAACAATTACGCTAAGTGAAAGCAACCGAACACAGGAGGCTACATAGCGTAGGATTCCATTTATATGAAACATCCAGAACAGGCAAATCCAGGGACAAGAAGCAGATTGGTGGTCGCCAGGGGCTGGAGGGAGGGGCGGGAGAAGCTGGGAGAGACTGTGAACCGTACAGGGCTTTAGGAGAGTGACGAACATGAACCAGATAGATGCGCGGCTGCACACTTTAAAATGGTGAATGTCGTGTTACATACATTTTACCCCAATAAAATTTTTAAAAAGAGAGATAGAGCAATATATAGACACAGAAATTGAGACAGAGATAGACAAAGACAGAGAGACGTGATGAGATGGAAGGACAGGGACCTCCCCTGAGGTCCGGTGGATAGGACTGCCCATGTCCAATGCAGGCAGCATGGGTTCGATCCTTGGTTGGGGAGCTAGGATCCTGCAGGCCACCACCAGCACAGAACATTTTAAAAACAAAAATAAAGAGACGGAGGGACGGAGGGAAAGAAATGCACAGAGAGACATGCGGGGAAAGTGGCAGAAGATACAGATGGTGAAGGAGACGGAGGGAGAGACACAGGCTGTCCATCCTGGCAACAGTCAAGAGCAGAGGACTCCAGACATCCAGGCCAGACCTTGCAGAGAATGACTCCCCAAGGGGCCTGTGCCCAGGTTGGGGAGTCAGTGACCTCGAGGGTCCCCAAGCACCCGGCTCCTGCTGGCCTGAGGATCCAGGTCTGGTGTCAGTCACTGTCCTCCCCAGGGACCAGTGCCTTCACTTCTCTGTGCCTCCTCTGTTAAATGGGTTTGCTAAGAGGACTGGCTGATCCGTTAGGGAATGTTGAGCATTCATTCCGCCTAGGGAACAGAGAGGGCCTACCAGGGGCGGGCACGCAGCAGGTGCTCCCGAAACAACCTCGGATCAGTATTAATAGCCTGATTACTATTGTGATTTCCAGACCATCAAAACACCAGGCGGCGGAACGCCACCCCCCCCTCCCATCAGGGCGCAACCCCCAAGCTCCACCCCAGCTTGGCCACGCCTCCTCCCTCCAGGAGCGACCCCCGACACCCTCAGGCTGTTCACACCCTTTTTCCACCCCCCACCCGCCCCTGGAGTTCCAGGGACATTAGCTGAGGGGTGGTGGTGGTGATGGAGACCCCTCCCCCGAGATGCAGCAGGAACCAGCCGGGTGACAGGCGGGAACAATGCCGGCTGCTAATTGTCGCAATTTTCCCCTGTCATTTTTGCTAATTCCTTCATTTTCCCTCTCACAGGATCAGCCCAGGTCAGACTGAACGGCTGCAATTAACAGCGTTAATGGGCACGTCGGGATGGGGGTGCGTGTAGCGGGGAGGGCTCAGCCACTCGCTCTTCCCCTATCCTGTCCCCTGGGTCTCTCCCCATCCCTGACTGAAGGGTCTTTGAGGGGTCTTATGGCTCCTAGCCCCACCCCGCCCCAGGTCCACCGACTCCCCGCTTCCTCCTTCTCCCCGCCTCCCTTCTCTCCCAGAAATACCTCAACCCCATCCCTCCCAGATCTGCTCCTTGTTCACGTCCAAACCTCAGCCATCATTCACTCTTTCAACAAACATTTGCTGCGTTTCCTATCAAGTCAGCCTTCCCTGGAATACAACTGCCCCTGTCATCTTCCCTCCAAACCGGAGGGGGCGCTGAGGGGCCGAGGGGAGAAGCTAAGGCCTCACCCAGGGGTCCCGCCCCCACAGTCCATCCTCAACTGCCCTGGGGGCTTTGCCGTCCCAGACTAGTGGGGATGAAGGGGCGGGACTTCAGGACCTTGTAGCAGTCTGGGAGAAGGAGCCCCCTGCCTTCATCAGAGCGCCTTGCTCCCTGGAAGCACGCCTGAGGGGCCGGAGCAGGCGCATTCCCGCCTGCGCTTTCCCTGGCTGCACCTGTGAAATGGGTCTAGGGCTGGAGCTGGGTGGGTTCACGCATGCACTTGGCACAGCCAGCTGCTGCTGCTGCTCACTCCGTCGTGTCCCACTCTTCTTGACCTCATGGACTGCAGTCTGCCAGGCTCCTCTGTCCATGGGATTTTCCCAGAAAGAATACTGGAGTGTGTTGCCATTTGCTTCTTCAAGGGATTTCCCCAATCCAGGGATCGAACCCATGTCTCTTGTGTCTCCTGCATTGGCAGGCGGATTCTTTACCACTGAGGAAGCCCATACAGTAGATGAGTCTGGGTTATTCTTCTAGGCATTTCTACGGATAAACTCCACAGCAGGCACCTTCTGGGGGGTACCTTGCTGTCCACCTTGACCCTCTCTTTCCTCACACCCACACCCCTGTTCTGTAAGTCCCAAGGCTGGATGGTCACTGCATCTCCTGGATCCCACCACCTCTCATCCCACCGCCCCCACCCTGGCCTAGCTCCCTCATGTCCAGCTGGATCACCTCGCTTGCCTGCTCACTGGGCTCCCTGCTTCTTCCCTCACGTCCATCCCCTCTGTGGCTCCCATCTCACTCGGAGTAGTCGCAAAAGTCCTCACCATGGCCCCAGAGGCCCTGCAGGAGCTGGCCCCGACCCGCTGACCACTGCCCCTCCATTTACTCCTCCCTTCCACTCTGGAGCTCCTGACCTCACTGCTGTGCCTGCACCCACCAAACTGCTTGCTGCCTGCCTCAGGGCCGTGGCACTTGCTGTTCCCTCTGCCTGGAACACTCTCCTTCCGGCTTTCCTCAGAGCTCGCTCCCTCACCTCCTCCCAGTCTCAGCTCAAAGGTCACTTCCTTAGAGAGGTCACACCTGATATGTGCATCCCCCCAACACCTAGTTCTAACTGTTCCGTCACTCAGTCACGTCTGACTCTTTGTGATCCCGTGGACTGTAGCCCACTAGGCTCCTCTCCCTGGGATTTCCAGGCAAGAATACTTGGAGTGGGTTGCCATTTCCTCCTCCAGGGAATCTTCCCATCCCAGGGACTGAACCCACGTCTCTTGTGTCTCCTGTACTGGCAGGTGGATTCTCCACCGCTGCACCACATGGGAAGCCCCCACCCAGTTCCACAGCTGCCCAGCAAATATTTAGTGATCCCTCACTGTGTGCAGGGTCTGTTCTAGGCTCAGCAAACAAGGTGTTGTAGGGGAGAAACACAATAAACAAGAGAAGGGACTTCCCTGATGTCCAGGAACTAAGACTCCAGCTCCCAATGCAGGGGGCCTGGGTTCCATCCCTGGTCAAGGAAATAGATCCCACATGCTGCAACTAAAATCTGGCACAGCCAACTAAATTAATAAATATTTTTAAAAATTAAATAAACAATAAGTACTATGGAAAGAAAAAAGACAGGAAAGGGAGAAAGGGAGACAAGACGTGCCGGGAGCAGGGGGTTGTTATTTTTATTTGGCTTCACCTGGTCTTAGCTGTGACGTGAACTTTTTGTTGCAGCATGTGGGATCTAGTTCCCTGACCAGGGATTGAACCCAGGCCCCCTGCAACGGGAGTGCAGACTCTTAGCCACTGGACCACTAAAGAAGTCCCTTTTATTTTTAATAGTGTGGTTGGGAAAAGCCTGACTGAAAAGCCCACATTCAAAGGGAATGAGGGTTCCTGGTGGAAGCATAGCAGGTGCAAAGGCCCTGGCGTGGGAGCAGGCTTCTCTGAACAGCAAGGCAGCCAACGTGGGGCAAGGGCTTGAAGTCATTAGAGAGGTAGAAAGGTGACATTAGGGAGGTAGAGGGCAGGGGACCAGGTTTGCAGCCCACCTCCCAGGGCAGGAACTTTTTTCCTGTTCTCTGCGATGTCCCCAGTCCCTAGAACACTGCCTGGCACAGTTGAATCAATAACAATGAATGACTGATAGATAAAGCTGCCTTCTCTTCAGACTTAGAGCCCCTAGGCTAGACTTCAACATTCATGATCCCATTTTACAGATGGTAGTGTGAGGCCCAGAGAGAGGCCAAGCCCAGCAACCCAGAACCCATCCCCGGAGACCCACACATATGCCAAGTATGGTGATAGAGAAGGTGGGCGTCAGAGCCAGGCTACTTGAGTCTGAATCTCATCTGAGTCCCTTGTTGGCTGTGTGACCTTGGGCAAAGAGCATCACCTCTCTGGGTCTCAGTTTTCCAGTTCTATAAAACAGGGATCAAAACACTGCCTCCCTCTGAAGATTTCTGAGAGAATTAAGCAAGTGAATTTGGATCCAGTGCTCAATCCAGTGTCTGTGGCATATATTATTACTAGTATATTTGAGAAGAACATGGGAGTCCCCCCTCCTTTAGAGAGCCTACATTGTGCTTTTCTCTGATGGCAACTAAGGCACTGGCCTCAGCTTCCCCATCTTAACTGTTGAGGCAGGTTCTTGGTCTCTTGCTGAAGACCCCGGGAGAACAGATGCCTCCATTTCTTAATTTTGGGGGGAATCCACGCTGCTCCTCCCCAGCACACTGCCCTGCCCCGCCTTCCCACCTACAGACAAGGGGGTTGCTAAGGTCGGTGGTCTGCCCCCTCGAATGACCCATCCCGGCAAGCGGGGAGGGGGGAGTCCGGCCGCCGGCGGGGCTCTCAGCATCCCCCCCCAACGCTTTCTCTCCCTGGGGCTTGGGGACAATAGACAAGATGTTTATCCCCCGCCGGCGCACATGTTGTTCGCGGTAATGACAGTAATCAGCGGCGCTAATGCCGCATTCTCTCCGCGCCAGTCAATTCGCCTAATTACCGCCTGGGAAGCCGGATTATTTAAATTTAAATGGTGATTTATTGCGAACTTAATCAATGCTATTTTCTCTCCCCCCCCCTCCCCCCCGAGACCAGGGCAGGAGGGGAATTGGAGCCCCTCCAACCCCACCCTAAGGACAATCCATCTTGGGGTGGGGGGGCGCAGTTGCTTAGGGTCCCCTGTCCCTGTTACCTGAGACCTCTGAAGAACACGATTCGCACACTTCTGGTAATAAGAGTAAAGCAATAAAACATAAATAGAAGTAACAACAATAATGTAACACTTCTGTGTAATGAAGTCTGAATAATAATGAAAGTAGATATCTATCTATATATATCTGTGTTTTCCATGTTCTATATTTTAACATATTATAGACTGTATTTCGTTATCATGTCTTGGGGAGTAGGATGTCAGCCTGTCCAGGGCAGACACTTTTATTCAGTTTGTTTCCGGCTGGGTCCAGAGGGCTCAGAACAGTAGCAGGCACACAGCAGACGCTCAATAAACCTGCAGGTACCCGTTGATAAAGGCTTCCCTGGTGGCTCAGCGGTAAAAAATAAAATCCCCCTGCCAATGTAGGAGACGCGGTTCGATCTCCGGGTTGGGAATATCCCCTGGAGAAGGAAATGGCAACCCACTCCAGTATTCTTGCCTGGAGAAATTCAGTGGACAGAGGGAGCCTGGTGGGCTACAGTCCATGGGGTCGCAAAGAGTCAGACGCGACTGAGCGACTAAACAACCACTGATAACAGTAATCGCTACACATTGGCTGTTTACTCTGAACCAGGTGTGTTTAGGGTCTTTATTACCTGGTAGACCTTTTTCTCTTCTCAGCCCTGGGGAGGGGAGGGGCTTCATCATGATTTCCACTTCACAAATGAGGCACAGAGAGGTGAGGCGACCTGCCCGGGGATCACAATGCTGGGGAATGGCCAAGCGGGAACAGGGACCTCTGTCTTACTGAAGCTCGCCATCCTACCTGCCATGTTATCCCGTCCCCCTCCCGCATCCCAGGCTGGGAATTCAGACGCCAGAGTCCTTGTGTTTCCTTTGGGGTCCCTCCGATCTGAGTGCGGGGTGTTTCTTGCTCATTAGCGGATGGGAGGCCCGGGCTGGGTCCTCTCTGTTCTGCTCATGCAGCTGCGGGTCTCCTTTGTGAGAATCATGAATCATTTCCTCTAATAAAAATAATAGCCCTTACTAGTGGCATGACCCCTGGTACGGCCAGGGCAGAATTAATGAAACCGTCCCTACCTGGTGAGCCCATTTTACAGATGAATAAACTGAGGCTTGGACAGCAGAAGCCATCTGATAGCAACACACAAAAGGTCTGATTCCAAATTCTGTACTCCCTTCCTTTCGGGTGGAGGAGACTGGCCACGGCTAGCTCACAGCTCAGACCCGGGGTGCCCTGTCCTGCGCGAGCGCGCCAGGACCCCGCCCCCGCGCATGCGCACTCACCTAGGCCCGCCGGCTGCACCGAAGACCGCAGCCCCCAGGGCGGCGCCCCGAGCGCGGCAAAGCGGCGCAGGCGGAGGTAGGTGACGCTGAGGCGCACGATGGACGCCTTGTCCAGCTGGCTGGAGATGGCTCCGGGCAGAGGGAGTAGCTTGGCCAGCTCGAAGAACTCCAGATTCTCCTTTCCGCGCCGCGAGCGCGCAGCGTTACGGGACTTCTCCTTGCGCTGCGCCTGCAGGCTGGGCGGGCGGCGCGGAGGGAGCGTCAGCGGGGGCCGGAGACTCCGGATTCGGGGGGCCGGGGCCTCGGGAACGGGGGGAACGGGACGTTGGAAGTGGGTTCAGCACTCTGGAGGTCGGGACAGAGCCTGAGAGTGACTTCTCTGCCCAGCCGTGGGGCAGGACTTGGGGGTGTAAAAGCTGAGGGGGAGGAGGAAGGAGAGGCGAGCGGTAAGAATGTTGGGTAGGAGTCCCGAAAAAGGGGGCTAGGAACCGAACGCCCAGTGTGCGGTGAGTTGCGGAACCTCGGTAGAGCAACTCCGGGTAAGAAAGTCTAGCCCGAGGGGCGGGGCGGAAGGTGAGTGTGAATTCGCTTCGGATCCCGCCTTGGGGCGGGGCCACGGCCCGAGGGGCGGGGCGAAGGTGAATGTGAATCCTCGTCGGATCCCGCCTTGGGGCGGGGCCACGGCCCGAGGGGCAGGGCTTTGCTCACCAGGGTCCCGGCGGGGCCTTGACCACGAACCCCGGCAGAAAGTCCCAAGGGACGCTGCCGCCGCGACCTCCCCCGCCACCGCTGGGGTAGGGGGCCGCCATCTCCGCGGGGACCCACTCAGGCGGACTCAGAGCGGCCTGCGGGACTCGAGAGCCGCGTCTCCTGCAGCGGGAAGGAGCGGGAGGCAACGCTCAGCGCCCGAGGGGGCGCGTGGGACACCTGGTAGGCAAACCAAGGTCCGCGGGGTTGGGTGCAGGGTCCCGGCGAGGAGCTGCCGCGGGAGGCGGCCTCAGTTTCTCCTACCCGGAGGCCAGGTTACACAGCCCGCAGCTCTCACCGTGCCGGGCTCCGGGCGAAGCTCACTCAGGGTGAGGACGTGCCCCGCCGCCGCCTCCCCCGCGCCGCCCGCCAGCGCGCCCGCCTCACGCCCGCGCCGGGCCGGCTCCCGCATACCAATAGGCGCACGCGGCGCGCATACGGATCCGACCGGCCCGCGCGCTGCGTGCCAAGCATGCCCAAAGCCGGGCGGGGGGCGGGCGCCTCGCCGGGGCCCAGGAAAGACCGGCTCCAGCCCCCAGAGCCCTCTACCCTGGGGACCTGCTCCCACCACAAGCCCATCCCGGGAGTCTGGTTTTTGCATCTGCGGTACGCCTATTTCCCAGGCTCGGTTAAAGAGAGAGGGGCGGGGGGGAGGCAGAAACTAGGGACCCCACCCGATGCTTTTCCCGGGGACCACCCCTCAAACCCTGGGGGTGATGCCACGTGTCTGGGCCGCCAAATCTCCACAACCACAACTTCCTCCCTGAAGACCCCCGATGCAGCGGCCAGCTTCTCAGCCCCAGGTAGCCCTCAGGATGGATCCAGAATTCTGAGCCCAGGTGTCCTGGTATTCAGATTCCCCAGAACCGGAAACATGTTCAATTAGGTCTTCATTCCTCCAGGGCTAGGCATTCAGGGTCCAGCCCCGCTCCCCACATCCACGCCGCCCCCAAGCCTTCTCAGCCAGGTCCCCCGATGCCCTAGATCTTGGCGTTCAGATCCCCCAGGCCCCTAATTCTCCAAGACTCAACCTCCGTGCGCCCTTACTCTCAGCCCCGGGAGACAGGCGTTCCGCTGCCCTAGCCCCCAGGACACTGGAGTCCCGGTCCCCTTCACCTCCAGGACTCAGGAGTTCCCTGTCCTCTCATACCTGCCCCCTGGCGTCCCCTACCTGCAAGACCCACCGCCTCGTTATCTGACCGCGAGGACAGTCTCCGGGCGCGGCGTGGGGCCGGCCGGGCGGCGCAGAGGAGCGGCCCCATAGACCCCGGGGCGGGCCGGGCTCGGCGGGGCGCGCGGGCTGTGTCGCTAGGCTCTCCGCGCCCGCCGAGGCCTCGCAGACTTGGATGCGTGGAGACAGCGCCGGCGGGCGGGGGCGGGGCCTGCTGGAGCCCCGCCCACGGAGTCTCCTCCCTTCGGTCCTGCCCCGCGTCAGTCACTCTGATCTTTTCCGCGGTTGTTGTTCAGTGGCTCCGTCGTGTCCGACTGTTTGCGACCCCATGGACCGCAGCACGCCAGGCCTCCCTGTCCCTCACCATCTCCCGGAGTTTGCTCAAACTCATGTCCATTGAGTCGATGAGGCCATCCAACCATCTGGTCTTCTCTCTTCCTCTTCTGCCTTCAATCTTTGCCAGCATCAATCAGGGTCTTTTCCAATGAGTCGGCTCTTCGCATCAGGTGGCCAAAGTATTGGAGCTTCAGCCTCAGCCTCAGTCCCTCCAATGAATATTCAGGTAGGGCGTTCCAAGCAAGGGAGTCCTGGGCTGCTCAGATGTCTAAGCCCCCTTAGCCCACCAGAACGGGAACCTCGAAGTCGGCTTCCCCACCCCAAGAGGGGAACACCCGAGTCCAGGCTCTATCTCTATTTACCCCACTGGAAGGAACTATCACCCCATGTTCCCTAAGAATACTCGGCACCCAGCAGCTCCTCAAGACAAGGAAGGCACCCTGCGCCCGTCTCCTGTAGGGGTGGAGACCCAGCCGTCAGCGTCCCCTCTAGGGGCTCAAATCCAGGCGTTAGAGACCCTTTACCAGGAGAGAACTTAAGAATGTCAGCGAGGCCATCTGGACAAGAAGGGGACCTTGGGCTCAACAACCGCCCCCGCCCGCGCCCCCCCAACCCCACCCCTACCCCCGCGTTATAAGACTAGGATTTGACGTCTAGACCTCCCAGGGACTGGGACACAGGTGTCCAAGGAACTTCAGAGATCAGGATCCTGGGGTCTTAGTTCCACCACTACTCCTGCGGGAACCCTAACTTTGGAGCTTCCCATTAGACCATAAATGGGAACTAAGGGATTATAGTACCTCCCATAAAGATCTGGAGACCCAGGTGATCCAGCCAGTTCTTTTCCACTCTGGTAGAAAATACAAAATCTCTCCCTCCCAAGCCCCTTCAGCAGCCTGGCATGGGGGTTTCCAGGTGCTTAAGTGCTGCTAGGGGGCTTCCCAGGTGACTCAGTGGTAAAGAACCCACCTGCCAATGCAGGAGACATGAGACACCCGGGTTCAGTCCCGGGGTTTGGAAGATCCTCTGGAGGAGAGTATGGCAACCCACTCCAGTGTTCTTGCCTGGAGGATCCCATGGACAGAGGAGCCTGGCAGGCTGCAGTCCATGTGGTTGAGAAGAGTGGGACCAGCTGAACATGTGAGCATGAAGTACTCCTAGGAGACCGCAGTGCAACTGATGAAGGTGGGCTGGAAGTCTTAGGGGAGGCGGGTGGGCAGGGCTGGCAGAGAGCTAGGGTCTTCCTCAGGTTGGACAGAGGAACCAAGGCACACATCTCTGCACCCTCATGTACACGGGCTGATAGGAACACTCTTTTTTTTAAAAAAAAATTATTTTTAATATTCATTTAAAGAAGGCTGAGCACCAAAGAGTTGATGCTTTTGAACTGTGGTGCTAGAGAAGACTCTTGAGAGTCCTTTGGACTGCAAGGGGATCAAACCAGTCAATCCCAAAGGAGATCAACTTTGAATAAGGTTGATCAGTCTTGAATATTCATTGCAAGAACTGATCCTGAAGCTCCAATACTTTGGCCACCTGATGCAAAGAGCCAACTCATTGGCAAAGACCCTGATGCTGGGAAAGATTGAAGGCAGGAGGAGAAGGGGACAACAGAGGATGAGATGGTTGGGTGGCATCATCAGCTCAAGGGACATGAATCTGGGCAAACTCCGAGAGATGGTGAAGGACCGGGAAGCCTGGCATGCTGCAGTCCTTGGGGTTGCAAAGAGTCAGACATGACTGAGTGCCTGGACAACAATACAAAATTCGTTTATTTAGTTTATTTTTGTCTGTGCTGGGTCTTCATTGCTGCACGCAGGCTTTCTCTAGCTGTGCTGAGCAGGGCCTACTCTCTCTCCCGTTGCAGTGCACAGGCTTCTTGCGGTGGGTGGCTTCCCTTGTTGTGGAGCACAGGCTCTAGAGCACAGCCTCAGTAGTTGTGGGGCACAGGGTTAGCTGCTCCAAGATATGTGGGAGGCGCTATAATCCCTTAGCGCTCATTTATGGGCTAGTGGGAAACTGATATTGGGGTTCCCATTGGAGCAGTAGTGAAGCTAAGACACCAGGATCCTGGTCATTGAAGTTCCTTGGATACCTGTACCCCAGTCCTTGGGAGGTCCGGAGGTTCAATCAGGACAACCACACTGAACAATTTGAGAGCTAATCTTTTATGTGTGACGTGGGCACTCGTTCCTGAGACCATCTCAGGGGGTCTGTGAGATCACATTTTCATACCGAGACATTTTCTGCCTTTCCACTTCCTTCTCCATGAGCGTCCAGTGATGGGGGAGGTTTCAGAGTCTCCCTGGCCTGTGATATCACAGCAGACCCCAGGCATAAGCAGCAGGAGTGTCCAGCTGTTTTCTGTGAGGCTGGACTTTAAGGAGCTTTGCAAAAGTGTAAAATAATGACACTCCTTTCACTAAAATTTTTCTTAAAATAGGTTATTTATGTAAGCCTGTAATGCATTTATTATTGCTATTTAAAAATGCCTTCTGAATCCTTTTCAAGAATTTCCAGTTTTATTCTGATATGACTTAGGAAACAGAAATAAAAGCTCTTTGGTCTTCCCTAAAAATGTACGTGAAGTGAAGTCGCTCAGTGGTGTCCGGCTCTTTGCGACCCCATGGACTGTAGCCTACCAGGCTTCTCAGTCCATGGGATATTCCAGGTAAGAGTACTGGAGTGGGTTGCCATTTCCTTCTCCAACAATGTAAAGAGAACAAAAAGTCTGAAAACTGCTGAGTTAAGCCACTTAAAGCTGAGAATGTGTTACTGTGTCACTTCAGTCCTTTGACTCTGTGCGACCCTATGGACTGTAGCCTGCCAGGCTCCTCTGTCCATGGGATCCTCCAGGCAAGAATACTGGAGTGGGTTGCCATGCCCTCCTCCAGGGGATCTTCCCGACCCAGGGATCGAACCCGTGTCTCTAATGTCTCCTGCACTGGCAGGAGGGTTCTTTACCACCAGCACCACCTGGGAAGCCTCAAAACTGAGAATAGAGCCAGGCATTAAATCCACAAGATATACATGCCCATCCAAAGACACATTCACCCTCATGTGCCCTTGACTCTGCTCACAGAGTGACTGATAAACACAACCATTTGGGGTCTCAGTTTTCCCATCTGTGAAATGGGTGGGCTGTTCTGTGATGTCCATGCCCTTCGGCAGCTCTGGTCATAGAGCTGGGAAGAAACAGGATCGCTTCTGGGGCAGAGTATATGCATCAGGTGGGACCCTGTGGGAAAGAGCTGGGACGCTCTAACCGGGAACCGAGATAGCTTTCATAAAAGAATTTTTTTTTTAAGCAGTCAGGGGTCAGAGGGTTTTCTGTGAATCTCCCAGGGTTTATTTTATTTCATTAAAAAATATTTATATTTATTTAACTGAATGCAGTCCTAGTTGCTGCAAGCAGGATCTTCATGGCCATGTGTGGGCATGGAGTGCAGGCATGTGGGATCTTATTTCCCTGACCAGGGATCAAACCCGTGTCCCCTACATTGCAAGGCGAATTCTTAACCACTGTACCACCAAGGAAGTCCCTGAAAGGACTCTTGACAAAGGTTTGGGGAACATCTAGGACAGTTCTGCCACCCCCAGGGCAGGCAAAGCACTGAGCCATTACCACCCGGGGCCTGTTAGAGAATCTAGAGACAGTGGCAGTTGAGACCCTCTTGGTCTCATCCCTGACACGTCTTGCCCTAGCTTCTCAGTCTCTCAGCCACATTCAGCTCTCCTTGGCCTTCCTCAGCTTAGGAGATGTTTCTCACCAAAACATGGAGACCTCTTCTGGGGTGGAAGAGATGGGAAAGAATAGTATGTGTCTTTGAGAGGTGGTGAGGTCCCCGTAATCAGGGGAAATCAAGGAGAGGGGCGAGGGCCTGTGTGCCACGACTACTGAAGCCCGCATGCCTACAGCCCATGCTCAACAAGAGACGCTATTGCAATGACAAGCCCATGCACCACAATGAAGAGTAGCCCCCGCTCACCACAGTTAAGAAAGCTCACTGCAGCAACGAAGATCCAGTGCAGCCAAAAAACTAATAATAAATAAGTAAATCTTAAAAAAAAAAAAAAGAGGCGCAAGGATTTTGGTAGGCCGTACGAGCACGGGTGTGTGCGTGTTTGTGTGTTTGGAGGGTTCCAGTGACTTCTTAATCTCACGCTTCTCTACTAAGAGAGCAGAGTTTTAGGAAGGGGACTCAATGGGCTCATTGTAATTCTGACGCGGCTTGTGTGACCTTGAGCAGTTTCCTTCACCTCTCTGTGTCTCACTCCCCTCATCTGTAAGATGAGGAGAGTATAACAATACTCCCCAAATAAATGAACTGCTCCCCCACATCCACAGGCTTCCCCCATTTCACCTTTGTGAAAGAAAGAAGTACTAGAGGGAGTACAGAAAGAACCTAGTTTTTAAAAGTCTGAAAAAAAAAAAAGTCTGAACACAGGCACAATAAACAATCTATTACTTAGGGATGTGAGCCTGGGTGATGCGAGAATGATGAATAATAGGTAATAAATCAAGAGAATGGTTAACCTGAGATTTAGGAGAGAGGTTGAGTCTGGGGGTGACGGGGGAAGATGCCTTGGGCTGGAGGGCGGGGGCCAAGGGGCTGCAGCAGAAGTCTCATTGTGGCTGGTGAGTACCCAGGTGACCACTTAATTATCGTTATTGCATAAACTTGGCAGGTTGCTTTGTGTAGTCTTTCGCTTGTATGATCTAGTTCATAATATAAAATGATAGGAAATGGGGAAGGGAGGTGTTGTGGGTTGAACTGTGCTCCCCAATCCCCACCCCCGCACAAAGGCAAATGATTCTGCAGTAGTAAAGATACTGTAAACAATGTTAAAAGATTAGTACCAGGGTGGACAAAAAATTAAGAGACAATGGATTGACATACATCATAAATAAAGAGCTCCTACCAATCAATAAGAAAAAGGCAGATGACCCAATACAGAGAACTCAATGGGGAAAATGGTCCAGATGCACAAAGGCAAATCACAAAAGAAATGTGTCTGACACATAAACACATGGGAAAGTGCTCAACTGTCATGATAATCAAGAAATTGAAATTAAAAAGGCAACAAGCTGTCCTTTGCCTGTAGACAGACTTGAAAAAACAATAGTGGTGGTGGGACTTCCCTGATCATCCGGTGGTTAGGACTCAGCCCTTCAAATGTAGGGGCCCCAGGTTCAATCCCTGGTAAGGGTACTATGATCCCACGTGCCCTGCACCACACAGCCAGAATATTAAAAAGCAAAGCAAAACTAAAAAAAAACAAACCACTGTAGGTCTCCAGATTTAGTGAAAGTGTGAGGAAATGGGTGCTTTTATAAAAAAACGGCAACGTGGTCGAGGGAGATTTAGTTTGCATCTTACAGATTTAAGAATTATTGAATTTTAAACCTTGTTTGCTTTCAATGAGAATATTATATAAATAAAATTGATGCAATTCTTCAGTCCTAAAAATTTTATGACTTCCCCCTGTGTGCCAGGGGCTGGGAGACATCAGTGAACAAAGCAAACAGGGTCCTTACGTGTGTATGTGGGGGGCAAGCAAGGAAACAAGTACATGAAAAAGATGATTTCTGCTCATACTGAGAGCTGTGAAAGAGAGAAAAGAGTGAGGCAAGAGAAATAAAACTACCGGAGAGTGGTTATGATGGCAGGAAGCCCTCTCAGGGGAAGTGACATTTGCTGGGAAACCTGAGGGATGAGATGAATCTACGGGAAAAGGCAGGAGGACTGGCAAGCGCAAAGGCCCTGAGGTGGGATGGAGGAGCTAGGGAGGAAAAGAGCCTCAGCGTGTCTGGCAGGGAGTGGGCGGGGCCAGCTGCAGTGGGCGGGGCCTTGCGGGGAGGAGTTTGGCTTCCACGGGCTTAGAGGGTGTTAGGTTGGGGAGGGGCCTGATCTGATTCGTATATTTTTATTTTTAGCGGCACCGCAGGGCACGTACCCCCCACCAGGAATCGAAACCGCGCTCCCTGCCGTGGAAGCGTTGGGGAGTCTCGGCCACTGGACCACCAAGGGAAGTGTTGAAAGTGAAAGTGTTATAGTCAGTCAGTTGTGTCTGACTCTTTGTGAGCCCACGGACTGTAGCCCACCAGGCTCCTCTGTCCATGGGATTCTCCAGACAAGGATACTGGAGTGGGTTGCCATTTCTGTCTCCAGGGGATCTTCGCGACCCAGGGGTCAAACCCAGGTCTCCTGCATTGCAGAGAGATTCTTCACCATCTGAGCCACCAGGGAAGTCCCTCTAATTCCTATTTCTGAAATTTGGACTGCTGGCTGGAGAAGGAATTGTAAGGTGTGAAAGCAGAAGCCTGGAGCCCAGCTGAGGAGGCGACTGGAAAAGTCAGAGAGATAAAAGAAGAAAAAAAAAAAAAAAGAAAAGTCAGAGATGAGGTGATGGTGGTCCAGCCAGGAGGCACAGGGGGTGGGGGGAAGTGGTGGGATTCTGGGGATATTTCAAAGGCCGAGCTGAGGGATTGGCTGGCGACCAGATGTGAGGGTGACAGAAAGGGAGGAGGAGTCCGAAAATGCAGCGGTTTTGGCTCCAGGGCCTGGAGGATGGAGCTGCCCTTGAACCAGATGAGGCAGAAATGGCTGAGGGAGCAGGTGCTGGGTCTAAACTCCCGGGCGGAGGGAGGGGATTTGTCCAAGATGTGGGCGAAACCCTGTCCTTGAGACCTCCTGGGACAGACCTGTGACTCGTGGAGTCGCTAACATACCCCGGGCGTTCACTTCCTGGGAAGTCCTTATACATGTCTAATCTTCATCTCTTCTGCTTTCACTTCTGCACTTCACAAACTTATAGTAGGAGTCCCTGGACCAGGCCCTGATCAAGGCCAGGGTTCCAATATTCAGGTTCTCAAGGAGCTGATTCCTCTGACCACCAGGGGGTACTAGTGGGGTACCGCACCCCCAAAGAATGTATTCCTTGAACAGACAGTTTTGTACTGAGTTCTGAGAGTAACACTCTTCATTTAAAGCACATGCAGAATGATGAAGGGTCATTGGGAGACCTGGGCAGACCAACCTGGCCCCAGAGTTGTCCTGTTTTTGGTTTTGAGCCAGCTAGCCAGCAAACATGTTTTGAGCACCTCCTGTGTGCCAGAAGCTCCAAGGATCTAGCAGGGAAGAAACGGGCAGAGATTCTTGTCACTGGAGCTCACATCCAGGTGGGATGTCACAATAGATTAAACAAGAAAAGATCCACATCAGATGGAGCTAAATGCCGGAGAGAAATAAGGCAAGGGGACGTGCTACACGAGTAGTTTTAGGTAGCCTAGTGTGTGTTAGCTACTCAGTCGTGTCCGATTCTTTTCGATTTTATGGACTGTAGCCTGCCAGGTTCCTCTGTCCATAGAATTCTCCAGGCAAGAATACTGCAGTGGGTAGCCATTCCCTTCTGCAGGGGATCTTCCTGACCCAAGGATGGAACCTGGTTCTCTTGCACTGCAGTCAGATTCTTTACCCTCTGAGCTACCAGGGAAGCCCCAGGTAGCCGAGTAGACTACTGACAATTAGTGGGAAGAATAAAGGAAGTGGGGAGGACTTCCCTGGTGGTCCACTGGCTGAGACTCCGGGCTCCCAATGCAGGGGGCCGGGGTTTGATCCCACATGCCGCAATGAAAGGTCCCACATGCCGCAACAAAGATCGAAGGTCCCGAGCGCCACAGCTAAGACCTGCTGTCATCAAAGAAATTTTTAAAAATTTTCTTTTTAAAGTGGGGAATGAAAACACCACCCACCAACTGGATACATGACCCCACATTAAGTGTCACCCGGCCTGACACTTGGGTGTTCTGGTTGCCTCCCATCTTCCAGCCCCGTCTTGTCCCCTTCAAGCCACCCAAGATGTCAGGGAAAGACTCTAGCCTCCAGAGGACATCCAGGCCTGACTGTCACCTGTCGGTAGGTGCCAAAAGAAGACAGCAAGCCTCCGGGAACAGATGCTCGTTACAGCACGGCTCACAGCGGGAGGGTCAGCATCACTGGGCTGGTTCCCTGACCCCCCAAGTGACACCGGGTGAGACCATGGGCCCAGGTGGAGAACTAAATGAGTGGCAAGCAGCAAACTAGCTGGTGTGCCCCCTGAGGGGGCGGCCAGAGCCGGGGATGGTGAGCCTGTGGTCCTGCCCACCAAGGAGGGAGGTGTGGGCACGCTCATGGAGGTGGGCTGACTGCTCTTCCTATCCAGGGGCTGCTCCTGCCAGAGACAAAGGGACTCTCTCCCCACAACTGACCCTGCAGAGGGGGACTCAGCAAGAAGCCGAGCATCGGCTGTGGAGGCAGCAGGGGAAGGCAGGGCAATGACAGGACACGGTTGCAATCATTATTTTTGGCTGCACCAGGCAACATGTGGGACCTTAGTTCCCCGACTAGGGATCGAACCCCTGCCCCCCGCCCTGCAGTAGAAACGTGGAGTCTTAACCACTGAACTGCCAGGGAAGTCCCTGCAATTATTCCACATGCTTGCTCCTTGCTGTGCCTGACTTCCCCATCGCCCACTTGGCTAACTTTATTCCAGCCCCAGGCTGCCCTTCAGGTTCATAGCATAATACCAATGACCGCAATGATAATAATAGGATCATGGGGAAGAGTTGTAGGGGGTTGAATATTGCCCCTTCTCCGACCCCAAGAGATATATGTCTGTGTCCTAACCCTGGGACTTCTGAATGTGACCTTATTTGGTGAAAGAGTCTTTGCAGGTGTAATTAAGGGCTCTGAGATGAGATCATCCTGGATTATCTGGACAGGCCCTAACCCCAGTGACAAGTGTCTATAAGAGACAGGGAGGAGGGAATCCCCTGGTGGTCCAGTGGTTGGGACTCCCTTGCTTTTCGTGGCCGAGGGTTGGCTCGGGTTCAATTCCTGGTTCCGGAACTAAGCTCCTGAAAGCCGCCATGCAGCGCCCCCCCCAAAAAAAAAAAAACAAAACACAACAGAAGAGGTGATGCACAGGAAAAATACAAGTACTCAGGGAGAAAGAAGAGGAGGCCCTGTGAAAACAGAGGCCGAGACTAGACGGATGCCAAGGAACATCTGAACACTGGAAACAGCTCTTCTCTAGAGCCTTCAGAGGAGCAGGGCCCTGCTGAAACCCTGATTTGGGGCTTCCAGCCAGTAGAACCGTGAAGGAATAAATTTCTGGTGCCAGCCCGTCTGCGGCCATTTGTTACAGCAGCCACAAAAAGAGCCATGGGCTTTGGGGTTCAAATCCTGGCTCCCACTTACTAGCTTGTGCTGTTGGACATCCCTTTCATGCCTCAGTCTCCTCATCTGGAATGTGGGGACAATGATAATACCTGCTTCATAGAATTTTCATGTGAAAATTGAGTTGGTACATGAAAGATTATTAAAAAAGGGCATGATACTTTGTAAGTATCCAAAAATGGTTAGCTTTTTTTTTTTTTTTTTTTTCTACACCGCAGAGCTTGCAGGATCTTAGTTCCCCGGTCAGGGATTGAACCCTGGTCCCCTGAAGTGAAAGCAGGGAGTCCTAATCACTGCACCATCAGGGAAGTCCCTGTGAGTGTCTATTAGTTGCTTTGTCTTGCTGACATATATGGCAACTGCGTGCTCTTTAATCCCCACCGTGGAGGCAGCGCTCCTGTGAGCGGTGTCTCTGGAATCCCCAGCTGCTTCTCCCACTTCCTCAGCTCCTGCAAATCGGACCCAGAGGCTCCTCCAGTGACCTCAGGACAAACTTGGAGCTTATCAGCTCACCCCATGAGACTGTGTGGCCTGGCCCCCTGAGTGAATAAATGGAGGGATGGTTGGGTGAAATGCCAGGAAGAGTAGCTCACCCGATTCTCAGCCTGCTCCTGAGACACCTCCAGCCCCGTTCTCAGTTCAGTTCAGTCGGTCGTGTCTCACCCTCCTTTGAATAACGTCACCCCCTGGGCTTCCAACACTTCCCAGGCCAGACCACGGCTGGGCAGGGCGGCGCTCTGCTGACCCCTGGTGGCCGCAAGGAGTAACACGCCGCCTTCCCACCTCCGGGCGGTTGGCTTGGAGCTGCTGCTGCTACTGCTGCTAAGTCACGACCCTATAGACGGCAGCTTACCAGGCTCCCCCGTCCCTGGGATTCTCCAGGCAAGAACACTGGAGTCGGTTGCCATTTCCTTCTCCAATGCATGAAAGTGAAAAGTGAAAGTGAAGTCGCTCAGTCGTGTCCGACCCTGAGACCCCATGGACTGCAGCCTTCTCGGCTCCTCCATCCATGGGATTTTCCAGGCAAGAGTACTGGAGTGGGGTGCCATTGGCTTGGAGCTAGCGAGCGCCTAGTACACGCTCCGTGCTGGCTGCAGCTTCTGGAACTGACGCTGACTAGATAGACTTTGTGTCAGCCCTGGAGTCCTCTCACCTCCTGGGGCAATCTTGAGCAGACTGCGCCATCTTGTCGCCCTGACTCTTAAGATGTTCTGAGCGCTTCTTTCCACTTTCCCTGTCCTAGGTTTGTTCTCATCCACCATCACTTTTCTCCCCGTTCCAGGCTGTCTTATTGATTTCTCCTTTTGACTCAGGCTTCACAGCACTGTTACTGAATCTGTTTCTTTTTGCCATAAGAAAGGGTTTTATTTTTGGCCGCACTGCCTGTGGAACTTTCCCAACCAGGGATTGAACCTATGCCTCCTGCATTAGAAGGGCAGAATCTTAACCACTGGACTACCAGGGAAGTCCTATGTGTTTTTTTTTTTTTTACTTAAAATTTTGGTCATCATGGATTTTGGGAGGCTGACTTTGATTTTTTAAAACATGAATTGAAATAATTTTTTATCTTTATCTCTGATCCCTTGTCCCTTTAGGTTTTGTTTCTGAGGCAAATGCCTGACTCACCTCATCCCGGTTTGATATCACGTTCCCAGGGAGGTCTTCCCAACCATCCCAAATAACAGCTCTGCTCCCCCAAATTCACATCCTCCTTAATGTCTTATCTGTGCCCGACATTAAGGCATACATTCATTTCTTGGAATGTTTTCTGTCTGTTCCACTAGGGGTCAGATCCCAGCTTTGTCCCTGAGGGACTGGCACAGAGTAAACGCTCAGGAAACGTGTGTTAAACGGGTGAATACAACGTAAAGGAGTAACAGACAGAAAAACGCTGTTGAAGAGAATGCTTTTTTCTTTGAAAGCAAAGGAGTTCATCTTGGTTTGGGTGGGGGAGGGGTGACTTTCCCAAGGAAGAGTCCCGGGAACTGAAATCTAAAGGTTACGGAGGGAGTTAGCAAGGAAGGGTGGACAGAGTGTCTGGAGGGAATAGCACCCGTGGTAGGCAGGCCCCTGAGGAGTCAGAAGGCTGGACTGCAGGCTGCAAGGTGAGCCTCCCTGGGAGGTTGGCAAGGGCCCTCCCTGGACCTGCTGAAGAGTTGGCTTCGGACGGTGCTGGGGAGCCCCAGAAGGTGTCAAGAGAGGGGTGGCAGGGACAGATGCGTTTTGAAAGCTCGCTCTGGCTGCCACAGAGAGATGGAAGGGAAGGGGTGAAACTGGAGGCTGGGAGACCAGGGAGGAGGTCAAGGAGGGGGCTGGTGAGATTCAATCAGGGTGGTGGCAGGAAATGAGGCAAGTGGTAGGGTGAGAGCCATGCAGAAGGTGAAACAGAACTTGGGGCGCTTGATGGGAGAGAGTAATTCCCTGTGGAGGTCTCCAGGGTCTCTGGCTTGTGAGGGGAGCGGGGGTGGGGATGAACAGGTTTGGAGAAAGGGATTGGGAGTCTGGCTGTGGTTATGCACAGCAGAGTCAGTGAGCAGAGTGTCGCAGGCGAGTGGGCAGGAACGTGGTTCTCAGAGCAGAGGTTTGCACTGGAGTTGGCTGAGCGCCAAAGCATTGATGGTCTAGAACTGTGGTGTTGGAGAAGACTCTCGAGAGTCCCTTGGACTGCAAGGAGATTAAACCAGTCCATCCTAAAGGAAATCAGTCCTGAATATTCATTGGAAGGAATATTCCAATATTCCAAACCTGAAGCTCCAATACTTTGGCCACCTGATGCAAAGAGTCAACTCATAGGAAAAGACCCTGATGCTGGGAAAGACTGAAGGCAGAAGGGGATGACAGAGGGTGAGATGGTTGGATGGCAACACCGACTCGATGGACAGGAGTTTGAGCAAGCTCCGGGAGATGGTGAAGGACAGGGAGGCCTGGTGTGTTGCAGTCCATGGGGTCGCAGAGTTGGACACGACGGAACGACTGACCACCACCACGTGGGAGAGGCTGGCTTAAAGAGACCAAGGGCAAGGCTTCCCAGGTGGCACCAGTGGTAAAGAACCTGCCTGCCAATGCAGGAGACATGGGTTCTGTCCCTCGGTTTGGAATATACTGTGGAGGAGGAAATGGCAACCCACTCCGGTATTCTTGCCTGAAAAATCTCATGGACAGAGAGGCTGGTGGGCTACATACAGTCCATCGGGTCACAGAGTCGGTCACGACTGAGTGCGCACAAGCATAAGCAAGGGCAAGGTTGAAATTGACCACTGAGTTCTGCAAATGGAAGTCCTGTTATATTCAAGGCACCTGCTTGATGCTGAGACATATGGGGAAGCCACAGGCCCTGCCCCCCAAAGCTCTCCACTTTGGGTGGATGATGGCTGAGAGGTGTTAACTATGCAAGTACGTGGCACTTGAACATCAAAAACCAGAGACAAAGACGGGCTTACGATGTCAGTGTGCATACTGAGTGCCAACTGTATACTGTAGAAACTTTTTTTTTTTTTTTAAGCAAATGCTGGGACCATGCTTCCACTGCAGGGGACACAGGACTGATCCCCGGTGGGGGAGCGAAAATCTCGCCTGCTGTCTGGCGTGGCCAAAAAGATAAAGAACAAATGTTGAAGACTTTCTGGGAGCCACACAAATCGCCGTAGCAGGTCGGTAGTTGTTGGGTCCATCAATGGGTGAAAGGGCCTGGGAATAATTTCCAGAGGAAGACTGGCTTTGAAGGACGGGTGAGGATGTGATGGGCTGTGCTGAGATTTGGGGGCGTGAGGAAGAGAAGGCATTTCAGGCAGAGGAAACAGTGCAAGCAAAGCCTTGCAAGTCGGAAGCAACCAAGTGCTTTGGGAGAATGCGAATGACTCAAGACAGAAGCTGGAGTCTGACTGGAGGATGGGGAGAGGAGGGCGGGCTGGGGCCAGAGGGGGCGCCCCTGGCTGGCCTGCGCTCAGGGGCCTGCTGGCTCCTGCTGACTGGCAGCCCGGGGCCGGAGCGCTGGGGCAGGAGGTGTGATCCAGGACTGTGCCTGCCTCAGGCAGGGGAAGGGAGAGGCATCTCTCAGGGTGACTAGTCCTCACTACTGCCATAGGTAAAGCAAAGCTGGGTCTTCAGGGGGAACTTCTTGGTTTAAAGACTGAGGGCCAGGAGCCATTTAGAGTGTGGAAGTGTCCGTCGGAGGCCAGGGGAGCCAGAATTAGGACCTGGGCCAGAATGGACGTGGTGGCTGAAGGTGGCATCTGGGAGGTGACTGAGGGGGCCATGGAGGGGAGAGCACGGGGCAGAGCGTGCCTGACCGGCTGAGGCATCTCTGAGGCACTGTCCTGAGGTTCACTTCCCTGGGTCCCATCCCAGAGCCACCGGCGTGGCCTCAGCTCAGACGACCGGGAAGGGCATCAGCTGCAGGTGCTGGTGTGTGACCTGCTGGGTGCCCCCGTGGCCACAAGACTCTGTGGGTAGGGAGTGCTTGGCCTGATGACCTAGAATAAACTGCGGGAGCAACCAGCGGCAAGACGACCTTGGGAAGAGAGATCCCTGAGCTCGCAGATCCCTCAAGCTGTGCCCAGGTCTTTTATGATCCCACGGACTGGGGCCCACCCGGCTCCTCCGTCCATGGATTCTCCAGGCAAGAATACTAGAGTAGGCTGCCATTCCCTCCTCCAGGGAATCTTCACGACTCAGGGAAGGCGAACTCTTTACCACTGTGCCACGCGGGAAGCCTGGATCACTCTGCTGGAAAGGCAAGGCAAGGAGGCCAGGGCTGGCGGGGGCTCTTGGCAGCAGTCCTGGGGGTGGAGGGGGAAGGTGCCTGCAGCTCCCACGGGCCTCGGCTCTGCTGTTAAGCCTTCTCCCTGGGGCGCTGGGGGAACCCTCTTGCCCGTGGTCCAGAGGCCCCCACGCTCCTCCTTATGGGCCGAGGCTGCAGCCAGCGCCCCCACGGGGCCTGCCTGGTGGGTGCGCGCCCAGGGGCCGGGGAGGGGCTGCCTTCATCTCTCTCTCAGGTTTGGTTTTTTACAAGATTGATTTATTAACTATGATACATATCACGTAAGGCCTTTTCAGTTTTGTACACCATTCCCATTGAGACAAGTACAATACTTTGTAGCAAATACATGATTTTAAAAAACAAAGCCAGACGGAGAACACCTCAGTCAGAGATGCTCAGCCTCTGTTGACGGCTGACCATGCACTAATCAGGTTGGAGCCTCAAAAAACCCACGATGTGTTAAAAAAAAAAAAAGTCTGCAAATTAAGCAAACATTCCTAACGCCAACTAGAGGATGTCCTGGTTAAAGCCCCTAAAATACAAAGAAATAACTGTTATACTTTCTTTACATACAGTTCTCCACTTTTGCTGCGAAACAGAATTTTGGGCACACAGCCAGACTACTAACACATTTCAATACCATTAATGTTCCCCTCCCCACCCTCAGGAAACTCAAAATATTTGTTAATCCAACATATATAAAGATCATTTAACATGTGAAAATACAAGTACCAGAAAAATAAGCTGGCAGCAGCACTATTCCAAATTTTCAAACAAGTTTTATTCCCATACAATTCAGACTTTTTTAAAAAATGTACACAGGGAACATGATTCTTCTTAATGCAAACAATAATTTACGCCCTGTCTCGACTACACTGAGGTGTAACATCACTGCTGTTGGAGCTGGCCGAGGCGGGCTCTTGGGCAGGAGGCGCGGGCAGTCACCTCGGAGCCTCGAGGAGTCTGCAGTCAACAGCCGGTGGAAAGACGGTTCCGGGAGGACCTGACAGGACACTGGTGCAGGCCCCTCCTGGCCCCAGGCCTTCTGCCATAGGATCACCAGATGTAACCTAGGTTTCCAGCACACACGACTCAGTCGTCCTTTCACCTAAGCATGAATGCGCGGCTTGAACCTGCCAAGCAACAGGAGGGCAAGACCTCCGTCCACTGTCTGTGGGAAATGGAGGCCCTGGGGGTGAGCGCCGTGGCTGTCCCCAGCGGCTAGCCCAAGTCCCTGGAGCCTCCTCCTCCTGGGAAGGCAGCCACTGGCCGAGCAGAACAGAGCCGCCACCTGAGACAGCCCCCAGGCAGTGTGGATCTCCTTGCAGGAGGGGACGGGGGAGGGTGAGGGTGGAGAGAAGCTCGGATCACAAGTGCTGCAGGGAACTGGCTGGACCTCCCGGCCTGGGGGCAGGCAGCCCGCCAGGGCCACCCCCTCCACAGGAAACTGAGGCACGGGACGAGTGGAGGCGAGCTCTCCAGCCCCTCTGGCCAGCGTGCTGCTCCGAGGAGGTCACCCTCTGCCCACCCTGACCAAGATACAGCCTGCCAGAAGAACCGCACCTGCAGCACGCGTTCAGCCTGGAGGAAAGCCGGGGAAAGCACTTTAGCATTCCTCCTTGAAAGGGCAAGTGCTGGGAAGAACTCGACCGAATGCAGGGACCAATGCACTGTGATAACCACATGCAACAGCCAAGGACTGAGGCGAACTCGCAAGCCACGGCCCTACCCGTGGACCACTTCCTTCCGTGAAGCCGCCCTCCAGAGCCAGCCTGACACTCAGCCAGGGCTGTCTACTTCTGGCCTCGGGGTCTGCACCTTTGGGGATCTGGATGGGGAAGAGCTTCCGGGCGCCCCACTATTTCACAAGCCCTGCGTCTCCACTGCAAGGCTTTCCCAGTTTGGCCAAGGCTAGTAACATCCTCGCCGCCCTCAACTCCTAGAGTTGTGGTGCCACTCGCATGAGAATGACCTGTGGAAGAACTTTCTAGAGCTTAGCACACTAGATAAATGGGTGGGGTGGGCAGAGTTCCAGTTAAGGTCGGCCTGCCCCCGCACACACCCACTCTCCTTCATGGGTCCCCCTCTGAGTGCCCATTTGGTCCAAATACCAACACACTCTGCCCCCTAACTAGCACTGCTGATGGTGGGAATGCCAACTCGGAACGATCAAGAAATGTCCTCCAAGCCCAAGCCAGCCTGAGAAGCAGAAAATGAGAAGAATTAGCAAAGGAAATAGAGAGGAACCCCTGGAACTTCCTGTCCAACTGTGGCTCTCTGGGGAACGAGCCACCAGTCCCCACCTGCGGTTAAAGCCCTGGCAGGATTCCGGGTGCAGGCCTGAGGGGCCCCTGCAGCTGTCGGGCTGGCTAGCAGGGGGCGCTGTGGGACCGGCAGTGACCCCGTGGAGCCGCGGAAGTCTGGTCTCCGCTACTTCCACAAGAGTTAAGGGTGCAAAGCACAGGTTTCCACCCTTACTGTGCCCTTTCTTCTTCCAAAAAAGTCACCTACCACTTAAGAGAACTGCGGTCTTAGGGAGGGGTGGCGTGGGAAGGCAGGACAGTTGGGGGCTTGTGAAGTTCCTGGTGCAGAGCCAAGGTTGCAGGTGGCAATGTGGTCCAGGGTGCCAACAGAGGTGGGAGGGAAGCAAGCTGCTTCTGCTTCAGCTGACACGTGGGACCGTGTTCCCAGGCCACTCTCCAGGCTTCCTTTCCACCCCCACCCAACACCTTGACGGGCTGCCTGGGAATAAGCGAGCATGACCTAGAAAAGGGCTGATTAGTCAATGGAGCCACGTGCACACCTGCCTGGGACTCAGCACTGGGGCAGCTGCAGGGCTAGAGAAGCAGGAGTCTGCCGACCTCAAGTCAAAACTAAGCCACGTCCCCCTCCAGCCAAGCCCCAACTGAGAAAGCATCAGACACACATCTGCCAGAAGAGAAGACCTGGCATCTGACAGTAAGACGTTCATGTACCTTAGGTTTTCTGACTTGTGTCCTTAAGGAGGCGCTGAAACGTGCAGGGGACATGTAGTTTTTCCAAGCACCTTATTTTGCTGTACAAGAACTAGAGACAGTGCGACATCCAGCTTATCCAGAGGAAGAGTCGGTGAGCACAGGGCCTGGCCTGCCCTCCAACAGCCAGTGGGAAGCGTCTAGGGCCAGGGGTGGCCGAGACTGTTCTGAGGCGTCTCTCACTTTGTCAGGCGGCCTCGAACATACCACAGGTGCTGCTTCTTAAAGTGCAAAGAGACCCCCGGAGGACTGTGCGGCAGGCGGGCCTCCACCCCACGCCCCCACGCCCAGGGTACCTTAGTGGCTTCTCCACTGCGGAGGCATGCCCAGCCACGGGATGGGGGCAGCCGTATCTGTAGCAGCCTTAGCAGGGTCGCTGTTTGGGGGTGGGGTGGGGCAAAGGGGGGCACGATGAGGAAGCTTCTCCCAGAGGCCAGTGGAAAGGCCAGGAAGGGCGGGGAAGCCCATGGAGAACGGTGACAGGCAGGCACGCCGCCCCGTCCTGACTGACCGCCTCTGTACCGGCAGCTCCTCTGGGCACTGATGGCTGGGGAGCAGGAAGGCCGGCCCTGCACGCACCGGCAACCGTCACACCCTTGGAGTCCCCCGACACAGCCCACTTCCCACGGACAGCCCTGCTGGCCCAGGAGGAAAATGATTCTACTTCAACACCAAACACACGGAACCAATCCCCACGTGCCTGCAGGCACCTCCCGCCGCCCCACTCCCTCCCTGTGCACGAGGGGCAGTGTCCCCGCAGCACCGCAGCGCTCCAAGGCAGACAGGTGCTGGGCGGGCCCCCAGCTCTTTCTGCCAAGGGGCTCGAGCCATACACCTGGGGCGGGGGAGGGGGATCTAGTGACAGGACCTAAGTGGGACCCCAACAGGCTCTCAGGCTGCCACCCCTGGGCACCCCGGTCTTGCTGTCACAAAGACGGGTTGCCGTCCACTTGCGTGCCTCTTGGCAGAGGTGGGGAGAGCGCTTCACCTTGAGGTCTGTAGTTTTCTTCCTGTAGTTTCTCTTCCTTTTTAAGAATTATTGGGGGAGGGATGCCTCTCCATTTTTCTTCCAGTGTTCCTTTGTTTTAAAGAGAATGGATCCCCAAAGCCTGTGAAGTGGGGCGGGGTGCATGGGGGCGGATGCACCCACGCTCCCTGGTCCAGGAGGAGCTGGCCTCCTCTGTCCTGACCTGCTGGGCCAACGCCCTCAGATGGGACTGTACCTTAGGGTGGCAGAGCTGGCCTACATGTTCCCAAGGAGGCTGCCGGGCAGGCTGCACCCACCAAGGGTGGGGAGTGCCGGGCGCAGCAGAGGGACGTGTCCTCGTGAGGGGCTGCTGGCCCTGCCCTGGGGCAGTCGGACCTCAGGATCTCCTCCTCCCGGCCGACGCCAGGCTCTGCCCAGCGGGCGGCGGCCCTGAGGCTGGTGTGCACAGATGGCGGGGAGGGGTCCAGGGAGCAGTGAGGGTGTGGAGGGCTCCTGCCTGCCTCGTTCAGTCCGCAAAAGGGTCCATGCCACAGAGCAGGGCTCCCGCCAAGGCCTGCGGCCAACCCCAGGTCTGTAGTGCTGGGCTCAGGGCAGCGGCCGGCCCAGCCTGCGCCTTCTGTTGGCGGCTGCTAGTGCTGCGGGCTGGAGAAGGCGAGAGGAGAGGGGACCCTCCCCGCCCCACCCCAGCAGGCCTGGTTCTGTTCAAGGCCCAGTGCCACCCCGTCAAGAGAGAAGACCTTGTCTCCTTCAGCCCGAGGCCTCGGGGGCTCACAGCGTGTGTTCGGCTTGAAGTTGGGAGGGGAGCAGCGGCTGCATTGGGGACTGGGGGGTGGGCGGAGGCGACTGGGGCGGCGACGGCTGACTTGTGACGGGCGTGGAGGTGAGGAAGGGCACGGTGGAGGCCAGGGCAGAGGGGGAGCTGGGCGTGGCACCAGGGGGCTCGCTGATGGGCCGGTTGTGGAAGAAGAAGGGGCACTGCTGGATGAAGAGCTCGATGATTGTCTGGTAGGTGCGCGTGGCCGTGAGGGCGTCCATGGTGCTGAAGTCCGGCCTCATCAGGGTGGGCCAGAAGCAGATGGACAGGTTCTCGCTGGTCATGAGGTTCACCTTGTTGTTGTGGCTGACTCTGCGGGCAACACCAGGCTCGAGGTCAGAGCTCCATCCCCCTGTGCTCACGGTCACCGTCCCCCCGGCTGCTCTCCTGCCTCCACCCCCGCCCTGCAAGCTGAGAACCGAAGAGGCCCGAGCCCCCTGGGCCTGTCCTCTGAGGCCCCCGAAGTGGGGGGCACTGCTCTGGCTGTGCAGAAAGGCAGCGTGTGTGTCCCACAGCAGCGCTCACGGAACACCACTCTGTCGGGAGAGGAACAGGTCTGGCTGGAAAGCAACCCTACTGCGTGGGAGTAACGGCGGGCAGGGCTGCAGCTCCCTGCACGGGTTTCCCTGGCTCCCGTTCGCTCTTTCCCACAGGACGCCTGTCTGGGTGCAGCACGTGGTCACAGCCGTCAGGGAGCATGGGTCCTGGAGAGCGAGCTGCTTCAGTGGGGCTGGGGGCCGAGCAGGCCTCTCTCAGACGGAAGCAGGACAGCCTGAGGACGAGGAGCCGGCACCTGACGAGCTGAGGACAGAGCCCCGCTCAGCTTCCTCCCGCAGCCCACTGGCCCTAACTGGAGGGTTTCCAAGGAGGGGAAGACAAACAGCAAGCCCTGCAACGTACCTGTTCAGGTGAGAGATGACGTATTTGAAGACTTCATGGTTCTCTTTTGGAAACTTCTTGAGTACCTCCTTAAGGGCGTGTAACTTCTGCTCCCGGTCATTGATTTCTGAGGAAAGAGAAAACCAAGATCAAGGCTGGTGGGCCTGGGGCTCAGATTAGCTACTGGTCCCGGGCAGTGGGGGGAAGGGCCATGCTGCCTGCTCTGAAGGCAGCCCAACCCCATCCTCGCCCCACAAGCCGTGCCCCGGGCAGGCGCACCTGGCAGTGGTGTGGGGCCGGGGCCAGGCCCACCTCCATGCCCCAGGCCCCTGCTCCTGAAGAGGGGCACTGTACACCCAGAGCTTCCCGGCCCCCACCATCCAGGGACTCTTCCATGAAGGGCACCATTCTTTGCTCATCTGGTTGCCCCTGGAGACGGGCATCCCGATGCATAGCGCCTGCTGCCTCCTGAGCAGACGGGTGGGCGCCACCGCCTACCCGCGCCAACAGTCTCGGGAGGGGGGGATCACGAGACCAAGGCTCTGTCCTTTCCCTAGAGTCAGGGACCCTCTGCGCATCTGCCCTTTGGAAGAGCTGGTGGAAACGGTAGGGAATTCTTACAGAGTTCATCAAAAGGACTACGTGTCCCCTAGTGTCCTGAGACAGGGAAAAGCTAGCCCAAATGAAACGCTTCATTCAAGCCAGGCCTGCTTCGGCCAAGTCCTCACAATCGTAGGAGGCTTGGATCACCTCACTTCCAGGATAAGGAATCTGAGGCTCAGGGAGGTGGCAGCAATCAGGCTTTTGGTCTGGGAA
Organism: Capra hircus; assembly: GCF_001704415.2. Lineage (NCBI taxonomy): Eukaryota > Metazoa > Chordata > Mammalia > Artiodactyla > Bovidae > Capra > Capra hircus. Next base: position 55,096,495 of record NC_030825.1, on the reverse strand, counting down.
TCAGACCCTGCCCAAATGGCTGCAGAGTCTGGGTGGGGACCACTGTGCTTCCTGGGGTCCTGGCAGCCCCTTCTTGAGTGGACCTGGCCTGCCCTGGAGGTGAGAGTTGGCCTGGGCTAGCAAGACGAGAATGGTCTGGGGCCGACCAGGTCGAGATCTGAGTACGGCCACTTGTCGGAGCTGAGGCTTATCTCTAGGACCCCAGGGCCTAGAAGATCCTGAAGATCACAGGAGGACCCCGTGAAGAGATGGTGCAGGTGGGTGGGGGGACAAGGCATTCATTAACAAATACAGTGGCGCCTAACTGCTTTGGGGCACAGGCTCCTGTGGGTGGATGAACACTCCGGATCCTCTTTCACAGATAAACCGTGTACAGGTCTGCCTACATCCCTGGAGCTTCCCAGACTCTCCAAACCCATGTGTTCTTCAGGAAGCCTGTGGCCTCCTAGTTAAGGACTCCAGTGGAAAGTGACATGTCCCAGAGGGTCACTGTCTAGGCAAGTGGGTATGAGGAGCCTCAAACTAGACTGAGAAGGACAGATGGAACATCAATGGTGGCGGGAGCAGTGGGAGGAAGGGTCTTGCGGTCTGGGTCCTGTCTGTGACACCAGCCAGCTGTGAGGCTTCGGGGACATGACTCTGAGTGGCCGTCTCGTCTCTAAGAGGCTCAGGACAGCGCCGCCTCCACTTGGCGACACCACACCCTGAAATGCAGCACTCACGGCCAGACGCACACTCAGCACCTGGGAGCAAGGCTGAGACTCAGGGACCAGGGGGAGAGGAGGCTGCAAAGACGGCCAGGACAGCCACCGGCAGCAGGAAACCGGCAAACGTTCAGACTCGAGAGTGCGGCTTGATGAAACAGTGCTTTGGTGACCTAGACCCACAGGAACTAACTATGTGCTGCCATCATCAGCGTCATTTCTCTGAACCCAAGATGTATTTTAAGGGCTCAACGTCAGGGGCACACTTTTTTTTTTGTCTGGCCTTGAGTTTCAAAACCCTTCACTGTTAAGTTTCAATAAAAAGGAAAGAAGTAAACTGCTCAGGGTGGGAGTGGGGCTGGGAGGATGAAGAACTGTCCCGGAGAACACGAGAAGCGTGTGCGTGGCGCGGAGTCTCACTTCATGAACCGACTGTGCCCTCTTCCAGATGCGAGCTTGGCACGGGACTCTCCTAGGTGCCTGCACGACAAACACACAGCTGTGTTTGTTTTAATCAAGCACTTGAGCAGCAGCACCTTCATGTAAGAGCCCGGCCTCACCTGTCCTTCCGGCTGGAAGCAGGAAATGGGGCTGATAATGTCACTGCCTGCCCAGGATGTCCCCTCTCCTTCCTAACCACTGGGCAACAGGACAGCTGCCCCTTCTCTCTCTTCCTCACAGGGGTGGGGGAAGTGGAGATTACAACATCTGCTCGGATGGAAATTCGAGGACCACCCTCAGGCATGCCAGCCTCCCTCCACCTCCTGGCACAGTGCCTCAGCAGGACCCGGATGGCCATGCACCCTGGGAGCGTGGAGGGAGACAGACCGTCTTGCTCTCCCTGCTGGCCGCGCGGGGCAGGTGCTCTGAGAGCCGGGGAGCACCGAGACCCTGGCAGGAGACAGGGAGGACGGCAAGGGGAGCAATGAGGGGCTTCCCAGTGCAGGGCCAGGCCCTGTGTCTGCCCCACGGAACATGGCCCCCTCAAGGACGGCCTTCTGACCTGTCCTGACTTGCTTCCCGCGTGCAAGCAAAGCCCAGCAGTGCCGGGGACCCACCGTGGGCTCCACCTGGCAGTCTTTCACGGCAGCCCCAACACCAGCAGCACGTCGCCCGAGGGCCAGAATGTCAGCGGGGCAATGTTTCACGGGTGCTCTCTGGGCAGCCCCAGCCGAGGAGAGGTGGCGCCGGTGTGCCCCACCCTGAGAAAGCCCACTCAAGAGGTGACAGCCAGGCCACGGGGCTAGTGACGGGGAGGGGGGCTCCCAGTTCCGTCTCCAAGTTCAGCATCCCTGCTCTGATCAGCTGCCTGCCCCTAGGCTTGGAGCCCTCACCAACCTCAACAATCCTCTTCCAGAGGGGTGAGGGGCTCTGCAGGGCTCACGCCTCCTCAGCTAACACATCGTAGTTCTGAAATTAGATGTCTATCAACTGAGACGGCATCACGACAGGCGTTCTGCAGTCAGCTGAATCAAGACAAAGTCTGGACAGAGACCAGGCAATGTGGAACCCAGGCCCCAATAACTCAGGAGGAAGAGCAGGGCAGAGCCAGGGGCCACACCCTTCGAGGTATACAGATAAACCTGGGCTCCAATGACTAAGAATAGTAGGTCCAAGGTTGCACGAACTGCGTCGGGGGCCCACTCGCAGACACTGTTGGCGCCCTGGCCGTGTCACCCCACTGCCGCCTCTGGCTGCCAGCCAGGCTCCCGGCTGGAATCTCAACTCAGTCCTCAAGGGAAACCCCCGATGGACTCTGGCCACCCAGCACACCCACACCATCAAGAAGGCAAACCACCGGCTTGAGCCCCACCCCATGACACACGCGGGCACCCCCGGCACCAAACCACTCTGAGGCCGAACCCCCACTCTGCTGGGCCCAGAATGGAAGTGTCAGGGTGCCCTTCTCTGCAGGTGTGACCCTGTCTGTCCAGTAACCTGTCCAATGGTCTCTGACCCATCAGACGAGGCAGGGCCTGCACACGTGTCTGCCTGCTGCCGCCTGCCCCTGCCCCACACGGGGCCTGGCGTACACTAGGGGTGAGAGCGCCCCAGGCTCGCAAGCTGCTGTCTGGACAGGCGAGCAGAAGCAGGGCCCTGGCATCAGCACGATCCCAAGGCAGCACCTGAGCACTGGCCGGCGAGCAGCCAGGCTGACCCGTCCAGCGGCCACGCAAGGCAGGCGTTTATGCACCTCCAGCCCTCAGCTGGAAACAGTGAGATGACATGCCAGCATCCGGAGCCCTCTGGGGTCATATATCTTGACCCTCCCCCTTTTTTTTCTTGGTGGACTCTTAGTTCCCTGGACAGGGACCACACCCGGGCCCCTGGCAGAGAAGGCATCGAGTCCTAACCACCGGCTGCTAGACAGCCCTTGTCCCTCGGACAGTCGCTGAAGAATACTGGTTGGTCTCCATGGGCTATAACGTGCACACGGAACTCACAAGCGGTTCTGCTGGATAATGAGGCCCGGAGGGCAAGGGCCCTTAAGCTCAGAGCCTCTTGGCCTGAGACAGAGTCAGCACGAGGGTCTCTGCCAGCACAGAAGACACAGAGGACAGGGGGCGTGGGGACTGGCTGGACCAGAGGGATTCCAGACACGGCACAGGGGTGTCGGAGTGGTCGTGAGGCGAAAAGGAGAGACTGTGGGGCAGGAATAAATGATACTGTTTCCTGAAGGCTGGGCTGAACTGTGAAGGCGAGATAGACGGAGGATTCAAGGCTCCTCTAGCTGCCTCCTGAACGCTCGGTCCTCTCTGAAGCCACGCTCAGCGGCCGTCTCTTCTACTATGACCCAACTCCTTCCTCCTTCCTCTCTGCGCTTTCTGCCCTTCCAACTTGGCTTGCTTCTCGCCGTCGGGCAGAGAACTTAAATGAGCACTGGGGAGGCAAGGAAAGACGTCTTGGCACAGAAGGTCACACCCGGCTTGCCACTCCCTGGCAGCGCGGGCTGTGGCTGCCAGTCACTTCTCAATCTCCCACATGTTATCTTGTATGTGGCAGGAAGATAGCTGGTGAATAATTACAAAAGTCTTGCATTTGTAGCCACAATTTCAGCGATATTCACACTGCTGTGAAATTCTGGAGGGCACAAAGCAATTTGATGGTGACCTTGATATTTGCTGTGATAGGATCTGAAACCATCTCCAGCCCTGAATGCACCCAGACACGACAGCGCTCAGGTAGGAAGTGGAAAGAGCCGGTCAAGTTGATGTTGCCATGGAAACCCAGCCAGGCTGAGCTGAGCTACTCTGGGGGCTGAGAATCTTTGTTCCCTCACGTCCCTCACCACGAACTCTAGCACTGCCCGGTTGGTGTCACGCTCTTATACACACAGCCCCACTGCTCACTCAGCTCCGGCTGTGAGGTGCCATGTCAGCGAGAGACGCTCCTCTCTACCAGGTTCAAGATAACCGAGCTCCAGCTGACGAGCGGGGCACAGGAGGCACACAATGGGAAGAGGAAGCGGAAAATCTCCACCCTCTTCCAGGCCGCAGGAGCGGCAAGCAGCTCCCTTCCGCAGAGTGGATGCCGGCGGAAGCTGCTGGAGGAAGGCAGCTGACTCCCCATCAGTGACACCTTCCTCTCCTGCCCCCTGCGACCCTCCAAAAACAAAAAGATGCCATGTCAGCAATTCCCGCACAAACAATGGAATTCTTTCTGCGGGGTGCTAGGATGCCACGAGCCTGTAGATGGCGCCAAGTCAAGACAAACGCTGCTGGCAACCTCCAGGCTCCCGGCAAGCTGGGTGCCGGCCCACACCTTCTCTTCCTACCTGCGGCCCAGGGAGGCTTGGCTGAGGGGCAAAGAAAGCTGGCTCTGGACATAGGCCTCCCATGCGTCTCACATCTGAGCCAGCCTGGAGCCTGCTAGAGAAGTGAGTGCTGGGAGGACCTCCATCTCTGGAAGGCAGGACTAAGGCAGAAGCTGGCACTTGTCCCCATGCTCTAACTCATCTGGGAGACCCAGCCCCTGTCCTGAGCAGGCAGATCGGCGAGCAGGCCAGGAGACACCATGACTGTTCTCCCAGGGCGTCTGCCCCATCCCTGTGGGCCTGGGTAAGATGATGGCTGTGAAGCATTTCAAGCAGCTAAGAATGGCGTGCATAAACTACGAAGAGACTGTGGAAACAAACATCAGGGGAAAGGCAGATCAGAGCATGGCGACTCTGGGGCCCTCAGCCCTGACAGCAGTCAGATTCTGACGGGGACCCCTCCCACAGCTCAGGGCTGGGCTTCCATCAGCACCTGTATTTCCCAAAGCCGCCAAGAGTCTACATCCCATGACTTGAAGTCCTGCAAATCTGTGTCCTCCCCTCAGTTTTTGTCCACACCATCAGCTTTGTGAGTAGACCGTGTGTGCTTAGAGCTCCGTCTTTGGAGTTGGGCAGCGGCAGGGTAAGACTAAGGTCCTGGGGTCTGAGGGACACAGCTCCCTCTTGCGGCTGCACAGCAGCAGCTGCCTCTGGCTAAAAAAGTCTGGACTGTCAGTCCGTGAAAAAACTCTGAGAGGTCAGGCCCCCTGCAGCACTACATGAAGTCCAGGGACGGATGCCCAAGGGCAGGGTTCCCACCGTGGGAGAGCCCCCAGGGAGAGGCAGGCCAGGACAGAAGGGAGTCCTTGGAGTGGGCAGGACCACGAAAGCAGAGGCGCTCCTCTGCAGCTGCCCTCACCCCTCCAGAGGCTCTCTGGCCCAGACCACGTGTGCACTTCCTTTCAGGAGAGCTGGGAGGAGACAGAGTCAGGAGGGAGAGGCCAGCACAGCCTTCCACCGAACAGGTCCGTGACTCAGCCGCGCCTCCAGGCCTCTCCGAGTATCCTTTCATAAATGCAAGCAGGGATGGCAACCTAGGACACTCAGGGCCAGGAAGGTTCCACTGTGAACAAGCAAAGGAGCGAGGCTCTGCCCCAAGTCTGGCATAAAAACCAGGCTCTCAACCACGGAGCTTTGGGGCAGCCTGCAATTTTCCTGACAGAACGAAGCCCCTCTGGTCGACAAGGCCGGGGTCTAATTTGTGAGCCCCTCTGGTGTCATCTTGCTAGTTCTCTTTCCTGTGTCCTTCAGTCTCAGTTCCAAGAGCCAGAGCGTCAGCTCTGAGGGCAGGACCTGTTCTCGTGTTGCCGCACCAGCCCCCACCCCTGGCCCCGCCATTTGCCCAGCAGAGTCAACCTGGGGCGCCACCAGGGGCCCACGAGCCAGGCGGGCTGCCGGTACTCACTGTGGGCCTCCACCAGGTCGATCTGCATATTGTACGGGACCAGGGGGTCTGGCAGTTCTGAGAAAAAGCTCTTCATGGCCCCCGCCACGGTGTTCACCGTGAAGTCCTTCTCTGCCAAATCCAGGTTGTGATCTGAAAGGAAGTTGGGAGAGTGAGGCCAGGCCAAGCGAGGCTGTGCCAAAGCAAGGAACACTTGGCGCTGCAAACAAGCAAGAGAAGCTTGCAGAACCAGAGGTGCTGCTGGGGGCTGGCCTGGAGCCTGGGCAGGGACTCAGGGTCATCACAGACTGGACAGAAGGTGGCACCCCTGGGTGCTGTTAAAAAAAAAAAAAAAGTTCTGAGACTCACAGACACGCTGACATGCATCCTGCCCAGATCAGCCTCTGAGCAGAGGAGCTGCGCCTCCATTCTGCAGCCGAAGCCCCCTCGTCTGCCCTGGACATGCTGCTGCCTTTCCTCACATCCCCACTCGGGGAGACAGGAGGAGGCTTCCCCCTAAGGCCGTGTCACTTTTCCTGGAAGGTTACAGAAATGGCACCAGCAACTCTGACTGCTGTCTCCACCCTGCTCCTTGTGGTGGTCAGGCAACCAGACTCACTTTCCTCTTGCTGGTCCCATCTAGCTTACGATACCACCAACTCCTGCCTCTAATTTTTCTTTTCGTACTTCACTGCATTTCTGATTTGTAACAAATCTTCTACTGATAGATCTTGACTGTTTCCGCTTGGGAGTGTACCCTGGGCTGCAGATCCTGGCATATACGTAAGTGTCTAACCTAGCGTGGCTCTGCCCGCATCCTGACCTTGTGCTTCCAGTCCTTCAAGACTCACAAGTTTTCCTTCATGCTGCCAGCTAGTGGAGACTGTGGAGCTGGGTGCTGGGGGTGAGGGGCGGTGTCTGCTCCCACCACGCACTGGGTAGTGGCTTGGGCCTGCAGGCTTGCACAGGCCGCCTGGTTGGCTCTCCCGAGGCCCAGTCACACGCTAAGCTGGACCCCACTTTGACCTTCTGCTTACCTTTTCTGGCCAGTGGCATCTGTCAAGTTTTACTCTTTGGCTCCTTTGCGTCTGACACTGGTGGGTGTGACCTCTCATCCCAGTGTGTTCAGCCCTAACTGAACTGGGTTAGGGTGGAACGGATGTGGCCATGTGGCCCTTGGCCTCTCAGATCTGACCTAGCTTAGGAGGCAGAGCGTTCAGCTTGTGGAGCCCTGGGCCCAAGGCTCAGCGTATCACAAGATGCTCCCCCGTGCTTTGTTTCTCTTCTGCAGGACTCTGTGAGGAGGGCAGTTACGGTGGAGAGGCCCTGCCAACACAGGACTGTCATCTCAACCCAACCTTGAGTCATGTGCCCGCCATGACCTCTGCATGGCCCAGCCTGAGGGAAGCGAGGCCTGGGTCTCAGTGAATGAGGCCCGTGCTAGGGGCTGCAATGGTGCCTCTGGACGGTGGAGAGGGGAGCAGCCTGGCTGAAGCAGGTTTGCGGGGCAGATGCTTCTGTTTGCTGACAGGAGCCAAACACTCTCTCCTCCTCAGCCACCCAGCCAGCACCCTTGGCTCTGGGGCTGTGTGGCAGGAGCACCCCAGGGGGCTCCACCGGCAGTGGCGCCTGCCTTGAGTGGCTGTGGCCTTACCTTGGTCAAACTGTCTCTGCAGACTCTCCATCTCTGACTTGTTCCCGCTGACCCGGTAGATGCCTTCAGTGCTCAGCCCTGGGGAGAGACAGGCGTGAGCCTTAGGAGCAGGAAGTGGAGAGCAGAGCAGGAGGGAGACAGGCTTGAGGGGAGAAGCAGGGGGTCCACGAGGGCCCCCTGGGGCGAGGGCACGCGTCTTGCCTCAGTGCCTCAGCCCACTCCTGCCCTTTTTCTTTCTCACTTTGAAGTTTACAAATATTTTTTTTTTTTGTAAAAACTAAAATAATATAGAAACACATCAGACAAAGGTAACATCTGTCCACATTTTGATATATACCTTGAAATTTAATTTTAATAAAACAGAGATAATACTATGTTTTAACCCACCCTTTTCACTTACAAACTATATTGTGAACCTAACCATTAAATATTCTTTTATAACATAATTTTAAAGATAACACAGTATACAGCAACTTAAAAGTCACCTACTGTTAATCCTTTAGGTTCTTCCTGAAGTCCAGTGTGTATTTCTTACTTTGTGAATTTTCTATTCATGTTTTTGATCATTTTCAAACGGAGTGGTTCTCCTCATTTTGCACTTAATATTAAGGAACTATGTTAATGTCATATAGCTTTACATTTCCCTTTCATTATCTGTCTTCTAACTTTGTGTACTGAATTTTCTTTGACGTACATAATTCAAAAATGTTAGCTTTTCAAGACCAATCTGCTTCTTTATGTCTTCATTTCTTTTTATGGTTAGAGTGGGTTTTCCTTTTCCTTCTGGAACTTACTTGGTGTACAGTGTTAGGTAAGAGAAAAAAAAAAGACCAGTAAAATTCAACTACGTAACAATGTGGGAGGCGATAAAGTTCCAAGGGAGAGTGGCCTCGCTCCACCCCTCCGCAGGAAGCGCCGTGCCCCTTGCAGTGGACACCCGGCGCTGCTGGTCAGCTTGGCTCTCCCTCTCTCCAGGAAGGAAAGTCCACTCTGCACCCCCGAGACCGTGGTCTAAAGGACAACGGTCAAACCAGCCTGGGGTCCTGGCTGGAGCTCATGGTTTCGAGCGACCCTGACGAACTGGCGGGGCACTGTGGAAGCGCCCTAGAGCCAGGGCTGCACGCCAGCAGGCAGCGCAGGCAGTGCAGAGCGGACCCGGCCTCGCAGTCATCGCTGTAACTGACACCGCCGGAGAGGCACCCGCTGGGCGAGACGAAAGCAGTCAGTCAGTTTCTGGGGCCCTAGGTTGGCGGCAGGTGAACTATGAAGATCATCGAAACAAAAGTCATCACTCCTTGGCCTAAAAGCTGTTAACTGCACATGGGCCCTTTCACCCCAAAGACAAGGGCATTAACGGACCGGCCTCAAGGACACCCTACCATGCAATGACTTGCCACCAAGAAGCCCCATCACTGCATGCCTCCCTCTGGGAGGCGACATTTCCGCGTGGCCGCCATGCTGTGCGCCGGCTACACGCTCCCCGCAGCCAGCACTCACTTAGCAATGGCGCCATCGAATCCTCAGCCCTTTATCGCGGGAGCCACTGGATGAAGAGAGAACACAGATGAGGGAAGCGGGGTTCGGAAAGGGGAAGTCCTTGGCCTAAACTGCACAGCTGCTAAGAGGCTGCAGCATGGTCTCAGTCCAGGGCCCCCACACTATTCAGAAGGGGCTTGCCGTTTAACCCCCATCAGGCTGGCATCCAGACCACAGCCGCCTCTGCCCCCACCCCCGGAGAAACACCACATCTCTGTGAAGTCCACAGGCCCTCAGTATTCTGGGCAGCTTTTGAGATGGTCCATGCCCTCCAGAAGTCAGAGGTCAGCGTGGCCCCTGCTCACCATCCACAGTTAGTAATTCTACAGTAATTCTCTTTCCTCGGTGACTTTTCTACACTATTCTCAGATACTTAAACTTTCTACCTATCGCACATCTCAGGTAACACACATCACAGGCTTCAATATGAAATCATCCACATTTTGACAAGCCCTGGGTATGTGTCAACAGATCCAAATCTCGCCCTCTAGGTTGACAAGAAATCACTATACTTTTCCCTTTATCTGAATATCAACCCCTCTCGAATACAAAGAAAACAACAGTATAAACACGGGAGCCTCAGAAGTCCTCACGGACATGTTCACAGTGCCTGCGCCCCAGCGTGGAGAGGGGCTCTCTGAACGGCAGCGACAAGATCCTGACAGCCTCAGTCCACTTACAATCTCTGGCAGCCTCGGCACAGGAATCCTCAGCACTGTCTCCTAATGGCCACCTGCCCGGTATCACAGGGCTGAAAACACACAGCAAATGAGCTATCTGGAGACCATCTGAAAGCGCAAGGCCAGCCCCTCAGCACCAGCTCATCACCACCTCAGTATCTCCTGTAATCTGGATGCATGCTTCTGTTACGAAACCCCACTTTAAAACAGCAATTCTGCCACCGACCTATACAACATGGCATAATTGAGGAAAGGTATCATTTGCTTGGCCAGAACAGTTGTTCGCAGCTATTCATTAGACATCAATAAAATAAAAACAGAAACCTTAGGGCAGGCGGCCAACTGCCAGTGAAACAGAGGGCAAGCGACACGGGTGAGAACCTGGAGGCTGGGCACAGTGAGGCAGCTCGCCGAGGACCCCAAGGCCAGAGCAGGAGAAGGGCTAGGGCCTGGAGCAGACCCCCACACGGAGATGCTGGATCCTGAGCAGCGTGCACCCAGAAACGCTCCAGGGCTGACTCTGCCGGCAGAAAGCAGTGCCTCCTTGTCACAGGCCTGGTCCACGGCCAGAGGTCCAACTGAGAAAGCTTCAGCCGTAAGCTCTGAGGCATCTCTATATACCAGGCATCTCCAAAGACCCAGTATCTCGGGAACAGGCCCTGCTTCTTTCTTCTTCTTCTTTTTTAACTGAGCTCCACTGGTTTCTTTGGGAATCTTTTAATCTTGTGTGAATAAAACAAGAGGAAGTTCGGAACCGCCAAGGTTGCTGTCTTCAAAAATCTAGCAATTTCTGTGAAGAATAGTTTTGTTCTAATGACTCTAGAGAGCAGAGCTACGACCAGAATGGGAACGACAGGAAGGCAAACAGTCTCTCAGTGCACGATCTTAGCGACAGTTGTCACTCATCATGAAGGGCCAGAGCTTCTGAACTCCCTCACCGGACAGCCATCTGTTTGGGATGCTACTTTTCTTTTTAGAAAGATTAATACCTCGTCTAAGAAGGCAGTCAGTAATGACCAACCATTTACTCAATGCTTACTATATGTGAGGCACATGATGCTGAGTCCTTACCAGGCACTTCTACACGGGTTCTCACAATATCCCCTTCAGAGAGATCACTACTAACCTCATTTTACAGATGGCAATGCAGAGGCTAAGAGGTAACGTAATACTTGCAAGGTCAGAGAGCCAGCGAATTACCATCTGAAGCCCACCTGCTTCCGGAGCCTGAGTTCTTTTACTGTGGTGTTTTAAATCACGTACTTTCAAACTGGAGCATGCAGCAGAATCAGGGCTTGCTATAATCTGGATTACAAGGCTGCTGCACCTCCAGGGTTTCGGATTCTGTTGGTTGGGGGCAGGACCCAAGAATCTGCACTGCTGACATGTTCCCAGGTGATGCTGCTGCTGCTGGCCAGGGACTCGTGCTCTGAGGACCCCTGTTGCTCTAGAAGACGGGACAGGTCTCCAAGTCCCCCCGACTCTTAAAAAATTCTATGATTCAAGAATATTTGGGGGGGAGAACAAGGAAAAATAAATACCAGAGACTAGGAATGAAGCATTTCCAAAAAGTATTAAAATTAGCGCCTTTTATTCGTAAGCAAGGTTTTTACACATTTAAACTATGGCCACGTGTGAGTGTTCAAAAGAATGTTAAAAAAGTAAAGAGAAAAACAGCAAAGAGGCCTTATTTTTCTCTTTCAGTATTTACTGAGCACCCAGTCTGGCAGGTGAGATCCTTCACAGAGCTGCAAGCTGTGGTCCTCCTCACCGACAAAAGGCTAGTTCCGCTCAGTAGCTCAGTCGTGTCCAACTCTTTGTGACCCTGTGGACTGCTGCACGCCAGGCTTCCCTGTCCATCACCAACTCCTGGATCCTACACAAACTCATGTCAGAGTTGGTGATGCCACACAACCTTCTAGAGGACGCACCAGCGGCAGCCATGAGGCGTTCCCCACAGGCTAAGACCTGGCCTCTTTTACTCCTGACTGCCCCGTCCCGGTGGCTGAGGTGCCTGCGGCACGTGGCACGCTAGGAGCTCCAGCAGAGTGGACAAGGGACTCGCAAGAGCTTGGAGATGGCGGGGAGACTCCACCTTCTGCTCTGGTATGTGTCCCGTTTTCTGAAATGGGCAAACAACTCTTCATTCCAAGTACTTCTGCTCAGCACCGGCACTCTGGGCCTCAAGTCTTGCCATACTCCCCCCAGCCAGGCTTTCAGCCCGGCTCACACACCCCAGGACTCAGTTCCTCCTGAATTTCCTTTCTAGCAACAAATCAATACTTCCTCCAAGACAAACTCTGACTTGTTTATTTTTCACTTTCTATATTTAGAAATAAAACTCAGCACTTTAGTCCTTAAAAAAAAAAAAAAAAAGTAATCGGTGTTGTCAATGCTCTAAAATACCCCACAGCAGACAGGCTTTAACTACTAGAGGACAAGTCGACTTTTAAGGAAATGCGGCTAATAGACCATTCTCCTTTTCTTTCATGTGTCCAAGAGGTAAGCCTTGGGCAGGCTAAGTTTCAAGGCCAGAGGGCTGCTGAGAGCTCAGGGAGAGAAAGGAACCCCTCTCGAGCATCAAGTCCAAACTGTCTTGAAGAGGGCTGACCTCTCTAACCAGAGTAAGGAGCCCCCACTCTGGGTCAACTGCCAACAGCATCTCTACAGCCTATCTCCTTTTGAGGCCCCCACTGCAGCACCCCCGCCACGATGGAGGGTGAAAGGGCTGGGGTGAGGCTGAGCATCTCGGTTGGAAGCCACTTACTAGCGGTGAGACCCTGGGTGACTATGCTTCCATTGCCTTCTCTGCACCACACAGGTGAGTGTAATGAAGTCTTGGCACAGGGCTAAGGGAGGAGCTATGGTCCTAACGACCTAATTGGAAAAGCAAGCTGGCAAGTGGAGGACACCTGAGTTGTGCCATCGGGGGGATCCCGGATGCCGACTCTTAACTTCTGCTCCCCTGAGTCTATGATGGATTAACTTCACCTTCGGAGACTACTGCAAGGAATAAATAAGAAAACTTACGGAAAGCCCACTGTATAACGCCTGCCTTTTTTTTCTTTACCTTTTAACAAGCTGCAACAGCAGCACCTGTCTGTAGGCATGGCCTGCTCTAAGGACCCAGTCAAAACAGGCCAGTCGGCAGACAGTAATAAAACATGCACTGGCTCCTTTTTTACTTCAAGTATTTTTCCTTTAAATATTTAAATAGAATTTTTTTAATAGCACAAAGTTACACGTAGTTTCACTATATAATTTTTTTTCAGTAGAGAAATTAAGATTTTTAGTTGAAGTTTCAATATCTAGTACTTTTATTGATCATCTATTTTATACGCAGTGGTTGCACACGTCAGTCCCGATCTCCCAGTTCACCCCAGTCTCTCTTCCCCGTGGTGTCCATGCCCCTGTTCTTTACATCTGTGTCTGTTTCCACTGTGCAAACAGGTTCATCCGTACCATTTTTCTAGACTCAATATACACATAAATACACGATATTTGTTTTTGTCTTTCTGGTTTACTTCATTCTGTGTAACAGTCTCTACGCACGTGATCTCAGTTTTGATCCTGGCTCTCTCATAGCTGCTGGGCGACTGGGAAAAACCGTTCGACCTCTCTAAGCCTCGGGTTCCTCATCAAAAATGGGGCTGTTTACGAATGCCTATGCTTCATGGCAAATAGATGTGGAAACAGTGTCAGACTTTATTTTGGGGGGCTCCAAAATCACTGCAGATGGTGACTGCAGCCATGAAATCAAAAGACGCTTACTCCTTGGAAGAAAAGTTATGACCAACCTAGATAGCATATTGAAAAGCAGAGACATTACTGTGGCAACAAATGTCCGTCTAGTCAAGGCTGTGGTTTTTCCAGTGGCCATGTATGTATGTGAGAGTTGGACTGTGAAGAAAGCTGAGTGCCGAAGAATTGATGCTTTTGAACTGTGGTGTGGAAAAGACTCTTGAGAATCCCTTGGACTGCAAGGAAAACCAACCAGTCCATTCTAAAGGAGACCAGTCCTGGGTGTTCACTGGAAGGACTGTTGCTAAAGCTGAAACTCCAGTACTTTGGCCACCTCACGGGAAGAGTTGACTCATTGGAAAAGACCCTGATGCTGGGAGGGATTGGTGGCAGGAGGAGAAGGGGACGACAGAGGATCAGATGGCTGAGTGGCATCACGGACTCAATGGACGTGAGTCTGAGCGAACTCCAGGAGATGGTGATGGACAGGGAGGCCTGGTGTGCTGAGATTCATGGGGTCGCAGAGTTGGACACGACTGAGCGGCTGAACTGAACCGAACTGAGATGTTGTGCATACTCAGATTACAGGTATGAAGAGCAAGTAATACAAATGGCTGGCACACTGAAATAATCATGATGATAATAAAACAATAACAGTTAACTTTTGCTGGGGGCTTACTATGTGCCAGGCTCTTTCTTCTTCAGCTCTTCACTAGAATCATCACAGTGAACCCACCCAGTAATTCTCTGAGGTAAGTAGTATTATTTTTATCCCCAGTTTACAGAGAGCAGGTAGCAGCTCAGAGAGGCCAAGTCCAAGGCCAGAGGGCTGGGTGTGTGGTGGGCGTCAGCTCTGCGCTGGCTCCCTCTTGGCTGACTGTGCGTTTAAATGCTGGGCTCCTCCCTCCCATGTTAACTCCCTATTCCCTCACCCTTTAAATATCACGTGTTGGCTTCACCCTGTAAATGCCGGGTTCATTCCTGTTCCTCCCTTGTTCACTCAGGCGCATTCATCGCCTCCCTCACACCCCTCAGCGTTCTCATCTGTCAGCCAGAGGAGCAGGGAGAGCCAGGGAAGAGACGCTGCCTCTCTCTGACCGAAGGCAGCCAGTAGACAGAGTCGGCGCTCTCTTCCTTCTGAAGTTCTACTGCTGATCACAGTGAGGCAGCCCCGCGAGGTCCCCTGCCGCCTTCCTGTTTCGGATGTGCCCGAATGCTTTTCTGGCTCTTCTGTTCCTTCGACACTAAGGTCACTGTGGCCCCTCCAGTGCCTCTTTGTTAGCTGTCTTCCCTGGGTAATTCCCTCGTCAATCAAGATCTGTTTCTGGCAATGCCACCCCTCCTTTCTCCCCTGACAGAATGCCTCTGGCACTCTATTATAACAGCCTGACCGGGCGTTAGCCCCACAACCGGGCACTGCGGCGCTATAAATTTCCAACGCCACTGTATGTACACGCAGCCGTGTCATAAATCTCAAGGCTGAGGAAGAAGGGAGAGAAGAGACCTGGAGGGGAAAGATGAAAATATCACACCAGGTCTGGGGCTTCATATGGCTCTAGCCTCTGGCTGATCCTCTGTAAGCTGCCCGGGCACTTACTGTCAGTCACTGTGAGGGAGGGCTTCTGCGCCCTGCTCTGAGCCCGCCAACGGGCTCGGTCCCTGACTTTCAAGAAGACATATACCCCAAAAGATGTGTTTTAGAAAACCACCGTGACGAAGTCAGCCTTAGGCCAGCCCAGAGTGGATGCTGCTGGTTCTGGGTAGCCTAGGATGGAGGGGGAGAGGAGTGTGACCTAGAACTGAGGGGAGCAGAGTGGACTCTGCAAGGCAGCCGCTGATATTCAAAGCCAGGAGCAGCTGGGAGCCCCAGCACACTTGAGCCCAGTGGCGTGGAGGACGGCAGCGTGACTCGGAGGAGAGCTAGTGCCGCCCCAGTGCGGAGCTGGGGCTGCGGGTGGGGCGGGGGTCCTCACTGACCGAACCCCAAGCCACCAACAAAGAAACAGTTGCGCTAACAAACAGGTACATACAACCCACCACCACCACCACCTCCATGCCAACAGTGCCAGCTCCCACTCCACAGCAGGGCCCCCGGCAGGTTCCTCGTGAGCGTTAACGAGGGCACAGGTGAGCTTCTTTCGGGTTCCTGATTCTCACCAAGTCATGAAAGGTTCAAAGATGGCACCCATCACAGCCCAGCGGCCCTCCTTTCCTGGCCTTTTTCCTCACTAAGAAAGGACACTTCACAGGTTAGAAGCCTATGTGTAACACTGGCAGAGAATCTGATCGTGATCCCGCCAGCCTACAGTCCTTGCACTCTGTGTCTAGGATACAACACAAAGCTGTCCACACGTGGCCTGGGGAGCCCGCACCACACCTGACTCTGCTGCCCCCACCCAAAGCCCATCACACTGGCCTTTCAAGGCCTCCTAGTGTGACCCCCCCCCCCCAAATGCCTTGGAGACTGCCTCACTTCTGCCTCCACTTTGTGGACTGGCTAAACCCTGCTCCCTCAGAGGTCTCCCCTGACCCCCAGATTAAGTCCGTTAGGAGTATAAAACTGCTTATATTTAATGCAACACACACACTGGGCCAGGCTGTGACCAGCATTTCACACACATGGTCTCCGCGACCCTCACAGTGGCCCTGTGAGCTGCATGCTACCGTTACGACCGCTCCCATCCGGCTCCAGAGCCCAGGTCTAACCACTGCACTTACTGCCTGCACACTTTCTCCATACAGCACTGGGCTCAACCTGAAGGTCACTGGACAGCTGCGTGGCGGCTGAATGGCGGCCCCCTGAGGAGAGAGGGGGCATGTGCTTCAGTTACCCTTCTATGCTCCTGGACTTGGCACAGTAACTCGTGCCTGGAGAAGGCATTCGGTAACTATCCAAAGAAAGGAGGGAAGGAGGGAAACCTGCCTGATAATAAAAGCGCAGTTTCTCTGGCTGAAGAGAGGGAGGAATGGACTAAAGCTGTTTGCTCTCGACCAGCCCCGTGCTTCAAGGCATCCTGGCAGGCCCTCCTTGCTCATGGAATACAGGAAAGAGAAAGCCTGAGGCCTGGCCAGCACGGAGAAGTGCGGCACAAACCAGGACGCCCAGCTCCTGCCTTCCTTTGTGGACTGGTTCTCCCCTCTGCCACTCCCTAGAGAAGCTGAGGGGACCGAGTGAATTCCCGTGCTCTCCAGTGTAAGCCACCGGCTGTTCTAGGTGTGGTCTCCCCATCTGGGCCGCTCACTTTTACAGATCAGGTCAGTGGCATGGCTTTGGCTGAGACCCCCACAAGAGGGCTGTGCCTCATCCTGGAAGCTAAACAGAAGCCCCCCGCCCCCCGCCACGCACACGCCCCGCGCCACGCACACCCGTGCACCACTAGGGGAGCAGGGGGAGCGAGGGAGCGAGTGCTGCTCCCCGGGCCGCCCTCGGCACGGCCTGCTGGCACACACGCCTCGACTTGTCCCGCCGCCTCCCGGTGAGGGCAGAGGGGCCTGGCCACCGAGGTGCACCGCTGAATGGAGGGAAAGGGTGGTGGGAACAGCCAGGCAAGGCAGGCCTGCTGGAACTGTCTCGGGGAGCTGGGCTTCCACCCAGATCATTTCTGTCTTGGATGGAAGGGCAGGACTACTCTGTGAAACAGGCTTTGCTTCTCTTTGACTGCCTGGCTCCCCAGGCAGCTTGCCAGGGCATGCTGTTCCGATCAGGGCACTGGGTCCCGAGGAAATCCGCGAGCCCTGCCGAGTCACAGCCACGTGAACTCTGCTTATCTGGAAGAGCCCAAAGTGGAGCTGACTGCCTGCCTTTATGGCGAGGAGGCATTTTTGGAATGCAAATGACTTGTGTTTAACTTTAAGCAAGGAGAAACCAGGAGGGTGGTGAGACACGGGCACATGGGGAACAGTCATGGCGAAAGCTTCGTCTTAGAACTATCTGGATAATGAGAAAGCATAACCAACAAACCTGGAGTCATCGGGGCAGGGAAGGGGTTGAGGAACACAGAACCCCCATAAAATAACAGCACACGCAACCACATTCCCATATTTTAGCACTTTATCATCAATTCAAGCAGCATAAATATGGCAATTACTCACATAAAGCCTGTTGGTGTGTTCAAGCTATAACTTCACCTATTAAACTGTTATAGTGATAGATGGGAGGATCTCTACTGAAATTAGCAGCCTTTTCTGCAAGACAGAATTACAGAGATCCAGGCTGACTGCAGCGAAACAACTAGATTTAACAGCTCTAGACCCGCCAATTCTGTTCCACGAGAGCTGGAGAAAGTGTCTATGATAAATACGAAGGGAAATATAGAGGCTTTTTTAGGGCAGCTGTTTCCCAAGTGGGAAGAACTTGGTAAAATGTGAATCTGTCGGTCTGATGCTGTAAAGCTCACAGCTTTGCCCGCCTGAGCACAGACGGGCTGGAACATGGGTCCTTTCCACTGACGGCTCTAGGTGGCCTCTGTCCAGAGGCCTCCAGGGTTTCTGTTTCCTCTCTTCTGTGTGATGATCACTGTCCTCTAAGTCACGGGAGGAAAGCTGAGAGAGTAAGGTGCCCCAGGGAGACAGAGCAGAGTGCTCCCCACCCTGGCGAGAGGCGCTGGCCCGGGGCTGGGCCCCCCCTCCTGCTCCTTCCCAGCCTGAGGCCACTGGCCAGGCCAGCCCTCGGCGTCCACAGAGGGCAGAGGAAACCCCCTGGCAAGGTCTTAAACGCAGGAACCCTGTGGGGAGCCGAGGGCAGGGGCAGTGTGGCATAAGACGAAAAGCAGCTTCCCTGGTGGCACAGCGGCTAGGAACCTGCCTGCCAGTGCAGGGGGCAGCTCAGCCCCTGGTCCTGGAGGACCCGCACGCCGCGGAGCAACTAAGCCCGAGCGCCTGGAGCCTGCGCTCCACAACCGAGCGCCGCACGAAGAGCAGCCCTGCGCCGCGGCTGCAGAGAGCGGGGCAGAGAGCAGCAGGGGCCCGCGCCGCCCGAGGAGCCACGGGAGGCGCCTGCTCGGCCTCTGTCCCCGACTCCTGACACAGAGCTCCTACAACCCTTGGAATTTCCTCTGCTGTGTCTTCTGCTATCCATAACAAGCCCCTTGTTACCTGAAACCTGAGTTTATGATAATGAGGTGACTTTTGAGGGGGGAACCTATATGGCTTCAGGATGGGGGCTAGTCACCAGAAAGACCAAACCTTGATTATAAGAGTTAGAACTTTCAGCCCCACGCCCCACCTCCAGCAGGGTACAGGGGCTGGAGATTGAACTCAGTCACCAAAGGTCAATAAGATTTCAGTCATGCCTATGTAATGGAACCTCTACGTAAACCCCAAGCAGGGTTTGGAGAGCTTCCAGGCTGGTGGACACACCAAGGTGCTGGGCGGGTGGCATGCCCACGCGCAACTCTCAAGGAAGCAATCTGCATCTTCATCTCACAGCCGCGGAAACGGAGACTCGGAGAAGTGAAGGAAGGCGCTCAGGGTCACACCTGCCCTGCGGCCCACAGGTGCCGCTTTGGCCCCTCTCTGTGCGAGGCTCTGTGCCAAAGGCCAGGGCTAAATAAAGACCATTTCCCAGTTAGATCAAGCAACCTGGGAGTTCCCCAACAACTGTAGGAAATCGGCTCCAGTGAGAGTCTGGCCTTCAGTCCTGCTGTGTCCTGTCGGGGTGGCACTGTAAGGTGCTCTGAGTTGGCTACAAAGCTGAAGACAGATGCCCAGCACTTATCTCGAGCACTCAGCAGCCATTTTCTGCTTACTGTTTGGTGGGGTTTTGGAGGCAGCTCCAGCAAAGCCCAGGTGGTGTCTTCTGAGGGACTGTGCACCACCAGGCAAGTGTTCCCTGACACGGGTGTCTGGGCCTAGTGGGGACAGATGAATGCTACGCCATCTCCCTGAGCAGACGGGCAAATCCGGGGGAGTTATTAAACTCCAGCACCCAGGAGGGTTGTCTATATTCAATCCATAATATGGAGGTGAGACGCTGAAAACGTGATCACTCACCTAAAACCAGACATCCTGGAATGTGAAGTCAAGTGGGCCTTAGGAAGCATCACTATGAATAAACTAGTGGAGGTGATAAAATTCCAACTGAGCTGTTTCAAATTCTAAAAGATGACGCTGTGAAAGTGCTGCACTCAATATGCCAGCAAACTTGGAAAACTCAGCAGTGGCCACAGGACTGGAAAAGTTCAGTGTTCACTCCAATCCCAAGGAAAAGCAATGCCAAAGAATGCTCAAGCTACCTCACAACTGCACTCATCTCACACACTAGCAAAGTGATGCTCAAAATTCTCCAAGCCAGGCTTCAACAGTACATGAACTGTGAACTTCCAGATGTTGAAGCTGGATTTAGAAAAGGCAGAGGAACCAGAGATCAAATTGCCAACATCCGCTGGATCATCAAAAAAGCGAGAGAGTTCCAGAAAAGCATCTACTTCTGTTCTATTTACTACGCCAAAGCCTTTGACTGTGTGGATCACAGCAAACTGTGGAAAATTCTTAAACAGATGGGAATACCAGAACACCTTACCTGCCTCTTAAGAAATCTGTATGCAGGTCAAGAAGCAACAGTTAGAACGGGACATGGAACAACAGACTGGTTCCAAATCAGGAAAAAGAGTATGTCGAGGCTATATATTGTCACCCTGCTTATTTAACTTATATACAGAGTACATCATGAGAAATGCTGGACTGGATGAAGCACAAGCTGGAATCTAGATTGCTGGGAAAAATATCAATAACCTCAGATATGCAAATGACACCACTTACAGCAGAAAGTGAAGAGGAACTAAAAAGCCTCTTGATGAAAATTGAAAGAGGAGAGTGAAAAAGTTGGCTTAAAACTCAGCATTCAGAAAACGAAGATCATGACATCTGGTCCCATCACTTGATGACAAATAGATGGGGAAACAGTGGAAAGAGTGACAGACTTTATTTTTGGGGGGCTCCAAAATCACTGCAGATGGTGACTGCAACCATGAAATTAAAAGACACTTGCTCCCTGGAAGAAAAGTTATGACCAACCTAGACAGCATATTAAAAAGCAGAGACATTACTTTGCCAACAAAGGTCCATACAGTCAAAACTATGGTTTTTCCAGTAGTCATGTATGGATGTGAGAGTTGGACTATAGAGAAAGCTGAGTGCAGAAGAATTGATGCTTTTGAACTGTGGTGTTGGAAAAGACTCTTGAGAGTCCCTTGGACTGCAAAGAGATCCAACCAGTCCATCCTAAAGGAAATCAGTCCTGAATATTCTTTGGAAGGACTGATGCTGAAGCTGAAATTCCAATACTTTGGCCACCTGATGCGAACAACTGACTCATTTGAAAAGACCCTGATGCAGGGAAAGATTGAAGGTGGGAGAAGGGGAAGACAGAGGATGATATGGTTGGATGACAACACCGACCCAATGGACATGAGTTTGAGCAAGCTCTGGGAGTTGGTGATGGGACAGGGAGGCCTGGCATGCTGCATGCAGTCAAAGGGGTCGCAAAGAGTGGGACATGATTGAGTAACTGAATTGAACTGAATATACTATAGTTGCTACCGTAGGTATTCCACTGGGCTGCACCAGAGCCTTTAACCTTTTGGGAGGAGGAGACTCCTCTCACTTTGATCACTTGATGAAGACTGTAGCTTATGGTCCAGCCACTGCACACGCACGCACATACGTACAATCTCTACACTGAATTTCAGGGGTTTACAGACCTCCAAGAAATGTATCCATAGTCTCCAGGTTATGCACCTGTAAGTAAAAATAAATCTGCAGTCCTTCAGGTCATAGATTCCAGGGGTTTGAAAATCTGCTCTCCCCCAAGCTCCCTGCTCCAACTGTCCCTCAGACAACAAACGCTTAAGCAAACTCCAAAGATGGCTCCTGTGGCAGCAGCACCCTGCAGCTGCTGTAGGGTGAAATTTGTGCGTTTTGTTTCACCTGGGCAAAGAAAAAGAGCAGTGAAAAAAGCGCAAGTGTAGACAGACTCACCAGTGAGAAATCTTTAAGGATTAAGCCTCAAGAATTCATCCTGTATCTAGCGATTATTTCGTTATCTCCCCTAATCTATCACAGGACAGAAGATATCACTTATTCCTTCAGTAAACACCAGGGGCCTACAGTATGTCAGGTGCTATGCCAGGTGACGGCAAAGAAGAGACAGTCTCTGCTCTTGAGGTCCTCAGTGGAGAGCTGTGAAAACGATGTGATCTGGTCTTGATCACTTCAGTGCTGCTCATCCCTGAAGTCCTAACAAGTCTACTTCCCCGCCCTCTGATCTCAGCGTTGCAGGAAGGAAAGTGACAAGGACGACGCAGAGTGGTGACCACAGGCTGCGCTGGCGGCAGAGAGCCGACCGGCTCTGCCAGCAGCCACACCTTCCTCACTGGGGGCAGCTGCGAGGGCGGGCATTCAGGGCAGGAGTCCTGAAAATGGAGATAACCTCAGAAGCCTAACCTAACCCAACCCAAGAGGACTTGTAGCAAAGAGATCTAACAATGGCGTGAGCACATCTTTTTCAGAGGGCAAGGAGGGAAAATGGATTGCTTTCTTTGAGGCTGACAACACCCCACAGACAATTCATTCAGCTGTTAGTTAGGACAGGAAGGTCAAGCTCTCTGTCCTGTCTTGACATCCTTGAAGGGGAGTCGTCCCTAACCATCTGCCTGTTGCTGCTCAGATTAGCTTGGATGTAAACGTTCACTTAGTCATGGAGCCTCCAAGGCTGTCTCCGCCCTTGCTCCAGGTGGTTGAACACCACCTCCCTGAGTGCATCTGGGAGAAGAGACATCATAAGGGAATGAGGAGTCTTTGTCAGAGCAGGTCTCTTCTCTAAGGACCTCTGAACTCAGACAGACTGCAGGGGACTGAAAAATTTTAAGCACCAAATCCCCTGGGATAAAACAACTATCCATCTAGCCTCCATTTATTACCATCAGCATTATTATTATAACAGCTTTTTTGGGGGAGGGGGACATGCCACACAGCTTGCAGGGTCTTAAGTTTCCTGACCAGGGACTTGGTCATGGCAGGGAAAGCACTGAGTCCTGAGCACTGGGCCACCAGGGAATTTCCTGCAATAAGCTTTACTGAAATATAATTCACACACCACATAATTCACCCACTGAAAGTATACAATTCAATGATTGTAAATTTTACAGAACTGTGTAACCATTATCCACAATCACTTTTAGAACATTTTCATCAATCCCAAAAGAAACTTCAGACTCTCCCACCTGTACACCCCTGGCAACTACTAGCTACTTCCTGTCTCTGTACATCTGTTTACTCTGGACGTTTCATGTAAACGGGATCCTAAAATATTTGGTCTTTCGTGACTGACTTCTTTCACTCAGTACACTGTTTTCAAAGGTCATCCCTGTTGTAATACGCATAGGTACATCACTTTTTTTATGGTGGAATAACATTCTATTGTATGGACAAACCATAGTTTGTTTACCCACTCAGCTGCTGGGCATCTGGGCTGTTACCACTCTCTTTGCCTATAATGAATAAAGCTATGTCTCCATGTTATTATGGTTATTACTATTCTGGCCACACTTGTGCGGCACGCGGGATCCCAGTTCCCAGACCAGAGACTGAACCCAGGCCTCCTGCGTTGGGAGCATGGAGTCTTAACTGCTGGACTGCTAGGCAAGTCCCTTATTCTGGAACTCTAAATTCTAAAGTCATTTACGCACACGTCCCCCAGCTCAGGAAAGGTGCCCCTGAATCTTCACGGCAAGCTGCACCCCGGGGACACCGTGCCTCCACCAGCCCTGGCTGCTGGCTCTCCTCCTGCTCTGCCGGCGCACACCTCCCTTCCTTCGAAGCCCCTCTGTTGCAACATCCCACCTGAAAAGTTTCACAGGTTCCTGGACTGTTAGCAATACACCCTCTACCCTTCACACTGAGAACGCAGGGAAACTAGTTCCCACTGAGAGGCTGCAACTGTGCTCAAGACCTTACTATTTTACATCTTTTTACTTCTCTCTTTCTTTAGACACAATCCCACATTTCCACTGAATGGCACTTTTGAGGAAAGAGGTCTTCTGAATGTCTCGACACTGTTCATGCATTCAGAATCGCTTATGAGAGCCCTGTGTCCTTGGTTTGGAGAATACAATGATGAAGACCCAGTCCACTGCCTCAAGGAACTTAGGCTCTATTGAGGCCGGAGGACAGTTAGGGCCCCGCGTGGACGTGCTCACAGAGCACTGCAGAGCACGGGGTGGTGGGCACTGGCCCAGAGGACAGGCCAGAGAAGGACTCCAGAGGGGACTCCTGGGAGCCACCAGCAAGCAAAGGCACTGAGGGTGAGAAACAGCTCACCAGCTGAAGGCTGCTCCAACCTGTGCGGCTGAAGGTCACCACTGGGGATGGAAATGGCAAGAGGTGAGGCTAGACGCCAGATTCTGCTGGCAGTGGTATTCGATTTTACCCTGCAGGTAACGGAGAGCCACTGAAGAGCTTTAGACAAGGGAGGTGGCGTGATCGCACTCATTTTAGGGAGATATTCATAGCAGTGTGGGTAAAGGGCTGAGCGGATCTGAGACCAGAAGGAGAAAGCCCAGTTACCAAGAGGCTGTGGTCATGAACCAGGACGAGAATGAGGCTAGCAGCAGCAGCAGCGGCCAGATTCGAGACCACTTAAGTGGGAACAACAACAGGATCGGCTGATTGGGCTGAGTGATGTGGGGAGGTTACAAGGGAACGACCTCTGGGAGCTTCCGCAAATTCTCTCAGAGAAAAGCCTCTGAACCCTGCCTTCCCACTGATGAGACAAGTGCTAATAAACCTTCTCAGGGGCATCAAAATATTTCTTCCCAATAAAATTTTAAAGCACCTTATGGGTGAAGGACCCAGAAGTCCTAGTGGCCTGCCCTCTGCTTTCCACACAGAAGCACATCCTTAGAATCCTAGGGAACCAGGACAGAGCGTCTGAAAACCCCCGGCCAATCCTGAACGCTGAGCCTGATGTTCAAAGATGCTAGGCAACACAGCTATGTGGCCAACAGCACCTTTCCCCTCTACACCTGAATCTCCTTCAGGCCACCTTCCCTACCCACAAGGTTCTTTCCCATCCTTTCTTTGTTACAGAATCCAACTTTCTTTCAGGCCAAGCCCCCAGCCCTGACACTAACAAGCCAGCTCAAGGGATTTTCTTCTAATCCTGACTCCACCTAAAGCTTAAGCATCACAGACTTAAGGCAAACTCATACCTTGAACATGAGTTCGATACCTGGGTTGGGAAGATCCAACCTGGTTTGGAGAAGGAAACGGCAACCCACTCCAGTACTCTTGCCTGGAAAATTCCATGGACTGAGGAGCCCAGTAGGCTACAGTCCATGGGGTCGCAAAGGGTCAGACATGACTTAGCGACTTCACTTTCACACCTTAAACTATTAATTTCCTTTTCCATGTAGCTGCTTTCAATGGGACTTGGCCTCAGGCTCAGGATCTCCTCAGCACTGAAATTACTCCTTAGGCCCAGATACTTACAGGCTGACAAACTAATTTATTACACTCAAACCACCTTATCAACCTTAGAAAGTGAAGACAAACAAATACAAAGACTAACTATGAGTAAAATGAAGAGAAAAAATACAGAGATATCATGATCTTAGATTCAAAGCGCATTTACTAAACAAAGATGTTCAACTGCATATCAAACATAAACCAAATTAAAATCTCAACGGAATAGCTAAATACACCAAAGAAAAATAATTCAACAAATCACTTAAGACACTTTGCCAAAAGAAAAAAAAGTAGCAAAACTAACTTTAAAAGATCCAATTGAAAAATACCACATAGAGGCTGCTTGGAAGGTTGCCCTGTAGACCCTGGTGGTTGTCAGGCATGCAGAAGCAGCCAGGCACTGGGGCTGGAGAAAAACGGAAGCTTTGCCACCAACTACTTCCTTTACTGAGACCCCTGCGAGGGCAACATCAACTGTCTTATGATCTCTGAACCTGCAGCACCTATGGGGGAACTGGCACGTAAAAAGCCTTTTCATTTTTAGGACAGTGTGAGGCTACAGAACATTCTGGTAAAGAGCTGAAAATGATGAATTCTACCAGTTATTAGAACGCATGATAAAACAAGAATTTAGGACACACAATTCTGGTATAAAAACAAGAAAGTGAAATCTGTGAAAACAAAACAAAAACTTAGAAAAGAACCAATTTTTAGGATTTCACGGTAATTATCACAAGATACAGGGGAAGGATTAAAAGGTGGTACTACGATAACTGAATAAAAACTTAGATCAATGCTTCAGATTTGAACAGGCTACCAGGCTTACCAGGACTACGCATTTCTGCAAAAAGTTTGTGAGTCTTTTAAAGTCTCACCTTGGGCTCATGTTGCTTATGCCTGCCCATTCATTCCTTTCAAAGAATTCACATATGGAATAAATATGGGAAAATCTTCTTCCACTAAACTCCAACAAGCCACATCAACTCTTGTGCTGAATGGAAACTGCTCTGACAGTCATATATTGCCCTAAATCCAGAGGGTCAGTTAAGTCAGACAGAACTTGAAAATAATTTTGGCACACTTTTTCAACAAAGATTGACTAATGGTGCAAAGGAAGACAAAGATGCCAACCACACAAGTTCGTGAAATAAATTAGCAATTGAATCTTCTATTTATAGTAATCTCATCTCTGATGACAACACACAGCAGTATCTGGGCAACAGGGTATCAGAGCAACAAATCACTATTTGAAATCACACTACCTCGGCGACAGTACACTAAATTCCATGTGCAGTGGGGACAGAAAAATCACCAACACCGTCATATCCTTTCAGAAGGCAACAATCTAGGAAGACAAGGTAAAGATGTGAATAGTGTAATCAAACTGAAGACAATACAAGATAATAAGCTATAAGGCAGATCTGAGGACAGTGACTGCAGCCATGAAATTAAAAGACGTCTACTCCTTGGAAGGAAAGCTATGACCAATCTAGATAGTATATTAAAAAGCAGAGACATTACTTTGCTGCCAAAGGTCCATACAGTCAAAGCTATGGTTTTTTCAGTAGTCAGGTATGGATGTGAGAGAAAGCTGAGTGCAGAAGAATTGATGCTTTTGAACTGTGGTGTTGGAGAAGATTCTCGGGAGTCCCTTGGAATGCAAGGAGAGTAAACCAGTCAACCCTAAAGGAGATCAACCCTAAATATTCGTTGGAAGGACTGACACTCAAGCTCCAATCCTCTGGCCTTACAGGCTGATGTGAAGAGCCAACTCACTAGAAAAGACCCTGGCGCCAGGAAAGATTGAAGGCAGGAGGAAAAGGGGATGACAGAGGATGAGATGGTTGGATGGCATCACCAACTGAATGGACATGAGTTAGATCAAACTCTGGGAGATGGTGAAGGACAGGGAAGCCTGGCGTGCTGCCGTCCATGGGGCCACAAAGAGTCAGACACGGCTGAGCCAGTGAGCAACAGCAACGAAGGTGCAGCACGGCGCCTGCTGAGCAGAGCACACGGACAGCGTCGGTAGGGAAGCCCAGGGGAGGGAGAGGGAGGCCAACAGGAGTCAGGATGACCGGTCAGTGAGAAGGCGTGAACCAAACCTCTTCTCTGGTAGGTAACAGACTGATCTGCTGAGGCCAGAGTGGAGGAGGGCAGAGGGCGAAGGCAAACAAAAGGGGTGAAAGCAATGAGGTGGGCTAGGGGCCTGGAGTGAGGTCCCACGTGGGAATTTTCTACTCAAGAGTGCCCACTTACAGAAGGGCCCCTGTGGTTCAAAATCAGGACTTTTCAACTTGGTGTCCCTTCAGTTTCATACCCAGAATGTCTTCCCCCAGCTCTGTATCTGCCAGTGCTCTTCAGACTAGATCAGGAACTATCTTTCACGCTTCCTCCACGTGTCACAGATGTTAAGATTGAAGAGGCGGCCAGTCTGGACTTCGCTAAAGTTTGTACAAATCTCTTGGTATTGTCAGGACATGCACTAGACCATGATAAGGCTGTCTTACATTAACAGGGCTGTGTAATTTAGCCACTATCTCTTAACTGATGATCGAATGGGACATCCGACACAGATGTACTGCTAGCACTAGCAAAGTCGGCAGGTGTGCTCAGGCCAGCAAACGCTCAGAATGCATCTTAATCTCCGATCAATTTCTTGACCACAAGGAAAATTTCTGACCACAGGAAATGCTTGAATAACCAGCTATGGTTTGACTCACGGAAGGTTTCCAGATACAATCTCCATAGCAAAATAAAGGACTCCTGCATGCTGAAAATCACCTACCTTGGGAGTCACACAGCATGCAAACAATTCCTTGGAACCCACCACTCTCCTAAAGCAGGCCAGGAAGGATAATACGGAAATCTGTTTCCTTTTCACTCTGAACAAACAATTTTACTGAAAAAGATACAACTATCTGAAATAGGGAGTGTCCTGAAAACAACCAACAATCAGCAGTGGAAAGGACAGATTAGGATACAATGAGAAGTCTCAAGAAAAAGAAATGAGAGGCCGGTGGGAATGACAGAGAACTGCAGACCTTCTGAGCTTACTGACTGGGTGTGTGAGGCCTGTGCTGGGGTTTTCCCAAACAAAGCGATGTAAGCTATAAGACCAGAAACTCCCATCTGACACCTCAGCTGGCTCTCAGACACACCATCATTCTTCAAGGGCCTGGAGGTGAGAGACGCTGTCACACAGTCACAGCCTTCCTGAGTGCCAACAGCATCACTAGTCCAATCTTGGCAAGACAGGCTGAGGCTCCAGCTTCCAGGGAGAAGCTCTCAGGAAGCCTCAGCTGCGTCTGGCAGGAGGGGCAGGAAACTCTTCAACTCTTGAGGTCTTAGTTAATAAAACCAAAGAGTTGGGCCGGATGCCTAAAAAACCAAAACACTCTCATTTATACATTAAAACTCTCATCATACACATTTGTAAATTTATAAAGAAGTGTACAATGATGAACGTAAATGATAGAATGATTTTTTAAAAAATCACCTTGTTCAGCTCTCTACAATGTCGGTCAAGTCCATGGACGTGTGGAACAGCATCCAGACCAAGACGCAGAGCATTTCCAGTCTTCCAGAAGCCCCTCGTCGTCTCTACTCCTCACCAAGGACAACCACTGTGCTGCCTTACAAGAGCATGGGTAAGTTTCTCCTGCTTTTCTTCTTTGTATAAACAGAATCATATAGTATGCATTCTTTTGTCTCTGGCTGCTTCTGTCCCTTGTGTTCATGAAATTCACCAATATGGAGGAGAGCTGAATAAGATGATTTTTAAGGCATCTTGCAATTCTAATGTATTGCCATTTTAAAGACACCGTGCTGCCCTTACACGCTGAACGGTATTTTGGCAATATCCATTGAAACATAAAACATCCACTTAGTAGACGTTTTATTAAGTGTATTTCTCCTTCAGATGTATTTGTACACCTGTATGTGTCTGAATACACCTGCCTATAGACAGACATCCACTGCGGTGCTGTTTATAATAAAAGACTAGAAACAATGTCCCTCAACGGCAAATAAATTATGATACGTCCAGGCCAAGAAATCCTATGCAGTCAAAGGGAGGAGGAGGAGGAAGCAGAAGTAGAAGAGGAAAAAGAAGTCATAGTAGTAATTCATTCTCACCAATATGGGAAGATGTGCCCAATATATTTTTCAGGTGGGAAAAAAAAAAGTTACACAACAGCACATTTCGTGCTGCTACAACTGTGTATGAACACATTGTGCATGTGATGTGTGGGAAGTGTGTGTGTGTGTGCAGAAAACAACTCTGCAAGAGGACCTCTCAAACTCCCAACAGCAGGTAACTACGAGGAGTGAGAAGCAACTTTACTTTTCCACTTCAAACAGTTTCTATAGTTTATTTTTTTTAAGTAATATACACATGTTGTTTAACTTCTTTTCATACAATATAGCAATTACATATAGAAGTAATTAGATAAAAAGCCCTATTTTTCAGCACTACCCCTGTTGAAAATCTCTCTCCTCATCCAGAGCTGTCTGGGAGGAACTCCTGAAACCTTTGCTATTTTCAAACAGTTTCACATCAAGTCACAAGCATATACACATAGGTTAACTCTACCTGATCATGAGATCATACTACACGCTCTATTTGGCAACTTGCTTTTCCCACCTTACAATCAATCTTGGACACACAATCCCATACAATCCCTTATCTTTTTAACATCTGCCTAGAGCTCCCCTATACAGATGAGCTATTCTATTAACAGACACCCTTGTACACATCTTTGAGGACACACGCAACCACTTCCATAGGACAAATTCCCAAAAGGGCCCAGAACTGGGATTGAGAAAGTAAGTTCTAAAATTTTAACAGATGGTACCAAATTATCTTTTTAAAAGGTTATGACTATTATATTCCCACCAACAGTACACAAGTACACCAAATTCTAAACATTCTGCCTTTGATTATATTTTTTAACAAGCAGTACCTATCTTACAATAGGAACAACAAGTGCCATAATAAAAAGGAATAGAAACCTTTAGGTTTAGGAGCTAGCAAAAAAAAGTCTTAAGTTTAACCTGTTTTAAAAGCTGGTCTCCCACCTGCCAGAGTTACTTAGAAGGCCAAAGAAAGCACCTGACTTACTGCTACGCATATGTCCCCACCCACAAAGAAGGCTGGCCCTGGACATTACGACCAGAAGCCATCAGGCCACCACATTTGCTGGCTGCCGAGGTCCATGTGACAATCAGACAAGAGAAGCACTGTTTGTGTTGCCATGAAAATTGTGTTTCTCTGCCCTGTCAAGACTTCCTTTTAAAATGATTTGGGTTTTGGCTCCCTGCTTCTAGGAAATGCCAAATGTTGTTAAGGGCTAGGATTTCAAAGCACAGACAACCAGGGCTGTTATGCTAGTTATAGGAAGGTAGGCACATTTCTAAGTCAGCAAGGCCATCGTCATATATAGGCTGGTCTAACAAGCCTTCCATTTAAAAGTTGAGGATACTCGGGTCTTAAGATATAAATAATGAAGATTAAGAGCTTGAATTCTGGAATTAGATAGATCTACATTTGAGCTGAATCTGCTACTTGTAAGTTTAAGCTACTTTTAGGCAAGTGACTTAATTTTTCTCAATACTAGCTCATCATTGCAATAGGAAACTAATAGCCTCTGCCTCATAAGAGTGTGTGGGGATTAAGTAAGATCATGCAGAAGAGAAAAGAGCTGAGAACTTTTTTCCTCTGTAAAACCACTCAGGAAGTTCTCTGCAGAGCTGGGCACAGACATTCCGATCCACTGGGATGCTAAAAGAAAAATGCACAAACACCAGGAATTCTAAACGGAATACTTGCCAACTCTGCTGAAACGACTGACAGGCAGCCATGGCCGTCCTGTGTGCTTCTCCAGCGTCCCACTCTCCTTTCCTGGGAACAAGGAAGAATCAGCTCCTTTGCTCTACTGTGGTTGGGAAAGGCCACGTGACCAGTTCTGACCAATGACTCCTGAGTGTAAGCGAGGTGAGGCTGAAATATTTAACTGCTAGAATGAATTTCCCCAGAAGTTTCTTTCCCTTTGCACCTAGCATCATTCAAGAGGGTGCCTGCTCCATCGGCTGGGTCCTTGAGTGATGACAACGCAAAGCACAGGAGCCAGAAAAAAACATTATGAATGGGGGGGGAGGAATCTTTGCTCTTTTAAGGCACTGAGATTTTAATCCGGCCACATCTGAATGACATACCATGGCCAGCGGAAAAGAAAAATTCAGCTAAAGAAATGACAGTAATAATTAAGGTTGGGGTGAAAAATAAAATCTATTCTCTAGAAAGGATCTTTCTTTATGTAGATTAAAGAATGAAAACCTGTGAAATTCTCCACTGACCTAAGGAAGCCACAGGGTCTGTGCAGCTCTTATCCACAGACTCACAAAGAGCTTCCTGTTCCTGTGACGGACTGCATTTACTCCCGCCCTACACACTGTCAGATCATACGGGAGGCGCATCCTTCTTACGTTTCTCGGCAGAGTGACACACACACACACACACACACACACACACACACACACCCCACCCCCCAGGACAGAGACCTAACCACACACCTAACACACACACACACACACACACACACACACAGATAACTGAGGACAGAGACCTAACCGAAATGCTAATAAAATCAGAGGGAGACAGAAACGAGCAATGGAGAGATGGCAGGAGAGGGTCTAAATACATCCCTCTCTCTAAACCCTCAAGCTCTCTAAACCTTCAAACTCTCTAAACCCTGAACAAGATCAGATTACCTTTAAGTGACACAGAAGCAGCCACTTCCCTACCAATGCTAGTGGAAGTTCTCATCAGTAAGCAAAAACTAAGGACTATAAAAAAATGAGTTTTTCAGAATGCTAAATTTACTAAAGTTAAAAGACTGTACTTGGTTTTCAAATGGCAGAATAGAGACTTGACCCCTTTCTCCACTAAAGAACCACACAAAAGCAACCAGACGAATGAGAAACAGAAATAGCACGTCTTTGACAAAGCTAGAGACTCTGTGACCCCAAACCCCAACACACGAGTAAGAACCATCAAATGCTGTGAAGGTCAAACAAGGCTGTGGGAAAGCGATGAGAGAGGACGCTTGTTGTTACAGATGTCGGACAAAGTGGGCAAGTCCTCTTGTAAAAAGTAAACGCTTCTTTCTAAGGCGGGCAAGACCAGCAAGCCATTGTTTCTAATAGTGGGAACTGGCTCAGGGATTGGTGACTGAGGCTTCCTCAGACCCAGTCCAGCATGAAGAATCACACACACAAGTCAAACCTACAGGAAGCAGTCTGTCAAGGGGGTAGGGTGACAAGAGTGAGATTGCCTGGGGCATTACAACTGCCATTTCCAGAGGTCTGAGGGCAAGAAAGGCTGGTAGAACATTCAAGAAACCCCCCTGCTAGGCTAGCCCCTTCCCAAAAAGATTTTCTACAGATTGCTAGACTGGAAGGAATCACCCCATTCAAGGATGGAGGACAATTTTATAAAATGATCTAGCACGTACTGAGCTGTGCATTTCAAAAACGGTTGATGGTAAACTCTGTTCTGCACATTTTAATCACAATTTTAAAAAAAGGAACCAGCACAAGACTACTAGCAAAAATCAAACAAAACAAGAAAGCCCACAAGAAAAACCAACTGCAAAGAACATTCATCCAAAAATGCTGGCATCAGTAAATAAAAACATATTCCCATGAAATAAAAGACAAAGGAACAATGCAATCTCCTCTGTGAAACAATGTGTAAAGCAGAGATATACTTAGAAAAGATATGAGACAACAAAAAGTAGATAAAACATTTAAGGACAGAGCTAGGGAAGTAGGAGGGAAAAATAAATCTATTTCCATTACAGAAACCAAAAACACATGGAAAAGAAAGGACACTGCTGAAAAACCTGGAAGGGACGCGTAGAACAGAAGTCAGGGCGACCTCAATCTACAGATTAAAGTGGCTCACTCTGTTCCAGGAAAAACTGACTTAATTCAATTAACAAGATATGTCCTGGTAAACTTATTAAACTTTAAAAAGAGAGAGTGAAGAAAGGCAGTCTTCAAGGCACTGAGGCGCAACACAGGCAGGCTTCAGACTGCTCTGCTGCAGAGCCCACACTAGAAGATAGCAAAGCACGCCTAGAAAGGCCTCGAGGAAAGAACAGCTAACCCAATTTTATACACAGCAAGACTGCCATTTAAATATAAAGACAATAAACATCTCTCAATGTTCAAGAGGAAAAACAAATCTCTACAGAATAACCGCATTTATGCACACTGATGTAAAAACTAGCAATCAGCAGCACATTTAAAAATAATACTCTATAACCAAGGCATCTGTTTTTACTCACACTTCTGACACCAAACGTGTGTGGGTTTTTTCCTCATACCGACTAATTCTCCAGCTCTGTGGAGACCAGCTGGATGTCCAAAACAACTGGGTTCTGACACAAACTGCCCTGGAGTCAGGGCAGATCCCCAGGTTAAGGAACAGGCAAGTGGACAAGACGCACAAGGCAACGGGTGGGGAAAGAGGCATGGAGCCTCTATGCCCTCTCTGAGCACCCGACACCTCAACCAGAAAGCTCTTTGAACTTCATCATTTAGGGGTTTCTATAGAGGCTTCATTACATAGGTATAGCGGCTTAAGGCACTGGTGAGTGAGCTCAGACTCCAGCCACTTGTCTCTCCACAGAGGCTGGCGGGGGTGGTGGGGCTAAAATGTCCAACCTTCTAATCGTGCCTTGGTCTTTCTGGTGACCAGTCCCATCCTGAAGCTCTCTAGGGGCCCTAAGTCAACAGTCATTTCATTAGCCGATAAAAGACACTCACCTGAGATCCTGTGAGTCAGAACCTGGAAACAAAGACCAAAGAATCTATTTCCCAGTACACCAAGTATGATTCATTCTAGGACTGCTGGAGTGGGTCAACAATAGAAAATTATTAATATATTCCTGCTGCTACTGCTGCTGCTAAGTCGCTTCAATCGTGTCCAACTCTGTGCAATCCCACAGATGGCAGCCCACCAGGCTCCCCCATCCCTGGGGAAGAACATTGGAGTGGGTTGCCATTTCCTTTTCCAATGCATGAAAGTGAAAAGTGAAAGTAAAGATGCTCAGTTGTGTCCGACTCTTAGTGACCCATGGACTGCAGCCCACCAGGCTCCCCCATCCATGGGACTTTCCAGGCAAAGGTACTAGAGTGGGGTGCCATTGCCTTCTCCAATATATTCCTAAATAGATCAAAAGTGAAAAATGACTGCATCCTTATAAAAACTAAAAATAAACAAAAACTCTTAGTGAAAAAGGATGGATGGTAAGTTTTGAAAAATGAAAAAAAAAAAAAAAAAAGATTATTTCATCCCAAGGCAACAAGGAACAAGGCAAGAATATCCACTATTACTAACTGGCATTATGTGATATTGTCTTGGAGGTACTATTGGCCAATATAATTAGTTCAAAGGGGGGTAAAATCAGAGGAATAAACATGAGGAAAAGAAGTCAAATGATAATTATTTACAAGTGCTATTACTTATTTACCTAAAAAAAAAAAAAAAAAACCCCAAGAAGTTTTATATCTTGACTGTGGTGAGCATTAGAAAACTAAACACATTCGTCAAAATTCACTGGGTGTAAACTTAAAATTGGTGAGTTTTATTATATGTAAATTATATCTCAATAAACCCAAACGAATCACTTGAAACACCATTAAGAGCAATAAAATATCCAGTAAGGAGTCTGAATACACAGTTAATATGCAGAAATCAAAAGTCTTTATCTAAATATACACACATATTAGTCCCTTTTTATACATATGCTCCCCCGCAAGAAAAGCCAAGAGCTACATGAAGTTTAAAATACTACCGAGAGACAAAAAAAAAACCCGTAACATCATAAAGATGTCAACAGTTAATGTATGATTTAATATGATCCCAGCAGGATTACAAAAGGCTTATTTTAAAAATTAAACAGATTCTAAAGTTCATACAGAAAATTAAACAAGCAAAAAAAGCCAAGATAGTTCCAAAGTGCCTACCTAGAAAACTCAGACACTAAAACAGTATAGCTCTGGGACAAAATGGATGGCTAGCTAGCTAGCTAGATCAGAGAGATGAGAGGGTTCAAAAAGATACTCCAATACTAGAATTCGGTAGTGTGTACGTAATATAATACAAGTGGCTTTCAAATCAGTAGAAGACAGAAGATGCAATAAATAACGCTGTCACATCTGAAATAATGCTGCAGCCTCCACAAAACACATTTCAGATAAAACCATAAAATAGTAGGGAAAAGCTAGGGTAGACTGAAGCCAGAAGGAACAATAAAAAAGCTGGTTGGCAACCCTCTGTCATCCCCAGCACTAGCCCACCAACTCAGAGTCTGGGCGCTGCTGCAGCAGCAGCCGCAACTAAACTGACCGCCTCTTAGCAGACACGACTGAGCAACTAGACTGAACTGGACTGGTACAAGCTGTCAGCCCAACGCTGCGGTGCGTCTGCGCCCTACCTTTTGGGAAGGCACAGCTGCCAATCATCTCTAACTTTTATGGCATTACTAGATGGTCCACCTCACATGGCTGCTGTAGAGATGAGATGAGATCTCATCATGGCTGATGAGATGAGATACAGCACCCAGCACGTGCCTATTCAAGAGGAACAGAAGGTCTTACTGCTACCTTTCAAATTGCGATCAACATCCCCCAAGGCAAGGTTAGCTGCGAAGTTTCATCATTTAAAAACATTTCTGTGTGTCTCTTCTTTGGTCTTCCATCACACCACGCAACACAGGTGAGGCAGACACTACCTCCATTCTGCGCCGGAGAAATGAAGGATCAGAGAGACGAGAGGACTCCAGCCCTGGCTCCGGGGGCTCATGGTCTTGAATGTGGGCGTATCCCTCCCCCGTTCTCATTTCCTAACTCATGTTCTGTTCACTGTCTTCTGGGTTGCTGAAGATGCTCACCAAACACCCTCACGGCCTGAATGAGTGAGCAACAGATCCAGGACTTGAGTCAGATGTTCTGATGCCTGCCATCTATCACCTTGTCATCACACCAAAATGGTCACCACACCCAACTTCACAAATCTGAAGTAACTGAGAAAGCCTACCGGATGAATAAAACACCTAAGCTACAAATTTAATCTGGAGAAGGAAATGGCAACCCACTCCAGTATTCTTGCCTGGAGAATCCCATGGACGGAGGAGCCTGGCGGGCTACAGTCCACGGGGTCGCAAAGAGTCGGACACGACTGAGCGACTTCACTTACTTACTTACAAAATTTAGTAGTTTAAATCAGACTTTGGGGTGGGGTGGGCGGGGGGGAGATGAAGGAAGGTACTATCTGAACAGTAGTATTAGAAGGCCTGTTTCCAGAACAACCAAAAGTCATCTGTGATTAGTATGTTGAGAGCTATTAGAAAGTACTTCTCAAATGCTCAGATATAGTTGGTCAAATCTAAGAAAACGTTTGAATATATCAAAATAAGTGTTTTCATCAGCGCCTGCATTTAACAGATGAGGCAACTAGGGCTGAGCCTGGGGAAGTAACCCGCCCCAGATCACAGATCCAGCGAGGCGGCAGGACTAAGCCTGGCATCCAAACAGGCAGACTCCAGGAGGCTGTTCTTAACCACTCTGCTGTGTTCTCTCTCCTGTTAAACGAGGATTATAACTGGGTGGCAGCATTAAGGCTCATTTTTACTTTCTTCTTTAGATCCTTTGAGGATAAAATTATGACAGTAATAAAGCAATTTCCATTTTGTAAAAAAGACAACCATTTTTTCCCTAAATGGTTTAAGGGGTTCCCCGATAATCTTGCTTATATTATTTAAATGCTGTGTCAGTCCTTCCCTTCAAAGATCACTCTAAAGACAGGGCTTCCTTACCCCAAACACAGGAAATATGAAATAGTGATGTTCAGATTAGGAAGATACTGTCAGCCTTACATAACTGCCGCCAAGAAGGCTGTTGAAAGGCTAGCTGTGTGCAGGCCAAGGACAACTCTTCACAGTGAGGATGGAGGGAAATGATGCTGATAAAGAGCTTAGGACTGGGCCTCCTTATTGTTAATTACCCTCATCCCAGCTGCCGTCACAACAGCCACTACGCATGCCTTCCCTCGGCCCATTTTCACATCTGCCACATGAGGCCACCTTACCACTAACACCCACACTTTCTGTACTGCCCCACAATCCTTCCCCCAGTAGCTGTTACCACACAGATGGGGGCAGCTTAGAACCAAGGGGCTTCTTAGAACCCCAAATCCTTATATCCAATTCAGATTGGCTGTTTTCACCTTGTTCTTCTTCACGTAGTCTCAGACATTAAAACAACCACAACAACTACATAACCTACATTTTTCAAAGCTCAGAAGAACTCTGAATTTACTCAGATTCGGGGGTCCTTCACCCCCTTCATCGGTGATGAAGGAACACACGATTTTCACAGAAAGCCCAGGATAGGAAGTGAAATACCTCATTACAGATTAAGTTTCCACAAAAACACTCTCTGGCTGCCACAACCCAAATGCCGGCTCCTGACAACCGCAAAAGAAGAAAGAGTTTTTTGTTGTGGCTTCTGAAACACAAAACAGAAACACTGTAGGTGCAGTTATCAGAAGCTACACACTAGAAATGTCTCGTTTCAAACAAACTGCAGCTCACCTGAAAAGATGAACTGTGTGAGTTTGTTTTTAAACTGCTGGGAGGCCACCGAATTTAAATAGACAAAGGAGTCCAGCCAAGAGGGAAAGAATGCAAACTGGGGTGAAATCACAAGGCCTTGTACCATCTCTGTTTGAAAAAGTGGATTCAATTGTCTGATACCCAAGTAATCTTACATTTCAAACAAATAAACCACCTGAGCACCTGATTCACCACAAAAGAGCGAACTGATCTTTTCAGACCAGGATTCTCAAGCGATACTCTTCCACGTCTTCTTCTACCAGCCTCAGGCCTGCTGGCTTTCTGTTGCCTCGGTTCCCACTCCTACTGACCCAATTGCTCTGTTCTGGTCAAGTGAACACAAAGACCCCTGGCTGCAGTCTGGAGAGCTAGGCCCCAGGGGAGGCGTAAATGGAGAAAGCCGGCCCTCAGGAGCCTCAGGGGTGTAATATCTGTGTCAACCACCCTGCCCTCTCTTCTGCTCAGGCTGCCAGACAAAACGTCACGGCCTGGGCAGTCCAAGACCCAGGCGCTGGCCAATCTGGTTTCTGGCGAGAGATCTCTCAAGTCTCCTCCTGTAAGGACACTAATCCTCTTAGACCAGGGCCCCACCCATGTGACTTCAATTAACCTTAACAGAGGGAAAACCAGCCACAGAGGCATGTCTAGAGAGGGAAGGTCAAGAAAAGTGGGGATCTGTCATGTGGGAGGGGAAACAACATGAGGCAGCAGGAACAGTGATGAGGGGAGACCTGGGGGCATGAAATGGCAAAGGGGGAAGAGAGATGAGGCTGGAATGGCTGCCAGGACCAGGAGGTGACCCATCTGCTCACCATTTCTGGCATTCTTCCACTTCTGGCCTTAATCCAGCCCCCTCCCCCCAACATGCTGAATTACATACACACCTCCAGCCTTTCAGGTCTAGAGGTTTAGGTGAACCCATTAGCATTATGAGAGACTGGGCACATATGCAGAGAAAGGAAGCCCCGCACGGAGGGAGATTTGCAGAAAGGCAGCTGGATCAACTGCAACTGTTTAAGATAAAGTGCTTTCAAGTTCAAGGGTCAGAACTGTTCTCCACACAGTACCCAAGGTTGTTTTATTAAACAAAGGCCAATTACTGTCCCGTCACTTAAAATCCTCCAATGGCTTCTTACCTCACTCAGAATCAAAGCCAAGGTCCTTAACCAGGAACGCTTCGGCCTCAGGAATTTTACACTTGATGCTCTGTCTGGAAGGTTCTTCCTGGGTAACTGCATGTCTCCCTTCCTCACTGACTTCAGGCTCTCATCACAAGGCTCTCTCACCCAGCCCCCCATCTAAAGTTTTAACACTCACCCCGGACACTTCGCATACCACTCTCCTGCTTCATTTTTTTCCTCTCAAGCACTAATCACGAAGATTCTTTATATTCTGTCACTGTCTCCTCCACCAGAACGCACTGCATGCCGCACGAGGGCAAGGGTCTCGTATCTTTTGTCCAGTGCTGTGCCATCAGCATCTTCCGCAGCACATGGCACATAGTACAGACGGTGCTCGGGACCAGCGTGCTGAATGGATGAGAAAGGACAGGATCCTCACGCACTCCAGTCCGCTGGCACTCTGGAACCAGGCAGAGCAATAAATGTACAGAGTTATCTGACGAGTGAGGTAATACAGAGCTGAAGACGGCTCTGCAGAAAAAAAGATCCCCAAAGACGCGTAACAAACGTCCTGACTGTAAGGGGTGAACACCTACAGAGGGATCAAAAACCAATCCAAGAAATGACTTCAGTCAAGCAAGAAGTCACTACTGAAAATTTCTCCACAAAATGACAAGGTCTCCCCTTTTCTGAGTGTTTAGGATGTGCCAGGCCAAGTACCTTATACTCATGATCTCATTCAGTCCTTATAACCCTAATAAGGTCGGTATTCTCATTAGCTGCATTTGACAGAGGAAGCACAGACCTCAGAGATGTGAAGCAGTTTAACTAAGAAATGCAGCCGAGCTGGGCTTGAGAACCAGGTGTGACCAGTTCCAAAGTCCATGCTTGACCCGCCTGGCTCGCAAGCCCTTTGAAACTCAGAAAGTGAGTCAAGGGGCTGCTCTTCCTGGAGGGAGAGGCCTGGGCTGGACCTGGAAGTGAGGTATCTCTGCAGAGGGGAGGGGAACAAAGCCCAGTGAAGGAGAGGGTTTGGCAAGCTGAGAGGCCCAGTGGGAGCGAAGACACACTGCGGCGTCAGAACTAAGAGCAGGAGCGACGAAAGCTATCTGACCACTTACAACCTGCCAGGTACTATTTTAAGGGTTTTTTTTTTTAACATACCGAATGCCCTCAGTGATTCAAAGTAGTATCATTGTCCTCATCTTACAGTCAAGGAAACTGAGTCACAGAGAGGTTAACACTAGTTCACAAGCAGCAAAACAGAGATTTGGATCCAGGCAGCCTGGCTCCAGGTTCATACTGTACAGATTAGGCAGTAGTGAAAAAAAAGGAGGGGAAAGGCCATCAAAGCACATGCGCCACGAATGTGCCCACGCGCACCGTCCCCACAGGCACACGGCGAAGCTCTCCCATGGCTTCGCCACGGCCTGCCCCCAGTTACTAATAACAGCTGCAATCTGTCCTCTCCCTGTCTCCACCCTCTGCCTTCATCTGCCCTGATGCGCTTGTTGCCAGGCTGTTTCCCAAAGGCCTCTGATCTAATGGCAAGCGTTTCTCCCCAAAGATGCTCTCCTCAATTAGTGGTGAAATTTAAATCTGCCATGCAGACAGCACTCTGCTCATTTACCCAGGCAAACGAGCTCAATAAGGAGGAAGGTCACAGCTCTAAGTATTTGTCAAAGAGCATTTTACAGAGGCCTTCCATTTGCACAGAGGAGCCATGGACCACCTCTGACCTGAGAACAAAGCAGACAAGCTGATCTCTAGCCCCGGCTGCAGGGCTCCACGCTCACCCCTGGAGACTCTGGGGGAAGAGCCTCGCTTTCAGACTCTGCCTCATCCTTCCTCCCCTCACAAACTGCCCTCGGGGTTGAACCTTTCATTGCAGAGTCTCACTGGAAGGTGTCAACAGGAACACCTACTTATCTGCACCACAAATGGCTAAAACTGAATCTGAGCAATGCCCCATGATGGCCTGTCAAGTAAAACCCACAGGATTATCAGGATCTGTGCTAACCACAGTCTCAGCTCAGAACCACAAGGAGAGCCCCAGCAAAGAGCTACACCACAAGGTACTGGAAGAATTCAAGATTCTTCCAGCCAGGCACACTCTGCAATAGGAATGATCTAGCTGCTAAAACAATGTATGACACAGCTTTGTGTACCCACAGCCACGCCTGCCAGAACTACCCCCTACCCCTCAAAAGATGGGAAACACAAAGCCATAAATAGGTAGCAGAGATCCCCTTACTGCTTTAGCTCTCAGCCTCACTGACTTATTGCCTCTTCAAGAACGGATATGTGCTTCAAGACAGCTTCTAAACCAATGTGTTCAACACACTAAAAATCATGATTAAAAACGCCCTCACCCCTCCGTATACAATCGCAGTACATGAGTGTACATACATGCACCAAATTTCACAGACAAGAGTGTTCACAGCAGCACTATTCATAACAGCCCCAACTGGCAAGTGCCCAAATATCCATGAAGAACAGAATGAATAAATCAGTAGTGGACGAGTCACATGATGGAACAATATACAGCAATGAGAATGCGTGAGTCACGCAGTCATGAGTGAGTTTACAGATCCACCCACAGATAAATCGCAGACATAATGCTGAGTCAAAGAAGCGAGGCCACAGCGATGCATTTGGGATGAAGCCATCAGTGAAGTACAAAAGCAGGCAGAACTGCTCTGTAACTGCCAGAAGCCAGGGCAGTGGTGACCGTGCTAAGTTTGGGAGGGATTTGGTCATCTTCAGTACTGGGTACTGGTTATACAGGTGTATGCAGTCAGTGGTTATTCACTGAGCTGTACTCAGCACAAGGGCCCTTTCCTTAATGGATACTATACTGTGCTGTTCCTTGCTGTTCAGCGGCTAAGCTATATCCGACTCTTTGCAACCCCGTGGACTGCGGCATGCCAGGCTTCCCTGTCCTTCACCATCTCCTCGAGTTTGCTCAAGCTCCTGTCCATTGAGTCAGTGATATATACTTTAATGGAAAGTTGTTAAAAAACTGCTTACGGAGAATTCCCTGGTGGTTCAGTGATTAGGACTCTGTGCTGCTACTGCAGAGGGCATGGGTTCAATCCCTGGTTTGGGAAGTAAGATCCCGCAAGTCTACGTGGCTAGTAAATAAATAAACAAACAACTAAATAAAAACACAATTCTGCCACCTCCTCCTTTCCCATTAAAAAAAATTTACAAATTAAAAACAAAAAATTAAACAACCACAACTGCATATAGCCGCTGTCCAACCTCATCCATTACTGTTTTGGGGAGTGTACTGTGGGGCCCTCCACAACCACAGGAGCTCAGTAACAGGAACCACGAACGATGGCCAGCACGGACTGAGCACCGCACACCAGGCACTATGCTAAGAACATCACACACACAAGTTCATTTCCTTCTAAAAAATTCCCCTTCAAAGAGCTATTATTTTTATTCCCAACTTGAAGGAACAGGAATGAGGCTTAGACAGCTTAAGGTCAGCTACTGCTTGGGAAAGTCAGGACACCAGAGGTGACTCAAAAGCTCACGGACTTAACCCTTGGCTACCTGAATGGGAAAGGGGTTCACATTATAAACATAGAAACTGCACTGTGCCCCCACTTTTCTTTTTCATGACACTAACCTTTTTATTGAGTCCAGGCCAACTGTCTTGTAAAATGTATCACACTCAGATTCTGTCCGATTATTTCCTCACGTTAAGATTCAGACTAAGTGCTTTTGGCAAGGAGGCACACAGTGTTAGGATGAACTGCTACTGGGGTGCCAGTCCTGATTACTCTTTGATTAAGTGGTAACCCCCCACATCTCTCCATTTAAAGGTATATTTTTCCTTTACAATTAGTAATGCATTGGTTGGTATTTTGAGACCATGCAAACATCAAGTTCCCTCTGTACTTTTTCTCAGTGATTAACCATTGAGGCATAATTTACATATAATAAACTGTACACATTAGAAGTGTACAGCTTAAGGGACTTGCCTGGTGGTAGAGTGGATAACAGTCTGCCTTCTGATGCGGGGGACACGGGTTCGATCCCCGGTTGGGGAACTAAGACTCCACGTGTGGTAGGGCAACTAGGTCTGCACTACAACTAGAGAGCCCGTGTGCTGCAGGAAGCGCCACAGCCAGGACCTGACGCAGCCAAAGGCACACGGTCCCGTGATCCTGGAATTCATACACGTGAGTAAAATCGGCATCACAGACCATCACCCCAGAAGGTCTCCCATGGCCCTTTGCAATCAATCGTTCTTGTCACCCCCAGCTCCCAGGCAACCGCTGATCCGCCTCCTGTCACTACAGACTAGTGTGCACTTTCCAGAGCCATATAGAAATGGAACCATAATTTGCAATCCTTTGGTCTGGCTTCCATCCCTCTCAGCATCTAATGATCCTGAGGCCTGACAGTGTAGCCGGTGTAGCAGTAACTCATCCCTTTTGGCCTCCGAGTAGTACTCCAAGGGGCGGTGGTTTGCTTACTCACCTGAACAGCAGAGGTGAGGGTTCTGACTGCTCCCTGTTGTCACCTGGTCCCGTCAGTTGTGTTATTCTCCAGTGACTTTAAAATCCAATCACATTCCTTGCTTGAATTAATTATTCATTCGTGTAATTATGCCTATCTCCTCCACCCCTGGATATCATGAGGCCAACTTTAGTTCAACACAGTGCCTAGCATTAATGAATATAGTAATGGATTAATCCAATAAATATCTGCTGACTGAAGGGAATCTGCCATCCTCCACCACCACAAGATGGTAAGCTAAATATTTTTAAACCTATTAATGAATTATCAGGACATTTCTGTCTTTCTACAACCACTTGGGACTGTATCTGGATTCTTCCACTCCATCAGAAATGAACTGTCAAGCTTGACTATCAAGGAGTGCCCCTGGAAGTCAGACAGGAAGAAAACCTCTTGTATTACACAGCCTGCTATGTGCAGGAACTGAAACC
Organism: Capra hircus; assembly: GCF_001704415.2. NCBI lineage: Eukaryota > Metazoa > Chordata > Mammalia > Artiodactyla > Bovidae > Capra > Capra hircus. Next base: position 55,052,748 of record NC_030825.1, on the reverse strand, counting down.
CCAACACAGGGTAGTGTGGCTCAATGCCAGACCCTCCCACAAAGAGCTTTTGAAAATAAGTGTGAATTTCAGGGGCAGTGCTGTGCCCAGGCAGGTGCTGCCTTGAAAGGCAGAGTGCTGGAGCTCTTACCAGATTTGGGGGTAGGACTCCTCCCAGAGAGCAGGGGAAGAGAACACAAATGCTGCCGCCTTCTCTCCAGCCAAGCTAACCCTGCACTTTATTGACACTGAGGTCCTCCCTGCAATGACAAAAGACCATGCTGACCCCTGACTGCACCTCCCAAGAGTCACCTTCCCTCACCTGGGTTCTTACAGCAAGAAAACAATCTTGAGTGAGATGAGATCACGGATGCCAAGTGCCCAGTACAGCACCTGGATCACGGCAAGCACTCAACGAATAAATGTGTCAGGGACAGAAGACAGGGAGAGTTAACATGATGGCAGGCCGTCTTTGGCATTATTATTCTACACAGCTGCAGGCCTCCTTGACTACATGGAGTTTCTCACTCCATACAGACCAACAGAAATTAACCATACCAGGGCCTACCAGTTATTTACATGGTACAGTCTGAATAATTATAATTCAAGATGCAAAAGAGGGAGGGGCCTTGTGTCCAAATGAAGCGGCTTCTCCCTCGGAACAATCCTTCTCAGCTGCCTGTGGCACCCGCTGCGAGCGCTGTGGACTGCTCAGCTCTCAGGAAGCAGAGCGAGGAAGAGGACTGCTGGATGCCCAGGAGGCCTGCCACTGCGGCCCTGCCCCTCCTCCCACTGCCCGAAGAGAAAGATCAGAAGCCACAGAGAGCGCAGGAAGAGTTGACCCCACACACCATTCAAAGAACTCATTCCTAGAGAATGCTATTTTTAGTGAAATGGCCCACACGCGAGGCCGAGGGCCCGGGGAGCCCGTGCCGCAGAGCACGGACGAGCAGGCCGGGGCTCTCAGTCTGCAGCGCCTTGGCCCCTCCGGGACGGGGAGGGGCGGCCCCTTCTGCAGCGCCTTGGCCCCTCCGGGACGGGAGGGCGGCCCCCGCCGCCCCCCCCCCCCCTTCTGCAGCGCCTTGGCCCCTCCGGGACGGGGAGGGGCGGCCCCTTCTGCAGCGCCTTGGCCCCTCCGGGACGGGGAGGGGCGGCCCCTTCTGCAGCGCCTTGGCCCCTCCAGGACGGGGAGGGGCAACCCCTGGAAGCTCCCTTGGGGAGCAAGCATCTGTGTCACGGGGCTGTTTCTCCCAACATGGGGAAGGGAGCCTTGACTCAAAACTGGCCCAGAGACTCGGGATTTAAAGCCTCAGTTTTGTGAGGTGTAAAGACAGCATCCTTATCCTCAGAAACTAGTCTCAGGATGGTGACCAGGCTCTCCAAGTGAGTCCTCACCCCAACTCCAGGGAGATAAACTGTCTAGAAGTGAATATTCCCACTCCCTGCCCGGCACAGAGACCTGAGGTCAGCTGGGCCAAGGCGCCCTTGCACTGAGAAGTCACACTGCTGTGGAAGGGAAGCAGGGACCCCACGGCCCCGACCAATTTCTCACATGGGTGAAAACTGGAAGAAAAAGTTGCCTACAAAAAAAAAAAAAGGCCAGTCCGACCCGCAGCCAGTGCCTCTGCCCACTTCTGGGCAGACCCCAGAAAGGCTGCAGGAGGAGGTGCCTTTCCCAGCCCGCTATGCGACCAGAGCCTAACATCCCACGAGCACGGGGAGCGCAAGGGCTGGCCCTGGGCTGGGCTGGGCTAAAGGTATCTGCAGGTTGATCTGAACACTTCTACCCGCTGGCCCTTTCTTGAACACGTTCCAATTTTAGAAAATATGGAACAAGGATAAATGAACTGGTCAGAAAGCTCAGGAAAAAAAAGAGGTGCAAACCAGAGCCCATCTCCACCCACAACGTGACAAGCTGACCTAAGGATACGGAGGAGGCGCTCCAACAGAACCCTGGGAACGCGGGGCAACGCACCTGGAGACGAGAAGGCAGCGGCCTTTTCTTCCTGGTTCGCATCCAGCAAGAGCAGGCAAATTTCTCACAAAGTGTTGGGATCGCGGTCCAGCAGTCCCAGGAAGACAGGACTGTCTGCAAAGCTCCTCTCCCCATTTTCCCAGGGACCCCCATGTGCCCAACTCTTGCCACCCTTTCTCAGGTCAAAGGTTAAAACACAGTCAGCTTGGAGATTAAATCTTAAAAGATGATGCACAAGAAACACAGTGTTAAAACAAAAAAGCTGTCGAACAGCAATGTGACCTCATGTTTTTAAAAATTTTTTATATTAACAGAAAATATAATCCAACTATTAATGCAGATTACTTCTGGAGAGCTGGGATTATAAGGGACTTTCTGTTACATACCTACACAGTATCTGTTTATAATAATTTTTTTATAGTGAACAAGTGCATTGCTCTCATACTTTTTTTTTTTTAAATTTTGGCCGTGCTGCACAGCTTGCAGGATCTTAGTTCCCTGACCAGGGAATGAACCCAAGCCCCCTGCGTTGGACCCCAAAAAAATACTGTTAAGGTGATAGGATGGCTGAAGTGGTCCCCACTCACAACGTTCACACCAGTTCCTCTACTGCAAGGCTCTGCCTGGGTTCCCACTGTGACACTGGCTGTGAAGCAGCAAGCGAGTAGCCACAGAGACTCTGGGGTACGGAAGGCCTCCCCGTGGCTGGCGGAACGCCAGCTCCCAGGCACTGCCCCTCAAAGTCACGATGCAGTGTTTTATTTGCCTGGATGAGCACAGTGCCGAGACGCAGGAGATGGACAGAGAAACGGGACACAGTGACGTCTGACTCTGAACCGCACGGGCCAGCCTGACAAACAAGCTTCATCTGGAATACATCTGAATCGGCTGCAAGTGACTGCCCGGACTACCATGTAGAAATGCGGTTGTGTGGTAACAATGTCTACCATGAGTAAGGCGGGGTGGGGGGGTGGTCAGGTGGCAGCGCAGACTTCCCCCAAGAAAGTGCAAGTTCAAGACTTACAGACATGGCTGCCAGGGGGAGGGATGGAGGAAGGGACAGTAGGGAGTATGGGATGGACATTTACACAGGGTTGAATTTAAACTGGATAACCAAGGACTACTGCGCAGCACAGGGAACTCTGCTCGATGTTATATGGCAGACCGGAGGGGAGAGGACTTGCGGGAGAATGGATACGTGTGTTATGTATGGCTGAGTCCCTTTGCTGTCCGGCGGAAACTATCACAACATTGGTAATTAGCTATACTCTAATATAAAACAAAAAGTTTAAAGAGGAAGCATAAGTTCAGTATAAATCAGTCCAGGCTGGGGAAAAAACCTGATCCATAATTTATTCATTCTCCAAAATGTAAGCGAGTCCCTGCGCCCACTTCACAGCTGTGCTCTGTCCAGGGAGGGAGGGGGTGGCACTGCTGCCCGCCACCGTGTCTGCGGCCTGGCCTTCAGCTCACGCAGGAGCCACGTGACGATGAGGCGGTGGCCCGGGTGTCAGAAGCGGGCCAAGGACACTGGAGAGGCACAGACAGCGCACCGCAGAAGGGGGCAGTCCACAGGACAACTGTCTAGACTCTTCACAAAGAGTCAGCATTAAAAGAAGGAAGGCAGAGAGAACCGTTCTCAACCGGAAGGGACTAAGGAGGCAATCGCTAATTGCACTGTGAATACTGATAGGATTCTAGCACAAAAAATTCAGGTAAGAGGCAGTTTTAAGTCAACTGAGTACATCTGAGTCAACACAGACAGCATAAGAAATGCTCTTGAACTAATGCTAATATTCTTAAAGAAGTCTGAGCGCCAAAGAATTGATGCTTTTGAACTGTGGTGTTGGAGAAGACTCTTGAGTCCCTTGGATTGCAAGGAGATCAAACCAGTCAATCCTAAAGAAAATCAATCCTGAATATTCATTGGAAGGACTAACGCTGAAGCTCCAATACTTTGGCCACCTGACACGAAGAGCTCATTCATTGGAAAAGACCCTGATGCTGGGAAAGACTGAAGGCAGGAAGAGAAGGGGGCGACAGAGGATGAGATGGTTGGATGGCATCACCGACTCGATGGACATGAGTTTGAGCAAACTCTGGGAGTTGGTGACGGACGGGGAAGCCTGGCGTGCTGCAGTCCATGGGGTCACAGAGTCAGACACAACTAACTGAACAATTCTTAAAATTGATCATGTTACTGCAGTTATGGGGGGAAAAGTTCTTAAGCTTAGGGATATCCTGAGATTTTCTGGGAGTAAAGTGACATGGTGTCTGCACCTCACTTTCAAATGGCTTAACAACAATACAAATTGCGGGGAGCAAAGGTTAAAGGGGCAAAATGGTAACCACTGGTGAATATTGGGAGATTACTGTACTATTCTTTCCGTGGATTTTACCATTTTCAAATTTAAAAGTTAGGGAGGAAAGAGAAGAGTCATAACTCGGTAAAGCTGACCAGCAACAGGAAGACCAAACACACTCCGGGTGAAGCTGAGCATGACGAGCAGCCCACACGGAGCACTTCCTCGGGCCAGGCGCCACACGCGCTGCCTGACGCACAAGGCCCCCTGAGCCCCAGCAGCCAGGGGGCCAGTCCCGCCATCACCTTCAGTTCACAGATGAGCGGGCGGCAGAGCGGAGATCTGAACGCGGTCTAACTGCAGATCTGAAGCGATGCCTCACTCTTCCCAAATGCCTCTCCCAGCAGGAGAAAATGCTACAGGGGCCGGACAACAGAGGAACGGCTGAATTATCGGTGATACAGCCATGTAATGGAACACTGTACAGCAGTTAAAAGTCGTATTTTCACAGGGTGTTTAACGACAGGGGAACATGCTCACAAAACAATGTCTGGTTTAAACAACAATGGATCTCAAACAATGGTCCTTTGATACAACTCTTAGTTACTGAGGTCTTTTTTCTGCAGGGACACAGGAGGAAGCTGGTAACCTCAGAGCTCTTCAGCGTCATCTGGGTTATGCTGCACAGTTCTGGAGAACTATACTACCACATAATCCGAGTGATGTCAAATCAAACACCTATCACATGCACAGGGGACCCCCTGCTAGCTCAGCTGCCAACGAGTCCGCCTGCAGTGCAGGAGACCCCGGTTCGATCCCTGGGTCGGGAAGATCCCCTGGAGAAGGGAGAGGCCACCCACTCCAGTGTTCTTGGGCTTCCCTGGTAGCTGAGACGGTAAAGGATCCGCCTGTGATGTGGGAGACCTGGGTTTGATCCCTGGGTTGAGACGATCCCCTGGAGAGGGGCATGGCAACCTACTCCAACATTCTTGCCTGGAGAATCGCCATGGACAGAGGAGTCTGAAGAGCTCCAGTCCAAGGGTCACAGAGAGTCAGAGACGACTGAGTGACTAAGCACACACACAGGCAGGGAAATAAGACTATAAGATGACCCATCAGAACACCCACAGTGGTTCTCATTAAGTGGAAGATCAACGAATCTTTAAATTCTTTTTCACAGTTTCTGCCTTCTGTTGAATTTTTACAACAAACACGCTTAGATTTTAGGAAGCCGAAAACAAGTTCTTTTAGGAAACTGAGTACTCAAAGGACATCTGCTTCCAGCGCACATTAAGCTCACAGATACCACATCTAAAATTTTTCTTGAAATTCTATAAAAATAGAAATTAATGCCAATGAAGGGAAGCATGTGACTACAATTTGTGACTAGAATTTAAGGGGAGAAGGTAAGAAAGAAGAAAACAATGGAATTATGGTATTCTAGGTTGAAAACCAATCACTCCACCAACAACTAGCGGACATTGTGTGCCGGGCTCTCAGAGTCCAGAGGACAGAGAATCCCGTTCTCAGGACTGAAACGTGCTGAGCAAAGCTGCCAGGGAGGTTACACTCCAGGGGCTCCTGGGGGTGGAAGAGTCTTGAAGAATGAGGACAAGTTCCAGAGGCAAGGAGGGATGTGGGACACATTTCAAACCACACAGAGGACATAAGCAGGGCAGAGAAATTCTGCCCTGGTCACACCCTTCTAATACACTGTGTATTCTTGTAAAACAATTTTAAAATTAATGCCTGCAGTCATTTAAGCAAAGAAGGGGGAGGGAGGGAGCGAAAGAGGAAAGGACTGAGGGAAGAAGGCAGGCAGACAACCACGGCAGGACTGTGTGCAGGAGGGAGGAGTCGGCATCTGGGAGGCAATGAGGAAGCAAGAGGTTTGCAGGAGAGGGACTGTCACAGAACTGGGATGGACCGAGGAGGAGCGTGATGATGGAGCAGGAGAAACGAAGTGGAGGAAACAGAGCCAAGCGATGACAGAGGGGGAGAGACATACTTGGGAACTGATGCAATGAGTCAGAGAGGACGCTCAAGTTCCAAGCTCTGGGGTGTCAGGGTGAGCAATGGGGCATCTAATGGAACTTTAAGAGAAGCAGAGGCTCAGTGGGGGCTGCTGGTGACCTGGGGGCAGGGCTGAAGAGGTCACGCCTGAAAGGACTCCTCGGGTGAGAAACAGTATTAAGAAGCGCTGGATGGAAAAAAGGCTAAGCCCAGTCTAAGAGTCGGGAGAACCAGGATGGGAACGATAGATCGAGCCCACTGAGGTGCTAAGCTAGGGGGCGCTCCCCTAGCGGATGACTTCAAGCATTTGTTGCTACCACAGGTGAGCCAGTCCAGTAGCCCAGTCCTAGGAGGCTCCCCTGGAATCCTAACCAATAAATAAAGAAGGAATTAGAGCGATCGTTGTCTCAGGGAAGAAGCATCAATGGATGCTAAAACTATGTGTGTGTGTTAGTCGCTCAGTCGTGTCTGACTCTTTGCAACCCCATGGACTGTAGAGGACCCCAGGCTTCTCTGTCCATGGGATTCTCCAGGCGAGAATATTGGAGTGGGTTGCCATGCCCTCCTCCAGGGGATCTTCCCGACTCAGGGATTGAACCCGGGTCTCCTGCATTGGCAGGAGGATTCTTTACCGTCTGAGCCACCAAGAAAGGTGAAAATAGTAGGAGAAAACAGGTATTTACACAGTCTCAAAGCATCTCCCTACAAAGTACTTATTCAGGTAACTGGAGAAAGAGTAGCTTTACAGTAAAGAAGCTCAGCAGACACCACCACCTTAATCAAGGGATCAACGAGAAGATCTCCAGTGACGGGACACACTGACAACACACGCCACTTGGTATGATGCTCTGAGGACACAGCCTCGCTTCCCTGACGTTTCTTCCAAAAGGGCAACCATGAGCCTAATCGTAAGGAAACATTAAAAAAAAACCCAAGTTGAGGAAGCTCCAAATGACTAATCTGTGTTTTTTAAAATCATCGAGACCATGAAAAACAGACCAACGGAACTGTTCTAGATTGAAGGAGACTGAAGAGACCCCATGACTGAATGCACCGTGTGGCCTGAGATCAGCTTCTGCACCAAAAAAGGCTTTGCCTTTTGCTATTACAGGATGTCGATGTGGCAACTAATGAAATGAATAGGTTAGTACTGGGTATTAACGTCATAATTTTGATAACTGCATGGTGGTTACATAAAGAGAATGCTTTCAGGGAACATCCACTGAAGTGTTTAGAAGTAAAGGTGTATCATGTCTGTGGCTTTCAACCATTTCAGAAAAAAGACACACAGACAATGCAGGGCAGGGACCCATGAGACAGGCAATGTGGTAACATGTTACCTTTTAAGGAACCTGGAATTGCAACTTTTAAATTTCTTATGGCTTACATTTTGGTAACTTTCTTATAAATCTGAAATTACTTCAAAATAAATTTAGGGAACAACCCCTCTAAATGATACAAACTATCTCTCTCAAGTGTTGGGTCAACAAGGAGAGGCTTGAATTACCCAAACTTGCTTCCTGCACACTTCCTCCCTGCCCAAGGCAGAGGTGCAGGAAGAAGCTGATAGAAAACCAAGGTCAAGAGAGTGGACCCTGACAAAAGGTTCTGGGTACAGGACAAAACTGCAGATCTGTCATAATTATGCAAAGTCAATCCTGGGGTGACCGAGGAAACCCTGGTAACAACTCAAAGTCTACAGAGCACGTAATTTGAAATCCAGTTTCCCTGATTTGGCACAACCTGAGTAAATATTAACACCATCACTCAGCTTAATATGCTACTGAAATTATCAGTAGGCTGTCCATACCACACAATACTTAATATCATTACAGGTAATACCAAAATTAGAAAGAACACAGAGAGATTATAATCTCTACCTTGGTTTCAAATTAGTACAAACCTATAATATTCTTGAGCTCAACTCCTAAAGCTCGAGAATCCACATAACCATGTGCCCACTATACTTCCTCCTCAAAGCTCATCAGCTTTCACAGTATCCAGGAGAAAATCAAGGGACACAAGGAAGCTCCAGGGATTACAAAAGAAATGCCAAGGATGGGCGCTCCCTGGAGGTCCAATGGTTAGGGCTCTGTGCTTTCACTGCCGGGGACTGAATTCAATCCCTGGTCGGGGAACTAAGATCTCATAAGTCATGGGACACGGCCAAAAAGGAAAAAAAAGTGTGTGGGGGGCGGAAGGGAGAAACGACAAGGAGACACGCTACGTTAGAGGAGCTCTAAACGAACAAAATACGTTTTTTTAACACAGAATTTTATCACTTCAAGAGCAACACAGAAAATTTTAAGACAGTCAGCATTTGTGATAACACCAAGGTGTTAATGGAATTGGAAATGTAGCTGCTTGATAAGATGGTATCTAAGGATTCATTTTTTTACTGCAGGAAAAAAACTATCAATATATAAATCTCAGGCACCTGACTGATGGCCAACTACACATTTCTTCTGTTCAACCAAACTGTGTTACTATTTGTGTCCAGAACAGCGTCGAGGTCACTGATAAATGAGCTTCTTTCCCTGCTGAGAGACCTAGAGGGACAGACAGGCCACACGCTAGACAGGGGGCTGGGGGCGCGGGTATTCTAACCAGCTTCAGCTGCGGTCCTGACGGCACGGCTGCTCTCCTCCCGTGCACCCAAAGGTCTCGCAACTACACGAAGACGGAGGAGCCCCAAGTCCCACAGCTGCTGGGATGACTCAGCACCTTCTCGGAAAGCATCTCACGGAACCGAGACAGGACTCCGGAATCCCCAGCTGGCTCACCCTCTAGCAAGCGGCCCGCAGACAGTGGAGACGGCCGCGGCTCTGAGGCAACACTTACCTGTGGCTTCAATGTACTCGATGCAGCGCTCGATGAACACGGGGATCGGCTTCTCCGGAGTCACCACGGTCGTCAAGGGCACCCCGAAATAGTTACTCTCCCAGGCTGCCTTTGCGATCGACGGCCGGGGCTTGGGCTTTGGTTTCTGTCCAGGAAAGAGGGAAAAAACACAGGAAAACAAAGTGAGTCTCAACACACACGTCAGACAGCAGTAAGGCTTCCCGAGGGGAACTCACAGTGGCATGGAAACAGAAAAAAGACTTCAAGCGGGATAAAGAGACTCACCTACTCATCTCATTCCTCCCAAGTATCACATAAGACGCTGGCAAGTTGCCAAGTAGTCACACCTTGAGTGTGAAACTGCATTATCAGAACAAAGGTGTTTACAAGAAACAGGCCATGTTTATTTAACAACAATGAGAGGACTGGCCAACATCCTTTAGCAGGCATGCAATGGAGTAAACAGGAAATATTCCAAACATTCCACACAGATAATAGATACTATACACTCAAAAGATAGCTAAAATCTTTTTAAAAGATTAAAAAGTGGAACTGAAAACTAGTAATTTCCTCCTTCCAGACAAGAGAGCACACGTTCTGCTGCAAATTCCCAGGAAGAACTCGCTCTCATCTATCACTCTGGGGTTAATTCCCAATGGCTTCTGCACTGGGAGAGGGTGAAACTAATCAGACACGACAAATAAGATGATCCTTCGTTCCTTCCTAGAAGTCACCTCTCTCAAGCAGTAGGAGTAGGAGAAGCAGCAACAGCTACTGGAGCGCTCACTACGTACCAAGGAAGTTGCAGATACCGTTTCTATTCAACCTTGCGGCGTTCCACTTAACCAAGGAAAATGTCTCACAGGACCTAGCAAGCAAGTGACAGTGCGAGGATTCAGACTCAGGAGGGTCTGTCTCTAAAGTCCATGCTCATAAACATTACTGAGATATTTCGCTCCAAAATTATTCAAATCTTTTATTTTGAAGATTACACGAGGAAAAAAAAATGCTCTAGACCAATGCTAAGTTTTCTAAAGCTACAGAAATATACCTGACATTTTGGCCTGTTGTTAAAGTATCTACTGAAGAGGAGGATAACCAAATAGGACCAAGGTAAAGGCACCCAGGTATATCTCTAGCAATTCACTTTTATTAACAAATTAATGAGACCAGAAGGGCAGGTTTATTTACCAATATGTCCAACTTTTAAAAGTACTTAGGGATTTTTGGATAAAGTCCACTAAAAGGGACAGCTAACTAGCTTAAATAGGTCGGTATCAATCATTCCCTTTCCTCATCCTGCTCATCCTCATTCCTTTTCGTATCCCCTTTCCATGGGAATAAATCACTTCCTATTTAGTCTGAGATTCGCTGAGGACTTCCTCTGCAAACATGTGACCAAAAAAAAACCCAAAAAACCCAAAAAACCCAAAAAACAGGTGAGAATAAAATGCACTCAAAAGAACAAGGCTACTCTGGGTTGCTGGCTGATACTATCTGATATGACAGACCAAAGGCCGGCGGGCCAACCCGCATACATCTCGCCAACTGATCTGGAGAACGGGAATGCCATGTGAATGGGTCCAAGGGTCCCAGAGAAGAACCTGCTCTCCACACAGCCACCCATCCCTGCCGCTGCAACATGCCCATTCCTGGTGAAACCACTGCCACAGTCTCTCAGCTTGTGGGGCGTGGCTGCTGCTATCTCCCCGTTCAGACTGCCTGGGGCAAACAGGCCCTGACTTCACACTTTTTATCAAAGAAGTATGGAAAAGAAAGTGACTTACAATTTATCTTCACATGAAATAACTTAACCAACCTGGCCTCTCTCCAGCATCTTCTACTTACATGAAGTACAACATAACATAAAGGATTTAAGCTTCCAAATCTAACAGAATTTGGGTTTGAATCCCAGGTGACAGGTTCTATGTGGTCAAGCTGCTTAGCACCCCGGGGACAGTACCCTCCTCACAAGGTGGTCCTGAGGGTGAAGTGATATGATGTACTGGAAGTGGCTTGGTGCCCAGAGGACACAGTCGCCCAAGAGTGTGAGCTGTTACTGAAAGAGAAGGACTGAGCGTTCTCCGTCATTACATACAGCAGCAACCGGACAACGACGAGTCAACTGAGGCTCTCTCTTAAGGCCGCAGCATTGAAACTATAAGCTGCAGGATCTGAACACACAAGGAAGACCATCTGGATTTAAGCGGCATTCTTTTGGCCAACCCCAATCCGGCAGAATCTGCCAGTCGAAACTACCATAACAATACCATTGTTCTTCAGTAAAACCTTGAGGCTTCCAAATAAACTGCTGTTATGGAATGGGAAAAAAAAAAACTTTAAGAGAGCTGCCAGGAAGCTATTTCTAATCACTATAACGCCTCTGACCACAGTACTAGTAAACAGACAGTAAATGTTAATGTCATACTTCCTCCACCCTCTAAATACTCAAGCTGATGAAGTGTGTTCTAACAGTTTAAGTTAGCTAGAAAATTTAACTTCCATCACCTGAACTAAGTACCGGATTCTGTTTTAAATTCTTTATATGTATATTTCATTCCAGATTCACAATAGATCTGTGGGTACAGGTGTTTTAAACTCTATTTCACAGATGAAGAAGCTGAATTCCAGAAAAATTCAGTTATTTGCCCCAGTCAGTTCTGGCTACAAAACCTGCACTCTTAGCCACTACGGTTCATTACCTTCCCCTGAAAGTCCTTGGGATATGGCGAACACACGGATGACTAAATAAATGACTGAGGGTACACTGACAATCTGAACTTCTAAAGGTAATAAAGTCTCACATAAAATACACCAGGGATGTTTAAGCTGCTCAAAGAAAGAATGGGGCATGATGATAGCTATTTCAAACAGCTACCAGGGCTATTTCATGGAAAGAGAGCAGATTATCTTGTACAGTCATGTTGGGAGAGATAAGACAAAGACGAAGAGGCAATTTTGGCCAGAGAAGTTTAAAAAACAAACAACCCCTCCGCCCCAGCTTTAAAAAGGAAAGACTGCTCTGTTAATGTTCAGAGCAGAGGCTGCAACCGACAGGCAACACTCATTGACAGGGAGACCCTGCCGTCAGATGGAAGGCTAAATTAGAGAGCTGCTCTTACCCTCTCACCTCAGAGTCTAATAAGATCTAATCAAGCTCAGCACTCCAAATTACAAATGGAACGTGAGCTCTGGCAACAGCATCAGCTCCCCTTGTTGAATGACCCGATGTTCACTCTCATTCTCTCTAAGATTTAAACAAACTCTGCTTTACAGAACGCCAAAATATTCCCTTGAAATAACTGAAGGCTCTCTAGGGTGTCACAAAATCAGGCAGGGATTCTTGCGCAACTAATTCCAAACCTTCTGAGGAAGGAAATCAAGACTGCGGTACAGGCCAAGAGTCGGGCAGGACTGTTGCTATGACAGGCAACACCGCAGGCATGAAGGGTTACTGGGCACATGTCGAGATGGAAATGCCATTCTTCTGAGTGGTCTGCCAGATGTCTCAGTCCCAGGTCAGACATGTGTCGCTCATCAGGGCGTCAGCAGAGTGCTCTCAGCAGCGGGTCCTTGGAGAGAAGAAAATAACGCCATCCCAACAGCTATCTTCCTCTGGGCTCGCTCATTAGTGGGCTGGACTGAAAAAGCAGCCAGCTAGAGGAAACCAAGCCCTGAGAATAAGCTACACATCTGCATGTCTAAGTTTAGAGTCTGACCGGGTGCAAAACGGAAAAATAAGAGGAATTTATCAGGAGTGGCCGTGTGCTAGACACGCTGTGTTAGGCGCTCTGCACTTATCTGAAAGCTCACAAACACCCTTCAAGGTAAGGGTAACCCCTTTCTACAGATATGAAATCAGGGGCTCAGAGAGATTCACACTCAGCACTGAGAGAGCCAGGGTTCAGAGGCCAGTGACCTACGAACGTCAAAGCCTCCTGTCCTCTCTCCTTTGTGACCTACCTCCATGATGAAACGCCACTGACATAAACGAGGGACTGGGTCAGCTCAAAACCTCTTCACTTTGTCCTACGGATAGGCATTTTTCGAATAAATAACATAGTCCATTGTTCTTCATTTCACAGTTTCCTTAAAAACCTGTGAAGTTGTTTGTTGTTGTTGTTTTTTTAAGGAAAAAACTTTTTTCCTTAAAAGAAGTTTCCTTAATGCCTGACTCAGGCCTGATACTAACCAAGTAGCAAAGAAAGAAAGAAACCAACAGTCTATGTCAGTGTTGCAGCGCGGAGAAACAGTGGTTGGAATCTGCCCCTGGCCTCTCGGCCCTTCCGAAACAAGAGTGTAAAGGGGAAACTCCTGCTTATGGGACAGTAAGCCCAACCCACAGCTCCTCCAAGTTCACAGGGCAAGAAGATTAGAATGCCCGCCAACAACAAGGAAAAGCCAAGAGAAGGTGCCCTTCCACCCGTCTGTAAGATGACTGGGTTCTAGAGCCACATGCGCAGCTGACACATGAATAAAAACCGTTTCCAGTGAAGCACAAGGCCAATGTTTCTTCATAGTTTTTCCAAGCTTAGCTGAGATGAGGACCCTCTCTGTGGGCAGAGTATTTTTCTTCTTCCGACATGGTGCTGCTCTTCCTAGGATATGAGGGACTGAGGCTCAGAGTGTCTTGTTCATACTGACAGTGCTGCACTACAAACTCCGCTTCAACAAACACGTGAGGGAACCAACTCCCCATGTCACCCTGTGCGCACTGGACAGGCAACAGGCGTCCACACACGCACAGGACCGGCTTCCTAACGGGCTAAGTTCCTAGCGCACAGGGATCTACACAATCTTCCTTTTTTCAAAGAAACTCATTTATTTTCTTTCCGGCGGTGCTGGGCCTTCGTTGCTGCCTGTGGGGTTCTCTGGCTGTGGGGCGCAGGGGCGGCCCTTCGCTGCAGGGCACGAGCTCCTCTCACTGTAGCGGCCTCTCGAGCCGCAGAGCACGGGTTCTAGGGCTCAGGCTAAGCAGCTGCTCCGCACGAGTTGAGCTGCTCCGCGGCACGTGGCATCTTCCCAGACGAGGGACCCGGCCCGTGTCCCCTGCACTGGCAGGCGGATTCGCACCCACTGCACCACCAGGGAAGCCCCTACCTTTCCTTTCCAGTGAATTATACCCAGTGTCACATAACAGACTAGCAGCAGAGCTAACATAAGACCAAAGTCCTCTCTCACCCTCGATGAATTTATAATCTACTTGCATCAGAGAAGATGTGTATCTACAGCAAACAAAGGTGGTCTAGACACCAGATAAATACCAACTGAATCACAAAGGAAAACCAGTCTCCCACTGCTTCAATGGGAGTTCAACCACCGTTTCTGGATAAAGAATATTCTATCTTCCACGGAAACAGCAGGAAGCTGTGTAGTGATCTGAAACTGTCAACTTCAAATATTCTCTCCCGGTCTCCATAAATACCCTTATCCATGTCAAATTACTTATCCAGATTTTAAGGTCAGAAAATATGGTCACTGGAGTTTTAACACTTAACACAACCTTCTAAATGCTTGGTAACCTACCTAAGAAAGTAAATAAAAAACAATCCAGCCTGTGTCTTTCATTTTTGAGGAGGAATGTCATATACAGAACATAGTCTGGAATTGGGACAGTGTCCTCTGAATGGAGCAATTCTCCCCTCGAGAGCGAAAGTGGTACAATAAGCGAAGCCCGGGAGGCTCACCCGTATGGTCTGCCAAGCTGTATAGTGGCCCACCCTGAACAGGCTGCAAAGTGGGCGAAATCTCAGAAAAACCTAGAGACGCTGTAAACCACATTACCCCAGGTTTTCCCAAAGTGTTCTCTTGCATTCCATATCCAACATTACAGCTTTCTGACTGGTGATGATTCTTGCATATTTCCAACACAACTTCCAAAGGACCTTTTCAATTAAGTTATTCGTTCATGCCCCAGGTGTATTCTTGGCTGGCTGTTGCTCCCGCTTCTGGCTCTGAAAAAAATCTAAGCCCAAGTTTAACAGAAAACCCAAGGATGGAATTGTTCTTACTGGCAAACCCTATTATGAAAGCACAAATGCTAAGCCTTGCCTCCTTCAAACCTGGAGCTCTTCATTTAGGGATGAACCACCGAGCAGCCCAGAGTCTCCCAGCAGCCCCAAGCCTCGCAAGATGGGGAAGGAAAGAAAGGCACATCACCCCTCAAAGGCCCCAGATAAACTTGGAGACCATAGCTTTTTGCTCCACGTGGGCGTGAATCTGGGTCAATCCCTGCTGAATGGCCAGCCGATGCGACAGGAGGCTAAGCAGAGAGGAGGGTCCACTAGTTTCAGGAAATGTTCATGAACATTCCTGCCGATTCGCCACTCACTGAGTCTAGACTTCTCAGAGTTGTGGGGCTCAGTTTTTACCTGCTAGCCTCCTCTCAAATACTGGATAAACAGTATTCAGAAGGCCTTTCTCTATGGAAGTAGAGGTGATTCCCTGACTCGAGCTGAAACAACCTGAGTTTCTACAAAGATATGTCAGTATCACTAGGCAGTAGAGAAGAACAAGTTGACTCAGTGAAGATCAGAACAATTTTCTGTTCTTTGGAAAATAGATTTAGGTTGCCTATTGTCACTTTTCTTTTTAAAGAACAGGTGTGCTAAGCTAAAGCAGACAGTTAAAGATAGCCTATTTTTGTCACCAAAAACAAACTACAGCAGTTCTTTGGCTTAAAATAAACTGAGAACCAAGTGACACCAGTTCAAAACAATTTCTCCAAGTTCCAGTTGCTATTTCAGCGTCTCCATGCCTTTTTTGTCCTCTATTCAAGCAGACACTGAGGCTAGAAACAAACCATCATGCTGTTCTTAGGGGCAGTGTGGGGAAATAGATGTTTCTAGATAATAACCAGAGTCCTTTGTCTGAAATGAACAAGCTGACTGGGTTGACTGAGTGCTCCAAGTGTGTGCCTGGCTATTGAATATCACCGTCTTTCTCAGAGACTGTACTCTAAAAACCCACAGAAAACAGAAGCCAGAAGACTGGGGTTCCCAAATCTCAACTCCTCCGCTTAGTAACCATACTAACTTGGGGGCACTAAATGAGCCTCAGCGTTCTCATCTCTAACACCTGGATTTAAAAAAAATCACTTCCTTAAGACTGGTAAGAGAAACAGATGGTGAAACAATGGATGTGAGAATGCCTGGCACTGGGCCTGGCACACAGGAGGTGCCCAGCGAATGCAGGGAAGCACACGCAAAGCCTGCCACAGGCCCACAGCCTCTGCTGTTCTGCCTGGTTCTCTCTCACTCTGCGCATGCCACGTTTTCTCAGCTCCAAGTTCCACACCTTTTTCTCAAAACTTTTACCCCAAGAAGCCTCCATGTTCACTGACTTTTGCCTGCTACTGCTGTTGCTACGTCGCTTCAGTCGTGTCCAACTCTGCATGACCCCAGAGACGGCAGCCCACCAGGCTCCCCCGTCCCTGGGATTCTCCAGGCAAGAACACTGGAGTGGGTTGCCATTTCCTTCTCCAATGCATGAAAGTGAAAAGTGAAAGTGAAGTCGCTCAGTCGTGTCTGACTCTTCTCAACCCCACAGACTGCAGCCCACCAGGCTCCTCCGCCCATGGGATTTTCCAGGCAGGAGCACTGGAGTGGGGTGCCATCGCCTTCTCCAGACTTTTGCCTGCTGTACTTCTTAAATCTCAGTCTTAGGACTCCCAGGGTGGTTAAGAATCTGCCTACCAGTGCAGGGGACACAGGTTTGATCCCCAGTCCGGGAAGATTCCACATGCCTCGGAGCCACCACACCTGTGCAACACAGCTGCGGAGCACACGTTCCTGGAGCCCGTGCTCCCCAACCAGAGAAGCCACCACCATGAGAGGCCCACGCACTGCAATGAAGAGCGGCCCCTCTTGCTGCAACCAGAAAAAGCCCTGCGTGTGCCAAGCAAGACCCAGTACAGCCAAAGATAAATTATGAAGAAAAAATAAGTCTCAGCTTTATGTATCGTTTCCTCAGGGAGCTTTCCTGGATAGCTTGCCCTAGCTGAGGGTAAAGTTTCTTGCTATACGATTCCTTAGCACCCTGTCCCTTCACTCTGGCCACGTCCAAAGTGCATGTAAATACATGGATAAAAATCCATCTTTCTCTGTTATGGTAAGCTAAACGAACACAAACACAACTACCACACGTACGATACTCAGCACAACGCCAGGCATACAAGTGCTCAGGGAACGCCCATGCATGGAGTCGAATGCTTCTTTCCTAAAAGAATGAATGGACGTGCTTTGGAGCAAGCGTGCATGCGTGCTAAGTTGCTTCAGTCATGTCCAGCTGTTTGCGACCCTGTGGACTACAGCCCATCAGGCCCCTCAGAGAATCCCATGGGATTCTCCAGGCAAGAATACTGGAGTGGGTTGCTATGCCCTTCTTCAGGGGTCCTTCCTGACCCAGGGGTCAAATCTGCATCGCTTATGTCTCATGCATTGGCAGGCGGGTTTTTTTTTTTTTTACCACTAGCGGCATCTGGGAGGCCCTTGGAGCAAGAGCATTTCTTTTCAAAGAAAAAATTCTTTCAGGAATCAGAAAATCCAAGGTCCAGTCGGCATCCCAATACCATTTTTAAGATCAAGGTATTCATCTGGCCTTAGAGAGCTCAGAGTAGGGCCAGCCTCTTCTGAAGCACACACTGGGAGTCTTTCCCGGGTAGGTTACAAAGAGCTCATATTTCACACCATTCAGCCTGTCAAAATGCAACATCCCTCCCGGTCGAGGGAGCAGTCCAATTCCCCAGCTGGTTTTTATTCACACTAGAAACTTTAACTCCGTTCTAGGCCTCACAAAATGAGAGCTGTGTCCACACAAAGCCACAACAACCAGCCAATTCACTGAATCCGATGAAATAAGCCAATTCACCGGGGGGGGACACAAACTGTCAAACTGGTTACTTGGTGCCTTATAGACCAAACAATGCGTGATTGAATTGGTTTGCTTTTCAATAGGTGTCTTGTCATGTGGTAGCTAGAGTGACTGAAAGATTTTCTTTATGATTCTGTTTTGTCTATTTTTTTTAAACACAAAATAAGAGCACACCAGACAGAAGGGTAAATAGCCAATAATGTCTTCTCTTTAAATCCGTGGTCAAGTGCACTGAATTCAGCAATTTGAGCTTGCCCAAACATTTTGTACATTTTGTGGACCAAGGCACCCCAGCCTGTTTTTTGGCTTTAAAATAAGACCCTGCTGCTCCTGGTCTCCTCTTTGCAAACGCACGGTGCTGGGAGACAGAGACCATGTGCAACGACAATCCCTACGGACAAAGCGTCTATTCATGGGCCCCACCGACGTGCAATCGTGGATTTTCAGTTTCATTCAGCTGAGTGCGGAAGGCTCCCGCTATGAGGGTGGGTTGCTAAATGCTTCAGCTGGGAAAAGGACCTGGAATGAGAGTGAGCTTCACAGTCTGCACTTTCATTATTAGGAACGAAAGCCATTCCCTGAACTCCAACTCCAGCTTTACAGTAAAGAGCTAATCCAGCACCTCAGCCAAGGGCACTGAGCAATTTTTCTTTCTCCACATGACACAGGTACCCAGAGCATAGCTTTTTTGGCTGTTGTTAGGCTTGTTGCTAAGGTAACGGCTGAGAAAGCAGCTAAGTGACATACAGGGTTAAAACTTACAGAAAAGGGAGGGACAGTGTTGGGTCCCTAAAGCTCTCAGCTAGACCAGACCAGTGTTCTCCTGTCCTTGAATTCAACATGCCTATTTTCACCGTTAAGTCTTTCCTTTCCTCACAGCACTTCTTCAGTTCTACTCATTCTTCAAGGTCAAGTTAAATAATAACAGCAACGAATGCTCATCCGGCACGCAGTAGGCTGTGTTTCACACGCACAGTCTCATTCCACTGCTCGCACCCTACGAGAAAAGTGCTACTGCTGGCTCCTCTTGCTGGAGGGACGTGGAAGGTGAGTCACATCCCCAAAGGCCCAGCCGGGACGAGGAGGAACTGGTGGAACTGGCATCTGATGGAGGGCCCCCGCCTCCCAGAGCCCGAGCTCCCCATCACCGCACACTGCATGGCCTTAACCAGCCCCAGCATAGGATGCCTGCTCCCCTCGCCTTCCAAGGCAGGCCACCTATTTTCAGAAGCTGCGCACGTCTCACTGCCTCCCCGGGTGCTGCAGCGTGGGTGAGAGCGACCTGTGCCATTTCCCCAGCGGTGTCTGGCGTGCGGGAGGGACGGCGTGCGCTGTTCCCCATTACCACCTGGCTCTCCCCTCACTTCAAAAGAAGGCTGTACTGCTCTGTCATGCCAGTGACAGTCAGAGACCAGACTCCCCCGTGTAGGGGGTTTGGCCCTCTCAGCCCCATGGGATCTTGCTTTTCCAGTAGAACAAGTGTCAGTCTGATTCCTTAATGGCAGCAGATTTTAATAGAAGGTTTGTGCCAATCAGGAACAGAATCAAGACTCCGCTTCTCTCTGCATTAGGATGACAAAGCTGCGAGGCTCCTTTTAAGGCACCATTTTCCAAGGCAGGAAAAGACATTTTCACCTTTTACTCACTCTTTCCAAAGGATACTCCTAAATGACTTCTGGCACGCTACTGCTCTGGGGCCAGAGGTAATCGTTTCTGTTTGACTTGAAGAGGTGGGGCCCAGATAACCAGGAGGGACGGGAAGCTGGTCACTCCTTGCACGCTGACCCAGCAACCCAATATGAGGCAGTTCTAGGTGAGGAGATGCGCGTGACCAGCACGGAGGCGGCTATCTCAGAGGTCTCTGTAGCCAGTGGTTCTCTGCAGAACCTACTCTTTAGAGCACAGCTTGTTTCGGGATGCATTTTACAAGCATTATTTTCAACAGTATTATAAATGTGGCTAGAAGTCAGAAAAACAGTTCCGATCCACAGTATGGTACTATGACACCTTCCTCATTCCCAGGTGTGCAAACAGCCCCCCAATTAGAAGACTGCCAGCATTTCGCTAAGCTGCGCTGGCAACAGTCTTCACCGGGAGGAGGAGAGGAAAGTCGCAGCGTTCAAAATGTTTGGATTCCAGGATCATCACACAGGAGAGCTCCGGGGAAACACTGGCAGGCTGCTCAGGCTACTTTCTGGCTTCTGAAATAAGAACTGCTTTCCACTGGCCCGCCCACTACCAGCTTACAGAGAACAAAAAACTGATGGCAGATGAAGGTTGGCAAAAGTAAAAGCAAAGCATGGGGAGAGCACACAGAAGAATGTCCACGTTATTTATCAACTTTCAGCGCAGAATGGGAGGGGAACAGAACGCACAACGATACTGCTCTGCCCCTCTGACGCTCAACAGGCCAGAGAGCTCTGGAAGCTCTGGCCACGGCGACAGAGGAGCAGGCTGTACGCTATCCGGGAACAGGCAGGGTGTGGACAGGCTTTCCCTGTGAGGGCCACGGCACCACGTTCCTCCATCTCCAAGGGCCCTCTCAGCCAATATGAGCTGCAGAACCGGCCACCAGACAGCATTCTACATCAGAATTGTCAGCTCTCAAAACAGCCTGGACTCAAGAGCCCTCTGGTTTGGTCTATCTTGCAATGATGAAAGTTTGGGACAACCTTTCTTCCAAAGTTCCCTGAAACACTTTCAGATACGTGACTTTGTTCTCTGCCATTTCACAGCAGGGAGAGAAGCAAAAGCTTTCAATGAAGAGATACCATCCTGTACACCAGCGGTCCCCAACCTCTTTGGCACCAGGGACTGATTTTGTGGAAGATAATTTTTCCACAGACTGGGAAGGAGGTGGGGATGGTTTCCAGATGATTCACGCACATTCCCGTTAGGGTGCACTTTATTTCTAATCCAATGTCACCGCAGATCTGACAGGAGGTACCAGCTGGACCCCTGCATACACAATGCTGGGGGAGGGCCTGTGTGTAAGAGTTCTGTTGTGGTGTCTCACTGACATGGCCTCCTCTGAGAAATAAAGGCTGTTTCCCCTACTCTAACTGGAGGGAAAAATAAAGTTGGGAAATGTCAAGCCCACAAGGACAGAGCGCAATGCCCTCTACACTGCACTTCCGCCTGCCGCTGCGCTGGGGGCTGTTTTCTCTGCATCTGGCAGCAGGTCGACCTTTCCCCCTTTCCACCCCACCTGTGGTCCCTGAATCAAATCTGCAAGTAGTAGCAACTCACTTAAAGAGCTGGAGGGCACTTCGATTTTACAGACATGAGACAGGTTTATAACCTGCAGAGGCAAGATTATTTTTCATTTATGTAACTGAAGACCTTTCAATGATTTACGTGTGCAAATAAAATAATCATCTAATTTTTCCCTACCTAAAATGCAGCAACCTTTACAGATCATCAAGGGGGAAAAGGAGTATTTAAGAGATGTATGGATGAAATGTTCCTTCCTCAGTCAAAGACTAAGGACCGTGATGCTGGACTCCCGTGTTTCAGTGAAGAAAGGCCAAGCACGTCGTCACCGGCTTGGCTGCTTGTCCGGATACTGACAAGTTCTACGTGATCTGCTCATTTCAGTAATTACCTAACTATTGTTTTGGACAGACTTCTCAGGTTCTCTCTCCAAAAAGTCCTTACCACTTGAGAGCTACCAGTAGTAGCTTTCCGAGACACTCTTTACTTACTTTTTTCCAACTTCTTATTTTGTATTGGGATATAGCCAATCAGCAACGTTTCGATAGTTTCAGGTGAACAAGGAGAACTCAGCCATACACATGCATGCACCCATTCTTCTCCAAACTCCCCTTCCATCCAGGGTGCCACACAACCTTAAGCAGAGTTCCACGCGCTGCACCGGAGTCCTTGTTAGTGATCCGTGTTAAACAGAGCTGTGTGCATGTGTAGATCCCAAGCTCCCTAAATACCCCTTCTATTCTCCAACCGTGAGCTCCTTCCCTGCATCTGTCTCTTTCTGTTTCGTAAGTTCATTCGTATCATTTCAACACTGCTTACTTTTTAAGGCAAGTCAAGGAGGAAACACACACAGAGCGGTTTTTAACCAGGCTAAGCTGTCCTTGAAAATCTTTGTCATCATCAATGAACTCTCCCCAAGTCACTGTGCAAGTCACTCCAAGAGCTCTAAAGTCATGTCTTACCTTAGTGTTTCTTCTTAGACTGCGAAGAATATTCCTCCTCCTCGGGTCTTCGTCAGTCTCATATGGAATGACGGCATTGTCTCCTTTATAACCCTGGGATGCCTGATCCTCCTCTTTCTTTCGGATGGGCCCAAGCTCGTCATCGCTCCCCACGCTGAAGCTGGTTCGGTAACTGGCAAACCTCCCCAGCCGGCTGCATCTCGTCCTGTACAGCACTGGCTTGCTCACGATGGATACCTTGCGGCCCCGCTCCAAGGAGCTGGTGTCCATCTCGCTGTCGGAACCATTCCCACTGCCGTTGGACTGGGCTTTGTTGATGTTCCGAATGGTGATGATCTTGCCCTGTGTGCTGTCATGGGGCACCGAGTATATGTTTTCTTCTTCGTTCCTTGGCTTGACCACAGCGTCCATGGGTTCAGCATAATCAGAAGGATCGAACCCATCTGGAGGTAGCCAGGTGCTCGACGAGACAGACTTCCTCTGTCCATCTCTATGGCCCTGGTCTAGGTAAGACAGATCCCCCTTGGTGATTTCAAAATGGACAGGAGGCTTTGGTTTGACTGGCGGAGGTACCTTGTTGTTCAGTTTACTCTCAAAGTTGCTCATGATGAAGGACAGCCCATCATTTCCCTCCAGTTCCATAGAGAGCTTGGAATGGTCTTTGGACAGAGGCGGCAGCGGTGTGTCTTCTCGAAACACGCTGTACGACGGGGTCTCGATGTCCTCCTCTGAGTCCTGCAGGTTGGAGTTGCAGAGTGGGGAGCCTGCCCGGGGGGAGTTAAACACCTCTTCGGTGGTGCTGCAGGCCTCAGCAGCATTGTCGTACATATGCGTAGCCTCAATGATGTTCTTTTTGTCCACCACATCTTTGAAAAAGGGGTGGAAGATCTCAAGTTTATGCTGGGGTTGGCTACAGGGGATACTCGTGAACCTCCCGTCAATTTCTTGAGCTATCTCCTCCCCCTCGGTCAGCTGCTCCCGACTTAAGTCATTATCCAGAACATCTACAGCGCCGTCAGTGAGTGCAACCAGCTGAATGGGGATAATATCCTGCACTTCACAGAGAAAGGCACGTAACATAGCCAAGGAGGCCTTACGTTTGGCTGAGTAAAAAACAATGTACCCATGGACCAATCGGCTTTTTCGGACGCTAAATGAGGAATGGTATGAAAGGACAGACAGTTCGATGCGCTTCTTGTGTAGTCCGATCGGGAGTTCAAGTAAAACAGAGTTGTTGCTTCCACAGTGGGAAGACTTACAGGTCTGGGACTGAAGGACAGGAAAGAGTATGTCGTCTGCACTAAAAGGATCCCCACACATCAGACACATGACAATCCGCAGGTCGACGTCAGCCAGGTCTTTGATGCTAGCGGTGGAACTGACCAGGTTTAAGTTACGCTTGGAGTCCAGGAGACCTTTCAAAACCTGACTGATTTGCTTCTCGTTGATGTTGCGCCCATAACCGATGCCAGCGGAAGCAGGGTCGAGAAAGACACACTGAAGTTTGCTAGCAATCTGCTGACCCTGCTGTATTAAGCTGTGCAGGGTCTCTCCACTGGTGTCTCCTCTTTTATTAACTAAAATTAAAGTCAGGGGGAGATGGGCTAAATGATTATCTCGCCGGCCAAGTGTGGACTCTCTGCTCTTCTCTATACTCTCTACCACGTACGACAGAGACTCCTTTGAATTGTAAAGGCAGAGACAACCGTGGGGCTGAAACGTTGGTGTTTGGAAAGAGTTCACGGGAAGCCTAACGTTCCCTTCTATTGGCCTTAGGGAGAGCTCATACATTTTCCCGTCTATTACATACTTGTCATCATTTGTACAAAGAGCTCGAATCTCATTGGCCAACTCCCGGGCAAGGCCGTCCTTGCCCAAGATCACCAAGTTGATTCTATCAATGTTGGGGTCAGAGAGTGAATTCTTTTGATTCCGGTCAGATGGTCGGATAAACCGAGAACTAACCAAGTGCTCAATCTTAGCGTCCACGCAGGCGGGGCAGCTAGGACACGTCTCCTTGGTTGGGTGGTACACGAAATGAATGTGCTTCAGAATAAGGGCATCCCGCTCTGCTTGGAGCTTCTGCAACGCTTTAAACCGCTGCTCCTCCCCAAGCACATCCTGGATGACACCCATCTTCTCCTTGCTGGGCTTAGCATCCAGCTCCAGCTCATAAAACAACTCTGAATATTCCAGCAGCAGCTCCTGAAACTCTTCCTTCGCTTTGTCTATAATCTGCTTTTGGTGTTTGCCATAAATATCCATGTACACAGATTCCTCTAGCCACTGGTAGAAATCTTCGTTCATAATAAAACTGCGGGCCTCTTCCCAAGGCTTGCCTGGAGTGATGAAAGGAGACGTCTCCAGGTTTTCTTTAAATGCCCTTCTCATCTCAGCTCGTTTCCTCTCGTTCCGTAGCTTCTCTAAGTGGGCCTCGTACAGCTGCTCTGCGGGGACGGTGTCCATTAAGTCGAAGGGAATCCGCTCATTCTCCATGTTGTCAATGTGGCTGGTGGCATCCCATGGCGTCTCCTCAAGCACAACAAACCACTTCAAGAATTCTGGCTTGGTCTCCAGCAGCTTTTTGGCTTTTATGCAGCTTAGGTGGTCTATTTCATCTAGGTTGGGGATAAGAGCTTCAAAAGCTAAGGGTAGGGCTGCCAGGTAGAGCTTCCTCCTGCGCTCAATGTGCTCATGCTTGAGGCGATGGATGTGCTGGAGAAACAGCTTCTTGGCTTTCTGAGTCCCTTCCAGGTAGACATAGTCCTGGTACTCGGGAGAGGCCTGCATCTTTCGGCTGACACTCAACCAGTTCTCGTTGTGGTTTTTCACAATGCGACTCACCAGCCACTCATATTTGTCTTTTGCTGTAGCTATCTGTTGGCTCTGCTGCTTGAGAGCTTCAAAGTATGGAATGATTTTTGTCTTTCCCCGACTCTTGTCAATGAGTTGCACTAAGGTGCTGAAAGCTAAGTCCACATTTACATTGGATCTTGCTGAGGTTTCCACAACCTGGAGGTTCTTTTTGCTTAAGGCAAAAGTATGCGCATCTCTAATGTACCGCTCAACACCCTCATCACACTTTGTCAGGACAACCACTATGGGCTTTTTTGTTTTTGCGAGCTGATTGTAGAGATTAGAGACGAACTTGAGCTGGTCATCAAAGTTCCTATTCATGCCCCTGCTAACATCAATCCCAAGAAGAAAACCATCAATCAGCAGCTTTCCATCTGGCATTTGCTTCTGCTCAAAGTCCTGCTCCAGCCCCAGCTGGTCAGTGCAAAAGTACATGAGTTTTTCAGCTGATGCAAGCTTGGTTGCAGCGGCTCTCTTGATATACGGCTGCAGGGTCGTGCTCCGATGAGGTTGAAAAGTCTGATCATCAATGAATTCGGTCTGCTCCACAACATGCATCTTACATTCCACACACTCCTCCAGGGAACGGCTGACTTCTCCCCAGTAGAGAAAGTGGTCATTATTGACCACTCGCCCACCAAAGTCACTGGTGCTAAGGACAGAGGTATGGTCCAAATGAAACTCGTCTGCGCTCGGGCGCACGAAGCGGTTGCACAAACAAGACTTCCCAATGCCGCACTGGCCCTTCTCCTTCTCCGTCCCAGACAATCCCACCACGCTGATGTTGTAGGTGGGGATGCGGACATCTTGCTTTCTTGCCATCATCATCGTCGACACATCCTGCCACAATCTGCCACTTCCAAGATCAGATTAGTGTTTTCCCGTGGACCCAAAGGCTTCCCCACATTATCAGTGGGGGCTGGCTGCCCACGAAGCAAAAGTGTCAGATCTCATAGTGTTTGTATACCAGTACGAGGTCAGTTTTTGCCACTTCTCATCACCGAATAGCCAACATTTCTTCCTAGACAGAGGGAGAGAAAAAAAGAAAACCAATCAGTATTATAATTTTGAACCCAATTTTAATCACCAAACGAGCAAAATCCAATTTTGTTCTTCAACAAATAAATAATTATAGTAAACATCAAGTATACCAGGCCTTAAGCTAGGTAAAGCCATAAGAGCAAGTAAAGTAAGACCACATCTGTGTGCCTTCGAGAGGTATGGTACCACCTACTGGAGGAGGACGCCCCAGGAAGCGGTGTGCTGAGGACTACACAAGGCCTGCACGCTCCGCAGAGGCACGGCTGACGCCGGGGCTAGGGCAGGAGTGGCACCGTGTGAGCCTGGAACAGCGTGTTGTAACAGAGGGAAGAAGTGCTTGAAAGGCTGACAGGGTACCTCACGAGGATGCAGGAACCGGTCTGAAGGGGTACCAACTGGTCAGATCTGGGACACTCTGCACACCGAAACGATCAAGTACAAACATGAATTACAACCCAGTGGAAAAAACAGGAGCCTGGGCTCACACTACTGCGTCAGACAATCACCACTCAATGCTAATCTGGGGGGAAATTTCGATTAGGAGCAGGATTTTGTACAGAAGTGAGGTTTCTCCTGACAGACCACTTAATAGACGCAAAGGGAAGAAGAAAAACAAATGCTCATTATACAGTGGAGATACTGGACAACACTCCAAGCAATGAAAATGACCACCATCCAAGAGGCCAGAAGGACACCAGGGGCCTCCAGATGTGACGCCCCTGGAGGTCACGCCATCCCAGCACAGTGTGATGGCCTGGAGTGCCTTACACCTCCAGCCTAACCACCGGGAAACACCAGACAAACACAAAATGACCAAGGTTCCATTTAGGTGATGGGCATGGGGGGTCCTGTTTAAAAAAAAAAAAAAAATTCAGTGTCACACTAGACAAAGAATGGCTTTGTAAAGAAATATTCCAGACAACAGGAGGCTACAGAGACACTGTAAGTAGGTGCGATTATCAGATCCTAGACTGAATTCTGTATGGGGTGGGGGTGGAGGGGCTGGAGGAGGAAGGCTACATGGCACATCATTAGATCAATTAATGACACTATACTATGACTGGAATTAGATTAGAAGTATTTTATCAGGGTCAATTTATCAAGTTTATAACTATCACATGAGAGAAGAGCCCTTTTCTTAGGAAATGCACACTGAAGTATTAAGAGGGGAAAGACGATAATGGACATGACTGGTTCAAAAAAAATTGCATCTATATATTGAGAAAGAATAATGCAAATGAAGTAAAATATTAACAATAGGTGCACCCGGGTAAAATGCACAGGATATTCCTTTGTACTGTTTTCATTTTTAAAAGTTTGTAATTATCTCCAAATAAAAAGCTTTTTAAAAAAACAAAGCTGGGCGGGGGGTGGGGGGTGGGGGGTGGAGTGTGAATATAGGGCTTGTCTCCCTGATAAGAACATTAACTGTGAGGATAGAGCCTGTCACCCGACCTGCTCACTTCTGTGTCTTGAGGCTATGATACCACGTTTGACACAAATATTTACTAAAGGAATGAATTAATAAATGACTCTTAGAGCATATTAAAGAGTCCCTAAACTCAGCCTTTTAGATTTAGGAAAGCCTTGCTGTAGGAAGTTCCACCTCAGGTGAGATGTAGAGGGGATGAGATGTGCAAAGACTCCTCTCTCCCCAGAAAAGGGTGCAGCCCATGGGAGAATCAACTGAAACAGAGCATGTCGGGGGAGATGGGTGAGATGCATTAGCAGGTAAGCAGGGACCTGATGAAGCCACTTTCAAAGAGCTCCGATTCTTCCCCAAAGGCTACAGGGAGCCACAGAGTGTGGCTGAGAAGTGGCACCTTAAAGGACCTGAAGTCTGAATAGTTGAAGTAATGAAAGGTTATGATAATGTCTTACGAAGTCTTCAGCAACCTTCCGGCTGAAATAAGGAAGCCGCGTAATCTCTGACCACCTGTACATAAATGGTCTCTGGCTGCTACAGTTTACACCGCACCGCCGTCTACTTACACAGGTAATGTGACTGTAACTGCCAAACCTGTAGCCAAAGAAACAGTCTCCTGAGACATTCCCAAAGAGAATATCTTAAAATAAACAGAGCAATTTTCTTTTGAATCTCATTTACGCTTGGTAGGAACCCAGCATTTCTACAACCTTAATATACTTCTGTGAACCTGTCTCACAAGAAATGCCACAGGAAGTCAGACTACCTACCACATGTTACTCTGACTGATACAAGGGGGTAACAAATGGGAGAGCAGGGGGTGACAAATGGGAGAGCAGCTGGCCCCTGTGATGACAACTTTGAAAGGTCAAAGACCTTTCCCAAACATCCATGTCTTCCTTTGATAAACCAGGAAGTCAAGCCCTCTACTGGAGACAAAATGTTGCTAGATGGCATGTAAAAACTGACCATTTTCAAAAGAGAAATCTCAGAGCCTGCAAGCAACAGCTTCCAGATAACCTAATGGCCTGCTCCTATAAAAGCTAAGCTCCAGACTTCAGCAGGAGCAAGCACAGTATCTTTGGGAAAGAGAAAAACCCAGTCTCCCCACCCTCCACTTCCCTAGGTGATTGTTTACCTAAGTAAAATTATAAGATGCTTATGAATATCTAACACATATTTACATACATCTCTGAAATACCTGAAAAGGAAAGATCTGTACAAAATCAAACTGTTTTTTTGCACATTACTCAGTACCACACATAATGAGGAGACTCAGGTTCAACAGAGCCTCAGGTAGGAATGCTGACGGAAGTTTAAAGAAGTCAAGGGTGCTCCCCTACCAGAGCCTTTCTCTATAATCCCTCACAGGGTCTGGCAGGACTCAAGGTCACCCACTTGACCAGTCTTGAAATGCAACTTGGCGACACAGGTCCTACTTCAAGCAAATGGTACATGCAGCTGGCTGATCATCCCACTTACCCTCTGGAAAGTGGGCTGAATGATCACAGGAAAACAAAACCACAACCTGCTTGTAAACCTCAAGAAATAAAGACAGTGGCTCAATTCTGAACTAAATTAAAAACTGTAGTTCATTCAACACCCTGTCACTTAACAATTTTTTAATGGCAGGATTTCTGTTTAGCCCATTCAAGTCAAAGTTTCAGTTATCTGAATGATGCTAAAGAAAAGAAAACACTCTCAACTCTCAAGAATGTAGCAACTGCTATTTTAAACCCAGAATACTGCTGGCTAAACTAAAAAAGCTGTAAGAAATGAGAATTAGCCGGCATAGGAGTGGTTAATTTTTGGACATCTGGTAACTTTCCACTTGTTAGAAACCTAATAGTTTCCCTGGTCCAAGCATACTCTTCTTACACGTCTGTCTTTGATGTCTGGATAATACAGTTTTACTAGTTCCTCAATTGGACTGAATTACATGGTAAACAAAGACTGTTATAAATCTAAAAACATCTCAACACTTGGTTTAAAGGAAATAACCTTAAGTGCCTGGTCACAAACACATTCAACTTTTCTAAGAGGTGGGTAAAAAGAATTAGCTGAGTCACTAAATTTAATGATCTGAAGGCCACAAAGAAAGAGAAAGTAGAAGACAGGGTATGCTCAAGACTTCACAATGTCTTCAGAGTTTAAATCTGGGAACCAGTGTTCTTTGTGGGCAACTAAGCTACTCAAACAGCACAATCTGAACATTCATTCTAATAATTTGCCAATACTAATCCTTTCAAAACTGAAGAGTTAATGGCAGAGGAAGAAAAAATATTCCTTTAAACAGTAACTCCTCCTATCTTTAAGCTTTACTGAGATACTTGTACTGAAAAAATAAAAACACAGAACCTAAAATTTAGCTTCACATAGGTCAACTACTTCAGAAAGGAAAACACTCCAGAAGTATTCTCAATTCTCTGTCACAAATATATGCTGACCTAAAACATAATGCCAACTTTTGAGAACTCTTTTAGAACCTGTCACCAAGCTTCTGGCGTTGTTTATATGACTTGTTTAACCAAGACACTAGCTCCCCAAAGAGCATCTCAACTGGAAGGTAAGAGGAGGGTGTTCTCGTTTTTAACACCTCTACAAAACACCCAGGGCAAGAAGTGGTAACATTCCCGAGACAGTACCTATTTCACAGGACACAGAAATGCCAATGACCCAGCACTGCCACGACTGCCCAAGTTCACGCTGTCAACAGCTCTGTCGGTGTGCGCATCACCCTCCCATCCCCGACCCCACACTCCCTAGCCCCACCCAAGAGGAAGCGTTTCTGGCTCTGCGATCTGGAATGCCCTGTAAAACACAGGTCTGCCTCCACTAGTCATAACCAGAACTGCGCTCTCTGCTTATGAAAAGAACAGAGGCATTTCGTTTTAAACAACCGTATACTGAACACCACCAAAACTAATAATACAACACTGTATAATAATTACACGTTATACAATAATATAAGGAAATAATTTCATAGTGAGCCACTAGCAAAGTGGCTTGTTACCAGAAGTTTTCTTAGTTCCAACAGGAGAAAGGATTGGAAATACACACTGTAATCTAACAGAAAGCAGAGCATTTTCTAAATGTCCTCAATACCTCATACTTCTCACCACGTTAAATTTCTGAATGGATTTTCAAAGCTGTGAATTACCATCAGCAGCTGGTTAAAATGTCTGTATTAAGGAGATACCTGGTAAAACTCATTGTTCCACAGAGGGGAGACGGAGAACAAAAAGAGGGGACCTAACCAGGAAGCATTTTCCCCGTAAGAGAAATTCCTCAAGGAGAATTTTCCAGAGGAATTTACTTTCCAATCAGGCCAGAAAGGATGCGCTATAAAAGCTCCAATAACAAGAAAGCACTACTCTCTTGTTCACTGAGCCACTGAACTGAAACAAGACAGTCTTAAAAAACCCAGTGTTTCTATTTTCATGTTATTAAGTGTTGAAGTAAAATGTTTTAGTTGGGTTTTTCTTTACAAAAAGAAACGAAGAGTCTACGGTTCTTGTTTATTCAATTCATTCATCTGTGAAATCCAGGTAAATTTACAGAACCTTAAAGCTAGTGATGTGCACAAATAATGTATCAGAGTATTTAACTATAAATAGGAGTTATCATCCTATGAACCTGACAACAAAATACAGACCACCAGAGTGAATCTTCGTTTCCTCTGTGTGATTTCTGTCAAAACCCGAAGTAATGCCCTTTTCTTTACTGCAGAAGTGTCTTTTGAAATGACTACATCAAACTCAGTAAGCACAACAGTCTTTAAGGCTGAATAAAAGAGAAAGGTAGGCCACTTGATGGCCCCTGTTACAGAGCAGCTAAATTCTCTCCTTCCTTCATAATATTTCAGAGACCTGAACCATTTTTTATTACTCTAGCCTCTAGTTCTTAGAATTGAGAACCTGTCTACCAACCAAATCAAATACATACTTGCCTCTAAGACAATGTGATGAAAGAAAGCAGAAATGGCACTTGCTGCTGGCAATCTAATCATCCATTTTAAACTTAAAAAATAACTAGACCACAGACAGTAAATGGCACAGACCACTTCCGCGGCTCCAGAGAAAGAAGAGATCGTTCAGATCTGGGGTAGACTGGGAATGGTGTCAGAGCAGAAGTAAAATCGGAACTGGTAGAGAAGAGACTGGCAGGGCTGGAGAGACGGCCCAGGCGTTCTAAAGCCGTGAAGGGCGTGAGTGATGGTGACCAAAGTGGACAGACTGTTCGGCACAGAGTTCTCCAGGCATGGGAGGTAGGAAAGGGCAGCAGGGCTCACACAACGGACAGACTGTATTTCACCTGTGAGCCTCCAACATGAAAATAATCCTTTATCCCACCAGTGTGAGTTATTGTTGGTAACACTGCTACCTCAACGCTGCACCCAACAAATCCACACAGTCTAAGGAATTGATCATCTTATCAATACATGAAAGAAAACATCATTTGAATTTGGCAATTATATTTCTATCATTCAGGCCAATGAAAATTAAAATACTATGATGGGAAAGGGGCAGAAAGCCAGATATACAAAGGAAGCAGAGAGCACACATTAGCCCAGAACAGTTCAGTGGTGCTCCCACTCGACGGTGCTCCACAGGCCTCCTGGTTAGTGAAGGGGGAGGGTTTCCTCACCGCTACCACAACCCATCTACCCCCAGGGCTCCGGGTACAGGGAATCATCTGCGTTTTTGGAAAGACTAACTAAGTTGAGTGTTTCAACAGTCTGGTCTTGAAGCATGTAATCTCATGCAACAGATGGGCTATTCTTGGACATGGGGTAGGCATGTGCACTCAGCTCTTCCTATGCCCCACGCAGACACACGGACAGCACTCTCCAGAGAGCGCAATGCAGAAAACACAAACGGACCGAAAACAATTTTCAAGGACTGATGATTCAGATGTCTGTTTTGAAAATAATCTGGCCCAAAGTTAATTTTTTAAAAGAACAGCGATGAAAGATTCTGTGATATTATATATATAATTTTTTACCAGTGTCCCTTAATGCTCCTCTTGACTCATTTCCACCCCTCACAAACCCTGGTAAAGATACCTCCACGTTCCAGGGTAGAAAAACACAGCTATGCTATCTTACCATCAGAGCCGGCCCACACAGAATAAAGCAAATAAGCCCATTTTCCACCATGACACAGTTCTCATGCAGAACTCTACAAGCTGGTCCCCAAAGAAACAAAATTTCTAAGCCAAGTAATTCACAGGATAAAATCAAATTCCTCTGATGAATGAAGGGAGTTGGTTTCAGCAAAAGCACTTCCTTAAACTTTATCCTCAGCAGCTTTCTCTCAGGTAATTCTGGAGTTCTGATCAGGCTCTGATCAAAGCCAGTATAAACAAAGACAAAACCAAAGGCTGAGAAACCCTTTTCTCTGATGCAGCACAGTTTCTCCCAGTTACCTACACTAACAACAACAACATACAACTTCTAATAACCTGCAAAAATACTCCATGCCGAAGGAAACGTAACACCAAGACCAAATGGAAACTGAGACCACTCGAATCTGCCTCGGTATCACAGCCTATCTACCATTAATAGAGTGAGCTGAGATTCTTACCAAACCAAGACACAAAAATACAGCCATGTCTTACCTTTGAATTCCCTGATATTCAGGTCAATTTTACATTTAGATTTTGAAACGGTAAAACTATAAATTTATCTCAGCAGTTGCTTCTGAGCACTTCTGATCTATTTAGTTAAAAAAAAAAAACTCAGCAGGTAAAAAAAAAGTTTTTTGAAGGAACATTCTCCATAAAAACTTATCTGAATATACAAGAGTGGAGGCACCGTCCAGCCAAATCTGTCTTGCTGAGGGAGAAACAGGCATTTCTTCAATTGGGGAAAATAGGTCGAATTATCCAAGTCCAACAGTAAGCCTCACTATTCAGTACCCCTGGTGGCAGTTTAAGATGACAGGAGGGTTTCAGCCCATTATTTCTAATTATTCCTCACTACTTATTTGCATGCCTCTATAAACTGCCAGTCCTAGAACAGACCACTGCTAGTAATAAGTTATGCACATGTATAAACTTTT
The DNA here is from genome assembly GCF_001704415.2 of Capra hircus. NCBI lineage: Eukaryota > Metazoa > Chordata > Mammalia > Artiodactyla > Bovidae > Capra > Capra hircus. Next base: position 55,019,206 of record NC_030825.1, on the reverse strand, counting down.
TAAATAAGAACAGTTGGTTTTATTATTGTTATTTATTTTCATCTTCTGTACTGAAGATAAGAACAATGGTCATACAGAAACAGAAAAGAACTTCTAAATCCACTTTTAGTAGAAAATTTTAGTAGAAAACAATCAGAATTCACAGGTTAAAAAAACGTATTTAGGATTCACACTAACAAAACCAGTATTTATATTTCTCCTTCCCATTTTCTAGAAGCTTCAGTTACTTATATACTTGCCTTGTTTCCAAACACAGTTAAAAGCAGAGGTCTGAGAGAAATGGAAAATGAACAGTTATAAGACAGAACATGGGAAGGAGCCTGGAATTAGCACAAAAATCATGCCTTAGGCTTAAATTCATCATTTTTGAAAATCTTCTAAATTGAGGTGTTTATCCCAATCTTCTAGAGGTGATGGACTTATGAATCAATGTAACACAAAATGACTTTTTGAATGAAAAAATGTTACATGTAGGCACTATTAACAAACAAGCATTATGAAAAACATTATTTCTTATTTGAATATTTATCACCTCATTATCTGAGGCTAGGAAAGGAGGTTCGAGAGGAGGAGGACAGGAACGGAGCTTTATGTCCTGGCCTGGGTTGGGTACATGGGTAGCGCATTCACTGCATAACTGTTCAAACTGCACGTGCTTTATATAGTTTTCTTTACAGTTTTTTTACAAAAGGATATAGTTCGGAGAAATGAAGAAACATAGGTTCACTGAGCTAGCTAGCTGGAATCTGAACCCGGCCCTCTCTCCACCACCCGGATGCATCTTCCCCCTTCTATACTAGGCCTCTCCTGGGGTCCTGTCAAACAGGTGACTCTACTCCTCATGCATCAATGAGAAGGGTTGAGGAGCAGTGCCCTGGAGGGCCCCAGATGCAACTGGCAGTTCTTCAGGGCCACGGAGAAGGCTGAACAGGTGGAACATCAGACCTCCCAGCATTTAAGCAGAGCAGCTCAATTTGATCTACTTTATATGCTAAGATTCCACATAAAAAGAAAAAAAATTTTCAACTTCTATAGTTGTTTATCTAAAAAAAAGCTCAAAACTTTTTTAAAGCTCAAAACACTTCATGGTTCAAAAACCAATCTAATGATCAGACATTTGGTGGTCTAATTTCCAAGATTCTATCAAAGAAACAAGGGTCAAAAAGAGTCTCTTGCCTGTCCCCAAAGGCTCCTTTTGTGAAACTCATTCAGGAAACTTGGGCAAAGGAGTGGCTACTGACACACAGAGAAAGGAAATAACGCGGCTAGTGAGGGGCGCAGCCTCATCCAACAGGCCCAGGTCTGCCACCTCCCCACCCCTAAATCCCTACGCCCAGGCCCGTCTCCCCACTCTACCACACTGTCCTGGCCACAGAACTGGAACGGAGAGCACAGGCATGGATGGCGGGAGAGGTGGGGGGCAAACCTGTGTGGCAGGCCCTGTCACGATAAGGACAGTCTGGACTTCACCCTCTACGGAAGCCCCAGGATTCTGAGCAAGAATGGCACAGTCAGTGCAGGCTGAAAGAGGGAATTCTGAAAGCAATCTTTGTATTCTCCGCCTCCCTCCCTCTCTCTCTCTCTGCTATTCTACCCTCACTCACCCTACTGGGTAAATGCTTTCCGTGTAAAGGCCACTTCAAACCTGGTCGTAATAAGCACCATGAAAAACAACTGCTTATGATGGAATTGCTGACACAGTGGCGGTGTAAGACGCCCCTTTGAAAAACCTTGTCAGGGCCCAGTCTTTGTAATTTAGTGGTGGCTCACAGGAAGTGCCTGAGAGCCAGATTCTTTCTGACTGTGCTCAAGGCCATAATTTCCTTCCCATACTTAAGCCAATGACCCTGTGTCTCACTGTCAAGGAAGCTGGCCAAGGGGAAAGGGCAGATAAATAAGAAGCAAAATCTGAAGAAAACTGGCCAAAAAAAATTCCTAAGATTCTTCTTGGGATTAACAACTAAGAGTTCGTCTAGATGAACTGATCTGCGCAGAGCTGCGGACAGCTGGCAGCCGGCTCCTTCAGGTAACAGATGCGGAAGCTGAAGAAAAGGGAAGCCACCAAGGCTGCGGGTCAGCCCAGCTCCAGGCGAGGCCTCCCCGACCTCATCCCCAGCCCAGGGCTGTTTCTACACACCGCTCTCTGCCAGGGGCGGGTTAATCAAATCCTAGAATCAAGATGATCAGGAAGGGGACAAAAAGGAGTGTCCTCTAGTCAGTACCGCTTATCGCAGCTACAATCTCTGTCCGTCAGTCACCGTAGCTTATTTTCATAAGCTTCTGCTGGACGTTCCATACAGCACCTATTACTTCAAGATAAACGTCAAACTCTAAAAGTAACATGTCCTCTTGGGGAGTTCAGAAATAACTAAGAAAACACTGTGGTCATATGAGAATTTAATTAACGGCGTTTTCTGTAAAACGCTAGCTTCATGAGTTTCCCTTAGACAACACACCAGAACAGTACCTAGTTCCTCCTTATCAACCACCATTCCTTGAAAGCCCTTGGCCAGTAACTTCCATGAAAGCCAATGAGTCATCTCTAGCCAGTGCTTCGGCCTTTGGACTTCAGAAGGGAAACAGGTCCAGCCTACTCTTCCACGATGGCTGTCCTACCTACAAGAGGAAATCACCTGACCTCATGGATTTGGCTGCTACTCAGAAAACCATGTCCCTGAGTTCAAATTATCAAAACTATACTCACATTAGGTGACACTACACCCTTCCCAGTTGCCTGCGCACAGAAGGCTCACATTGCTCCATCGCACCGTAAACCTGCTGAGTGCCCTGCTCCTTGACTTCACCTCCCACTCCCCAGGTTACAGGTGGCCCTGGGAACACAGCACAGCTACTTTCTCTAGAAAAGTCTTAAAATCGACGTACCACAAATAGCTACTGATTTTTAACTCACACTTGAAAAAACGGAATAAAAAAATATAGCAACGTTTTACAATCCTACCAGGAGACTTACTTTAACTACCTACAGCACCAACTATGTTTAAACGAAAACGTTTATGACATGGCTATGTGACTACTGCAATCGGCAGAAGGAAGAGAGGGTGTGGTGATGAACAGATGCGACTCAGCTCAGCCCCTTCACTTTCAGCATTCAGTGGGCTTTCTCCCCAAATCCTCAGACCACTCACTCGCTCCTGCAATCCAACTGTTATTTCGACTTTCTGCTCAGAAAACCCACCATTAAAAGAGCCCATCAAAGGCTTAATTTTGTTGTCCACAACAGGATGATCCCTCTGGCTAGTAACTCCCCTAAAGAGCACAGGAATCAGTAGATAAACTTATATACAACTTGTTTAGACCAAAATGCTCTGCCAAATACACCAGCCGGTCAGTTCTCCTCATTAAGGACCATCTTGAGCTAAACTCGGATGAAGCAATGATACACACTTTCTGAGTCCTTTTTGTCCAGTGAAGAATCTTACACAGGAGTATGGTGGGACTTCTCTTGCTGTTGTCTCTTTTTTTTCGGGGGGGGGGGGTGGTGCTAGGGGTGGGAAGGGGGTTGTAATAACTTAGTCCTTGAATTTATATATTCCTCCACTGTCTTATTTAAAACATAAGAGCAGACCATTTCAAAGATGATGATTCAAATCTATGTATCATGGTTTGTCAAGTCTTATAGTAACATGAGTTAAAAAAAAATTTTTTTAAGCTACTGAATGCCATTTTCCATAGTATTAACAAAAGCTCAACTCAACCAGCTGAATCATGAGAGCTATCAGTCTAGTCAGAAGCAATCAAAAGGCAATCAAGCTTTAAAGGTGTATGTTCCACATTCCACACAGTCAAGGCTGTAGTGAGCTGATGGCCTGGACAGGGCTAGGATGTGTTCAATATACCCTTCTCACACCCCTTCTGATTCCTCCTCCAAATCCCATATTTCTACAGGCGCAAACCTCACTCTATAAGCTAATACAGTAAGGCCACTGTTGTCTGGAGTCACAAAGTTTTGTATGTGCTTGTTTCTAATTAAAGATCATTCAATTTTAAGAACTTAATAAAAAGGCCATAAACCTTTATCATTCCACAAGAATGCCAGGAATGCTAAGTACCTAAATAATACTCTTCCAAAGTGACCTTTATAAAGAGCTGCCTCTCCTACTTTGCCAACTACCATGTCAGGAGGCAGAAACATTCCTACCTATTATGGGCTACTCAACTCCATTCTAAACAGCAGAGGCAAGTGAAAAGGCCTTCTTCCAGTAACCAAAGAAACTCAAATTCCTATAGCGAGAAGTACTAGTACACACAGTCTTTAAAGCGGCAAAATCAAAGTTTAGAAAACCACTTACCATGCCTGCAAATGATTCAGAAGAATTCTGAGAAAGGTAATCCCAACATTTTAGAGGTAGAACACTTGGAGAGTAGCCAAGAGGCCTGGACTTTCTCCCCAACTAGGTCATTAAATCTCACAGAAGGGAGGGGAGGCACACACAGATACAAACTAGTTAAATGGCATCTCACAACCAAGCTATCTTGACAGCTTTCGTCTGTCAGCAGGCTCACTGGACAACAATGTTCTTCAAGGAGACAGGCAGGTCTCTTGGGGCAAATGATAACCTGAGTGCATGCAATTATAATCAGACTGATATTAATCAATCCCTACCCTTGGAACAGACACTCGAATTCAACAGCTGAGAAAGAAAACACCCGCCGGCAGGGAAGCTAGACCCCCACGGCCTCAAGTGCCCTTCCCACTCTACTGCTCTGTGCGACCCCGTACTCTGCAGAGGGGCAGATCACCTAACAGTACAGATCTGTCCCTGCCGACCTCCTGCTTACAACCCCTCAGAACGTCCCTCCGCCCTTCTAATAAAACCCCAAAGTCTTACCCAGCCCTGTGGGATCTCATCCCTGCCATTCTAGTTCTTTCTCACTAGGCTCTAACTACTGTGGCCTTTATTTAGTTCCCGAGATGCCCCTATTCACTTCTTCAACCACTCAACAAAAAGATACTGAGCCCTGTCCAGGTCTGATGCATGAGACAGGGCGCTCAGGGCTGGTGCACTGGGATGACCCTGAGGGATGGGATGGGGAGGGAGGTGGGAGGGGGGTTCAGGATGGGGAACACATGTACACCCATGGCTGATTCATGCGAATGTATGGCAAAAACCACCACAATATTGTAAAGTAATTAGCCTCCGATTAAAATAAGTAAATAAATAAATAAATACTGTGGCTTTGTCAGTCACCTACTGTTGTGCCAGGTACTACACTGGGCACTAGGGATACAGCAATGAACAAAAGAGCCGAAGATCCTTGCCCTCATGGAGTTCATATTCCAACAAAGGGGAAAAAAAAATCACAGAACAAAAAAGTGAGGGAGTTAACAAGGTGGGAGGCTGAGAGGAGAGTGTTCCAGGCAGAGTGAACAGGAAACGCAGAGGCTCTAAGGCTGAGCAATATTTTCCCTTTAAAGTGTGTGTTAAAATTGTTAACTCCAAGAAGAGGGCGACAAGTGTCCTATCCATCCCACTCCTCATTCAATTTCAGCACCGCATATAGCAGAGGGCTCAATAATTACTGGCTAAACGGGATAAGTGAATTCCTGTCTAAAGAAAAGGCCAAAAAGCTGTTCCCAAGTAATGAAAGTGTCACCTCAACTTATCCAGGCCCCTGCAGAGGTTACACAGGTTTCAGATTTACTAATATAGTTTTTGATCATGATTAATGAAGTGCCACTTTGACAGAGATCCATACAAAAAGTTATGAAGAACCTTACTCACTAAAGGATCATCCCAGAGAGGGAAAAGCATATCAAGTAGAGAACAGAGGCCTTCAATGATCGCGAAGCAATTAACACCATCAATCAGTGGAAAAACTGAGACGATCAGAATTCATTTTTTACTCCCATGGCTGCCCCCAGGCCCCTGACAGATACACCAGTTGAAAGTTTACCTACCTTGGACTGCGTTTTCCTCTCCAACAGCACTACTGTGGCCTTAGCTGCGTCCTTTTCATCACAAAGCTTGGAACTATCCCGTGGGCTTCCTCAGTGGTCTCTCCGAGGCCAAATCACTGCTCCGTGTTAATTTTAAGACAATCCTGTCACAGTACTTCCTCCCCAGTTTGACTCTAACCTACCTTTCCAACCTCGTTTCCGACTCTCCTTCACTAAGAATTTCAAGCTCCGGAGAAACTATTCCCTGAACGTGTCATGTGCATTCCTGCTTTCCCACCTCTACCCAGGCCATGCCCGTTAGCTGGAATGCCATTCCACTTCTCCACCCGTCTGAATGTTATCAGTTTATTAAAATAATGCCTTCTCCGCTCAGGGCCTCGTGACAAATTCATCATCCCCAAGCAGTGCATCCCTACTCACTGGCCACACCTGGCACTTCCTATACTGTTCTCTGTATCACCAGAACTGAAAGCCTGCAAAATACATCTCCCAGACTCCTTTGCTAGCTAGCTTCCAGGTGAGATTCTGCTGGAGGCTGGATTGCAGGAAGAGGGGTGCAACATTGTTTTTCCTGCTTCTGGCATATCTGCAGCAGCTGCCAGCAACCGTGGAGGACTCAGGCAACTGCACACACCACGGGCCCGCAGCACTGGTGGAGCACAGCCCTCTGGGCTCCCACTGAACCGTGGCAACGTGGCTCCCAGCGCATCTGTGAGAGCAGACGCCTGGACTTCAGCCCAAAGGCAGCTTTCTGATTCCTGGCTAGGAATTCCCTGCGCCCTTGTGCTCCTCCACACATACCATACCTCTTTTCTCTCCTTCAGCCCTCCTACCACCTCTATAACATATCCCTTGCATTTTTTTTTAAATGAAAAAAATTTTTATTGGCAGACAGTTGCTTTACGATGTTGTGTTAGTTTCAACCGCTCAGCAAAGTGAAATATATGTATTCGCTATACATATATCCCCTCTTTTTTGGATTTCCTTCCTATTTAGGTCACCACAGAGAACTGAGAACCACAGAATTTCCCATGCTATACAATAGGCTCTCATTAACTATCTATTTTATACATAGTATCAATAGTGTATATATGTCAATCCCAATCTTCTGATTCCTTCCACCCCTCCTTTCTCCCTTGGTATCCAAACGTTTGTCTGTCTCTATTTCTGCACAAATCTCTTGCATTTAAATCCCTCTCTCCTTGAAGTATCTAGAGTGGTTTCTGCTTGGACCACCAATTATTGTCCACCTGATTGGACAATAGCTGATACAACATCAGATAATGAGGAAATAAAAATATTAATAGCAACTAAACAAAAATGAAAATATAAAACAGCAAAAGATGAAGACCACCATTTCTTTTAATTTCATAAAATGAAATCCTAGAAAATGTGTCCTAAAGTGTATTACACAACATCATTTTTGAGTTCTCAAGATTAAAATGCTAGTTTACTTCGGTGTATATTTATGGTGTAGTTTAGCTGTGCCTTTTTTTTTTCCAAAGGAAGTCAGTATTGCTTCTCTCTTTGACTCGCTGAGTTTCTAGGGAATAGAATTATTCTATGTGTTTGCTTCTGTTTTCCCAGAACCTTGCACACAGGAGGTACTTCTTAGGTATCTGGTGTCTAAAACTGATGTCTCTTATGTAGCGCTGGAATTCAGAAATTGGGGATGAAGGCCAAGCAAACAGTCAGCCTAGTTCTAAGAAGCAACTTATTTTTCACCTCTTCCTTGCTGAAGCCACCTCTGAACTTGTATTTGTGATGAGGGTCTCTATTTTTTTTGTTGTTAAACATCTATCCTGAAAATACCTTTCT